>NC_064920.1:578549720-578865553 GCF_023897955.1 Schistocerca gregaria | reverse complement strand
CGGAATCCGTGCTGGTTGCCATTGATGGCATTCAAGATATCTCATTATGTTTGAGATTAGAATGTGTTCTAAGGTTCTATAACAAATCGATGTCAAGAATATTGGGCGATAGTTTTGTGGATCACTTCTACAAGCTTTCTTGTAGATGGGTGTGACCTGTGCCTTTTTCCAAAAACTGGGAATGTTCCTTTGTTCGAGGGATTTACGACAGATTATAGTTATAAGAGTGTCCAACTCAGCCCCAAATTCAGTACAGAATCTGACACGGATTCCATCGGGCCCTGAAGCTTTCTTCAATCTTAAGATTTCAGCTGTTTCTTGCCGCTACTGACAATAACTTATTTCTTTCATCTTTTCAGTGGTACGAGGATTTTTTTGGGGACAATGCTTCTGGATTTCCTTTGTAAAGGAACATTTGAAAACGGAGTTAAGCATTTTAGGTTTTGCTTTGCTGACCTCAATTTCAGTTCCTGTCTCATTCACTAGGAACTGGACACTAACTTTGGTTCCACTAACAGCCTTTACGCACAGCCAGAATTTCTTTGGGTTCTGTGAAAGATCAGTTGACAATATTCTGCTATTGTAATCATTGAAGGCATCAGGCATTGCTCTCTTGACAGCCAAACGCATTTCATTCACCATCTGTCTATAGTCATACGCTTTGTTTTATACCAATTATGCAGTAGTCTTTGTTTCTTTACAGTGACTGTAAAGCATGGAGGTTCCCTCCCATTATGAAGAGTCCTCATTGAGATAAGACATCACTGATTTTTGTATCTAGATTACTGAACATCTATGTCCTTTTGCTTGTTTTAGTTGTCCTCTGTAGTTTGGTAGTTATTGTTACTATAACCATGTCATGGATACTGATATGGACATCCTCAAAGGGGTCAGGTCTATTTATTATCATTAGATGCAATACATTTCCATCATGAGTGGGGTTCAGAACTATCTGTTCTAAATAGGCTTCAGAGAAGGGCTGGCTCTGAGCACTATGGGACTCAACTGCTGTGGTCATCAGTCCCCTAGAACTTAGAACTACTTAAACTTAACTAACCTAAGGACATCACGCACATCCATGCCCGAGGCAGGATTCGAACCTGCGACCGTAGCTGTCACACGGTTCCGGACTGCGCGCCTAGAACCACGAAAACACCGCGGCCGGCTCAGAGAAGGGATTTAGTAATGTTACACAGGATATCTTATAGCCTCTACCACTAACAAAACTTTAATTTTCTCAATTAATCGTTGGATGACTAAAGTGTCTGCTGATGATTACAGTATGATGGGGAACTTACATACAAGTGAATTGAGATTTCCTCCAAGGTTTTCAGTTACATCAGGAGATGAGTGTGCTGGGCGATAGAAGGATCCCGTTACCATTTTATGCCCATCCCTGATACTGAGTCTCGCACAGGGAGTTTCACATGCAGCTTCAATTTCTATCTCGGTGGATTTGATTTGCTTGTCTATTGCGACAAATACACCACATACATTTTCAATTTGCCTATCCTTTCTATGAACACTTAAATTTTCTCCAAAAATCTCAGTGCTATCAGGGTTCAATCAGCTTTCTTAATGTAGTATTATGTGAGCTTCACAACTTTTCATGAGTGCTTCAAACTCTGGCACTTTGTTACGAATTTTTTGGAATTTTACCATTAGGATTTTAATATTTTCACCTATGGGGGACACGCTTTCGATCTTACATTGAAACTTCCGGGTTTCCTACAGCTATCGTTATCTGGATTGGATGGAGACTCGCCTAGTCTAAAAAAAAAAAAAATAAAAAAAAGACCTTTGTGTGCATTTCACACACAGTCAGCTATCTCACTAGCAGCGTGTGATGTGTAGTGCACACCTAACCCATTTATGGGGACCCTACAGTACTCTACCCTATCCCACAAGTCCAGGAAATCGCATCCTAGCTTGTCACAGAACCTTCGAAGTCTCTGGTTCAGTTCTTCCACTCGACTCAGAACTAAAGGGCCAGGTTCAGTTTTGGGGACAACGCTGCAAATTGTCAGGGTCAGTTCTGGGGACAATGTTGCAAATTGTGAGCTTCGTTGGAACCCCATGCACAAGATTAATCTTCTCAACTTTCTCTGATGGCCGCTGGAATGACCAAGTATGGCCTCGGAACACAGACGACAGACACCATTTACTCCAACGTGCGCCACAATCTGCAGTTGGTTCCAACCTGTTCTCTCAATGGCTACTGGAAAGACCTCTTCAACACGATGACTGGGGCTTCCAGGCATACACACTGAGCGCACTTGGTACTCTTTCCTATCACTTGCTGCCATTTTCCTGAGGGGTACCATCACGCCATATGTCTGAACTGCTGAAGATTAATAGACGCCTACCCTTTTGCGTTTGCCTCCTCTCGATACCGGACAAAACAAGTTTCACCAATTTAGGTGAATGACTCAGTTTCAGTTTTAGAGAAACACAGCACCTCATATTTGGTGGTTAGGGGGATCGGTACAAAAACCTGAACCCTTCCTGCTCCCCATCCACCCCATACAGGACTCCTAGAGCTACCACTGACACACCACTCGCAGTCAAGTGGACGAGTAATGACAGATCCTGTGCTTTCTGCAGAGGAGACAGGACCCACAGGAGATGACAGTACTTGGGGTACTTCTAGTAGCGGCATCATAGGTACACAACTCTAGGGAGCTCTTCCAACACACGAATTCGCAGCAGCTGCCAATCGTTTGACAGAAGTCAGGACGATTTCCAGATCTGTCTCCAATTGAACACATACAGGATTACATCGGACGACAACTCCAGCGTCATTCACAAATAGCGTTAACCGTCCGTATATTGGCCCGGTCAAGTGAAGCAGGCGGGGGACTCCATACCACAAAACGACATGTGACACTTCTAAAAGACAGCACATGCAATTTTGCATATTTGCATGCAACATGCTGGTGGTTACACTAGTTATTAATGTACCAGTATTTCACATTTGCAACGGCTTATCTTGCAATTACATTAACCTGCAATCTTGCAGTGTTATTCACTTAAATATGATAAATGTATTCAAAAATTTTATTGCTCAAGATTAATTATTTTCAGTGATGCGATTTTTTTCTGTCAGTGTATTTTATTATCTCTTAACAGGAATCAGCTACACGGGTAAAACGCAATAGAGTTATGTAACCGGTTGAAACAGGAACGTAGCAAAAAAGGGAAGACCTCACTAATGAGAAGATAAGCTCATTTTTTTATGACCACCATTGGGTTTCCCGAATTCGATGTATGGTACCAATTTCTCCGTTTCCTGTGTGTTCAGTCTTTGAAGGAGTTGAGCAGCTCGTCTTGATAATATTATGGCTTGTTGACGGGTATAGTATGTGGCACATAACATGGCACCAAACACTGAGGATGTGATATTGCAGTGCCTGTGTTATTCTGTACACGATGCAGAGTTCCTTTGGACACGCACAGGGCAGGGGCGACTAGATTCGTTATAAGATAAATTAAATGTGTTCGCAACCGCGAATATGCACAATCTTCAGCTGCAGAATGGAAAATTTATGCCGTATTGGGACTCGAACCCGGATTTCCCCGTTATTGCGAGCGGCAGCCTTACCTTTTGGGTATCCGTGCACGACTCACGTCCACTTCCAAACTTGCACATGTCGTCAACCATGCATCTACAAACTGTACTCATACATTCAGTGTGTATATTCCTGTAAAGGTAAAAATTTTACTTGGAAGTCGGTTCTCCGCTGTCGGAAGATAAATACGATATTGCATGCATGACCTAAGTAACAGGAACAGCGGTCACTACAGCCATACTGAAACACAATAAACGGATTCGCAGTTGCCAAAATGCACAACCATCAGCTGCAGTATGAAACGGCGATAGTAAAAATTTGTCTCAGACGGGGCTCGCACCCGCCGGGCTATGTGGCCGAGCGGTTCTAGGTGCTTCAGTCTGGAATCGCGCGACCGCCACGGTCGCAGTTTCGAATCCTGCCTAGGTATACGTAGTTCTAAGTGCTAGGGGACTGGTGACCTCAAATGTTAAGTCCCGTAGTGCTCAGAGCCAGTTTTTGGGACTCGCACCTGGATTTCCCGCTTATCGCTAGCGGTCGCCTTCCCATTTGATTTCCGTGCACAAATTGTCATTCTTATCTTCAGTTCCACAGCTGATGGTCGCGCATATTCACAATTGAGAATACATTTAATGTATCGTCATTTTTATGTTCTCCGTCTTTTCCCCAGCTGCTTTAAATTCCTGGAGGTGTATTCTGTTTACGCAACTAACTGAAGACAGTTTGTTTATTGCCATACGCGTTTCGCTTCTTTTATGTGGGAAGCATCATCAGTGGCGAGTTCCAGCGCTGTTAACTCATGTGCGTGGTCCTGGAGATGTATTCGTTAGTTTCCATACTCCAGCTGGCCGATTTCCGGCGTTCTTCCACCCACATTTGTCACATCGCGAATGTGGGTGAAAGAACGCCAGAAATCGGGCAGCTGGAGTATGGAAACTAACGACCACACCGCCACTGATGATGCTTCCGAAATGAAAGAAGTGAAATGCGTATGTCAATAAACAAAAAGCCTTCAATTAGTTGCATAGACGGTACATACCTCCACGGCATTTAATGTAGGCCTATTTCATAACGGCTATAGTCGCCGCAATGCCTGTTCCTTTGAGCATGCATGCATGTCCAAGGGATCTTTGCATCGCATTCAGAATAACACAGCCACTGCAATATCGTGTTTATCTGGCGACACGGCGCAAGCGATTTTCAAGTAAAATGTCTCCCCCTTACAGGAATATATATAATGGATTTTGATTTTTCTCGCCGTGGCTTTTCCTGTCTGGTTTTGGAAGATCAGACAACAGACAAATAATAATAATTATTAATAACAGTATGTGATCAGTTTATACAAACTTTGCGCGATTGACAATGGCTTTTTGCCTAATGTCCGTTCATTGTAAGTTTGACAATGTGTGATTCTTTGCCGGACTTCGTAAATTGAATAATTCCCAAGCTTTAGTTCGTACTGGAGCTTTGAGACAATTTGTAACACGGAACCTTTAGTTTTGCCAAGACGCCGTTTAAATGGAACAAATGAAACACAAGATTAATTAATATCACTGTAATCACAAAATATTATACTAAACTGAATAACACAGACACATACATTAATCTTGTTGCTGTGTGCCTAACGAGATTGCGTCTCAGTATCTCTGGTAATGGTGGTGTGCCAAATAATTATCTGCAGCGATGGCATATATGCGTCCGATCAGGACGGCTTCCAGAACAAAAAGAGGTGCCGTCTTCTAGGCAAGACAACTGAACTGCGTAATTATTTTAATATTTCAGCGGTTGCGCGCCACAATCGATACGACCGCTTATACTAATCGATCCTATATACTAATACTTTTACTAATTACGTATCTTATATAATTCTTTATTTACACTCTGAACTTATATCTACGTTTTTTTTCTATATATCCACGCCCATCCTACAAATGTGCCTTTAAAGGTTGTACGAGTACAGGTTGTAGACCAGTTTTTCCCAACCTTTCTTCGAGCAGTACTCCTGAGTGCAATTAGACATCAACTAGTATCCCAACCCTCTCCCCTACCCTGCCGTCTATTTCCCCCTACCCTCCCCTCTCTCCCGCACATTATCACCAATTTTAGCACCCAAATAGTCTGTAGTATGAAAGACTTTTAATGGATTTTCTTGGAACACGTTTATTTTTAAAATGAAGAAAGCGGAGAGATATTTAGTTTGTTTGTGTGTGTGTGTGAGTGAGAAAGGGAGAGAGAGAGCGAGAGAGAGAGCGAGAGAGAGAGAGAGAGAGAGAGAGAATTTGAATGAGGAAGGAATTGGTGTTGCATCACAAGTACTAACACAACTTCTTCAACAGCTTGGGTAGCTCAGATGGTAGAGCACTTGCCCGCAAAAGGCAAGGGTCCCGAGTTCGAGTCTCGGTGCGGCACACAGTTTTAATCTGCCAGGACATTCAGGGTAAACACTTGTTACAAAACATACTTCCTCAACATTAATCCTCTCCACTGCTACACTTGCTTGAACTCCACACTGCAACCTCATTTAAAATGTGTGCACTATACGCACTGTTAGTAAATCACTTGATTGCTGCATTCTTTACTTCAGAACAGACAGGAATTGAAAGACTTCAGGCCACAGTAATAATAATAATAATAATAATAATAATAATAATAATAATTTGTACAGCACTATAACAGCCTTCATGTAGTTATTGCTGTGCTGTGCTCTCAATTAATTCGTTCATCTACACTCCTGGAAATGGAAAAAAGAACACATTGACACCGGTGTGTCAGACCCACCATACTTGCTCCGGACACTGCGAGAGGGCTGTACAAACAATGATCACACGCACGGCACAGCGGACACACCAGGAACCGCGGTGTTGGCCGTCGAATGGCGCTAGCTGCGCAGCATTTGTACACCGCCGCCGTCAGTGTCAGCCAGTTTGCCGTGGCATACGGAGCTCCATCGCAGTCTTTAACAGTGGTAGCATGCCGCGACAGCGTGGACGTGAACCGTGTGTGCAGTTGACGGACTTTGAGCGAGGGCGTATAGTGGGCATGCGGGAGGCCGGGTGGACGTACCGCCGAATTGCTCAACACGTGGGGCGTGAGGTCTCCACAGTACATCGATGTTGTCGCCAGTGGTCGGCGGAAGGTGCACGTCCCCGTCGACCTGGGACCGGACCGCAGCGACGCACGGATGCACGCCAAGACCGTAGGATCCTACGCAGTGCCGTAGGGGACCGCACCGCCACTTCCCAGCAAATTAGGGACACTGTTGCTCCTGGGGTATCGGCGAGGACCATTCGCAACCGTCTCCATGAAGCTGGGCTACGGTGCCGCACACCGTTAGGCCGTCTTCCGCTCACGCCCCAACATCGTGCAGCCCGCCTCCAGTGGTGTCGCGACAGGCGTGAATGGAGGGACGGATGGAGACGTGTCGTCTTTAGCGATGAGAGTCGCTTCTGCCTTGGTGCTAATGATGGTCGTATGCGTGTTTGGCGCCGTGCAGGTGAGCTCCACAATCAGGACTGCATACGACCGAGGCACACAGGGCCAACACCCGGCATCATGGTGTGGGGAGCGATCTCCTACACTGGCCGTACACCTCTGGTGATCGTCGAGGGGGCACTGAATAGTGCACTGTACATCCAATCCGTCATCGAACCCATCGTTCTACCATTCCTAGACCGGCAAGGGAACTTGCTGTTCCAACAGGACAATGCACGTCCGCATGTATCCCGTGCCACCCAACGTGCTCTAGAAGGTGTAAGTCAACTACCCTGGCCAGCAAGATCTCCGGATCTGTCCCCCATTGAGCATGTTTGGGACTGGATGAAGCGTCGTCTCTCGCGGTCTGCATCCAGCACGAACGCTGGTCCAACAGAGCCGCCAGGTGGAAATGGCATGACAAGCCGTTCCACAGGACTACATCCAGCATCTCTACGATCGTCTCCATGGGAGAATAGCAGCCTGCATTGCTGCGAAAGGTGGATATACACTGTACTAGTGCCGACATTGTGCATGCTCTGTTGCCTGTGTCTATTTGCCTGTGGTTCTGGCAGTGTGATCATGTGATGTATCTGACCCCAGGAATGTGTCAATAAAGTTTCCCCTTCCTGGGACAATGAATTCACGGTGTTCTTATTTCAATTTCCAGGAGTGTATTTCGAAGCGAGTAAAGAAGCGATTTCTGGACTACTGTAATTACTATCTACAATTTGGAGAAGATATTTTCTTGAGATATTTAGCATTTGTTACGTATGTGTCTCACTTTCATCATCAGCGACGTACAAGGCTAAGTACAACATGTGTGTGTAGTGGGTGACTATAAGAGGTATCTGTAAGCTCCACTGCACCGCGCTAGATTAGCCGAGCGGTCTAGAGCGCTGCAGTCATGGACTGTGCGGCCAATCCCGGCGGAGGTTCGAGTCCTCCCTCGAGTATGGGTGTGTGTGTTTGTCCTTAGGATAATTTAGGTTAAGTAGTATGTAAGCTTAAGGACTGATGACCTTAGCAGTTAAGTCCCATAAGATTTCACGCACAACTGAACATTGAAGCTCCACTGCATTAATGCTACTAATTGAGTAAAAGTAATCATTGATAACTTATATAACCAATTAGCCTCACAACTTCTTAATTGCTCACAACTAAATACGAGATTCCTCAGGTTACAACCAGACCACAGAAATGAAACTTTACTACCGCCAGTTCAAGAAGAAATTTAGTCACAGTAAAAAAGTCAAAAATGATAAGTCATCCGTAGAAGATGGAATTGTAGCTGAGGTACTAAAGAACCTTGATCCATATTCCTTAAAAAAGATCACTCAAATCATTAAGAAATTTGTCTGACAAAAGATATTCCAGTGGACTGAAAATGTGCACTAATTCATCCATTGCACAAAAAGGAAGACAGATCAGATGCAAACAAATAGAGAGGCATTTCAGTTTTGTCGGTTATTTACAAAATTTTATCCGCATATCTCCTAAAGAGGGCTCAAGAATAACTAGATCGTACAATTTCAGATTACCGAACAACCTTTCGACCTAACAGATCTTAAAACTAGTCTGCGCATTCGTTTATTTTAAAAAAGCATACAATTCTATAGATAGGCTATCTTTATGCATTATTCTAGAAGAACGCGGACTAAACACCGAAAACCGAAAACTGATAGAACAGGGACTGACAGACACCAAATCGAAAATTAAATTCGTGGATGAAATTTGGGGATCAGTCTTAGTTAAAACGGGAGTAAGAGAACGAGATGGGATCCCGCTACTATTATTCAACATAATTTTAGACAAAGTAATGAAAGAATGGAAAATGGAATTAAGAAAACAAAACTTCTGGAAGCCAATCGAACTAGGAAGAGGTCAGGGAAAATTGAACGTTCCATATTTAGCGTTCGCAGATGACTTAGTAATCTAGCCAACAGTGAAGAAACAGCAGTAAAACAAATCGAGACCTTCAAAGAATGTGCAGAGAAGTTTGGCCTGCAGGTCTCCTTTGGGAAGACTGAATTCATCTATTCCAAATGAGATATTCCGAAACTTAAAGTAAATTATGTTGAAATCAACAGCGCGCAGTCCGGAATCGTGCGACTGCTACGGTCGCAGGTTCGAATCCTGCCTCGGGCATGGATGTGTGTGATGTCCTTAGGTTAGTTAGGTTTAAGTAGTTCTAAGTTCTAGGGGACTGATGACCACAGCAGTTGAGTCCCATAGTGCTCAGAGCCATTTGAACCATTTTTTTTTGAAATCAACAGAGTCAAACACTTTAAGTATCTCGATGAAATCGTTCAATCAACAGTACTTGAAAAAGTAGCACAAAAAAAATGCAGGAAATCAAGAAGGCGCCTGGACCTGTTCAAAATTTGTATTACAAAAATGCCTGTCAAAAGGCACCAAAGTCGGATACTACAACGTAGCAAACAAACCGACAGTCACATATGCAAGTGAAACACTCTCATTGAATCGAAAACTAGATGCACAAGAAATTAAAAAAGTGGAGAGAAAGATTATTAGAAAAATTCTGGGGCCGCGATACACACAAGATGGATACAAACTGCAAACCACCGAGACAACAGAAAAAGTATCTAACATCGAAACTGACATTAGAAAGAGACGAATGAATTTCTATGGACACCTAGACAGATTACCTAGAAACAGACTAAATAAACGTTTACAGGACTGTGTGATATCACTCAAAGTACCCATAGCCAGCGTAATTGAAGTTAAAAAGGATTTGGCAAAAGTAAAAATTGACATAACAAACACACCAGACAGGGATACATTGAGAAACAAAAATGACAATAGGAAGTTTAGTGCAGAGAGGGAACCAGAACCATACCGACCAAAGTGGGCCGAAGAAACAAAGGTCTTCGTGGAGAAAATGAACAAAAGTTGGGAAAATAAGGAGAGCCTTAATAAAGATTGAAAATCACCTGGTTATCGTTCTCCAATAGGGACAGTCATGGATAATAATAATAATAATAATAATAATATTCAATCAGTATTTTACAAAATTGTGATAATAGCAATGATCTTTTGAAAATAATTTAGTTTAGTGACTGAAACAGAATCGGATCGTTTAGTTTTTATCCCTCAGAAAATTTCATTTTGTCCCTCAGAGGGTAATTACCCCCAGGTTTGGGAGCCACTGTTGTAGACGCATGGTTGATGACATGTGGAAATTTGGATCTGGCCGTGAATGGTACACGGATAGCCAAGCCGACCGCTCACGATATATACGAAATCCGTTTTCGAGTCCGGTCCGGCACAAATTTTCATTGTTGTCATTCTATTCTACAGCTGAGGGCCGTGCATACTCACAATTGCGAATACAGTTTTATTTCATAACGGCTGCAGTCGCCGCACTGCCTGTTCCTCTGGACATGCATCGGTTTCAGAAATGAAATGATAGTGTGGCACTGATGGCCGGGAGAGTTCGGCCGAGGAGTTGCAAGTCTTGTTTCAGGTGACGCCTGGGCGGCGATGACGAAATGATGATGACAACACAACACCCAGCCCACGAGCGGAGAAAATCTCCAACCCGGCCGGCAATCGAACTCGGACCCGCTGCATGGTAGGCAAACACGTCACCACTCAGCTAAGCAGGCGGACATAGTATTCTGAGCAACAAAGGCACTGCAATGTTACATTTATGCGCCGACACCGAGGAAGCGACTGTCAAGTAAACTGTGTCACATGTACGGGAATATACACAACGAATGTATGAGTGCAGTTTTTAGGAGTTTGGGTTGGGCGTGAGATGTGCACAGATAGCCAAATGGTAAGGCGGTCGCTCGCGATAAGCGAAAAATCTGGATTCGAGTCTCGGTCCTGCACACATTTTCATTGTCCTCATTCCATTCTGCAGCTGATGGTTGCGCATATTCGCAGTTGCGAATACGTCTAAAACACTGAGGACGACCCTACGTAAGAACTCATACGACGTGAAACTAGAATAAAGTTGACCTTTGAAATGAATCTTTGAGAACTGAAATTCATAACTAGTTTTCTGTGGAAACGATTAAAAGGGACAGAACAATAACTTGCACTACATGAAATTACACTCGTAAATGTGACGGTTCCAGGCGCTTCAATCCGGAACCGCGCTGCTGCTACGGTCGCAGGTTAGAATCCTCCGTCGGGCATGGATGTGTGTGATGTCCTTAGGTTAGTTAGGTTTACGTGGTTCTAAGTCTAGGGGCTGATGACCTCAGATGTTAAGCCCCATAGTGCTTAGAGCCATTTGAACAATTTTTTAACAAGAAGCTCTCATACTATGAAATTAAAATGAAATAAATGATCATGACTGTGTTATTGCTGTTTTCCATGGAATACCTAATCGAGATTCTTAAAGAAACATGGTTAACTTAAGTGGTAATTTCAATCATGCAGAGTAGTTTCTTGGTTTGACGAATTTTTGGCTGGCGGAAATCAATGGCTGTCCAGCTACTGGAAAGAAATTAACGGTGGATGACTGGATGTTGCTCAAATGAGCTATATGAGGTTGTTAACACATTTACCAGGTAGTGTCTGCGGCATTTCTGAGTGATCGCAGATGACGACGATGTGTACAGGAAAATACCGTCGCTGAGTGTGTAACACGCCCGGGAGTACAAAAGGGTCGGCTACCTTAAACTAGTTGTCGTTTCTGCTGTTCTAGACCGTGTGCCCTGTCCACACCACGTACCTGATAATCCTGCGGCGGTCGTATTGTTCTGGTCCACACTGCTGCTGGCTTGCCTGAAATTATCTACAGAAATATGCAAGCGGGTTTAGGGGAAGCACTCAACGTTAAAACACAACACTGTTCGACGTCTGCTATGAACAACTATATTTCGAGACGATTAATGAAAATCGCAGGTTGCACTGTTTACATTCTAATGCAGAAGTGTTTATCCCAATTAATGGATGATTACCAGTCCTCAATATCACTCAGACGAGCGTACGCGTAACCGACACGACGCTGAAGATTGTGGATGATGTGGAAGCCGAATGATCGCACGAAAGTTCTTACGCTCGTCACGCGTACACGGATATTTGGTACCAGTCCTCCTTGACACTAGTAAATAATTTTAACACTGTTAAATTTACAGTTCACAGTTCTCATTTGTACGAACGTGCGCGTAACCGTCGCGGCGCGGTTGATTGTTGATGATGCGGAACGCGATGATCGAGCGCACGTTCTCACGCTCGCTACAGGACACTGGCACTTGACCGCACTCTTTTATGGTAACTAATTTTTACTGATTCACATTGGTTCATTCTGGGAGACAGAACACGGTTCGGATGATTGATGCTGTGCGACACGCAACGAGAGGAAACATAAATTCTTTATCGACGGCACTGCTCATTTTTAATTTACTTCTTGATTCACTTTCCTCTGAATCATTTGCTTATTTTATCACTTTACTGTAATAGCATTTATAGCAACACTTCAACTTCCATAGTAACAATGCCTCTCACATGCAGACCTACACACAACAGAACAGTTCCGTCTCCCGCGCTCGGCTCTACAGACGCGGCCGCCCGCAAAGATACTCCACAACCAAGCCAGCGATATGAGAATACGCTTACAAGCGACCAAGGAAACGCAGAACGACTTGGTATTTTCACTTGCTGAATGGAATTTTTTGCTTTCTTACATGTGGATAAATGAATAATAATGAGCACGAATAACAAAAAATCTGGAACGAACATGCGGAACCAGTAGTAGCGAAGGTGAAAGGAAGGAAATGATTTAGTTGGGAGGACTATGTGGAAGTGCTGTCTGTCTGCATACAAAACTATAGTATTTTCGAGCACTGCTTCAGTGTTTGGGACAGTATCAAGTCGTTCTAACGGAAGACGCCGAAAGAGTTGTGTTGATAGCATCGTAGCAGATTAGTATAGCCCATATAAACTTGTGACGGAAATGCTCCTTCAACTCGAATGAAAATCGTTGGAAGGGTAGCAGTGTTGTCCTGTCGATACTCTGTTAAGTAAATTTTGGAAACCGCTATTCGACGGGGGCATATGGGCAGTCCTTTTTCTCCTCTCTCCCTTGATTAAGACAGGAAATGACTTATACTGCTACTTGTCAAGGGCTGTACAATAACTGGCAGATACATTGCGCAAACATGTTAAAATAAGCGTACTCCTGCATGTCGGACAGACTACAGACAGTGTGTTTCTACTGTCTTGTGTCGTAAATCTTAATTGCGAAGAACTAGAGTATTTTCAGCGACTAAAGAAGAAAGATTCGACCTTTGCTGAGCATGTTTCAGCAGAGAACCATCCAAATGATGCAGAATGTGAACTTCTACATTCTGTCAAAAAAGCAGATAGATGATCCAACTGGAAATAATGGAAATCGACAAACACATGTCACAGAATGCCAGCGCACTATTAAATGATCACACTCAGTTTTCATTTGCTCCCTTGTTAAATTAAATTTTCGTTACAAATACTAGATTCAAACTGTAAATTCATTTTGTCTCTCATCATTCGTTCTATGAATTTCCATATACAAATTTTGTTTAACATTTTCTAGATAATGCAATTATTATAATATTTTTCTTATGTGTCCTATGTAAACAATTTCTCAATTTTGTATATTCTGTACAATTATTATCTGTGTAAGTCGCACGTCATGTTTATCTGTGTTTGCGGCATTCATTTGTCACCTGAAATGGTCTGAGAAGTCGAAAACCGGTTCGTGGCAAAATAAATATAATTTTGCAGAACATTAGGAGGCGTTTTTCCTTTTTAATATTATTATCGTTATTTTCTGCCAAACATCGAAGGAAAATTCGATAAATGTTATTCTTATTTTGCTATGTTTCTCTCAGAATTATCATTTTGTCTTCTCACATCCTTTACTTGACAGTTTCAAACAGCTTTTCGTAATTCAGCATATTATACACGTTCATACTATACTTTACTTCGAACTGCCGCCTTCCTTTTAATAGACACCTTGTTCAATTTGAGAGTTTCTTTGTTTTTTCTTTGAATGTCGACTTTCCTGGTAGGTACTGCTTACGAAATCTTCCCTTGCTTGCATTCGAAGATGGTGGTCAGAAGATGATGAGAGTGACATTGTTTCCTTTTGCTTAACTGTAATATCTTTCACCATTTGTATTACTAGTTTTGTTAAATAATCGCCTCTTGTGTCTATGTAGAATCTCCAACTTGTAAGCTGCAAAGTAGTTGCTTATTTTAGTTTTCGATACGTTGCTATTCTTACATAAATAGTCATAATCTACATTTCTAACTTTTTGCTCTCTGAGAGTTTCTTTTCAGCCTTGTATCTAGTTTCACTCTGCATATTATGAATCAATGAGTTCTAAAATGGTTTAGGACTATCACATCCCATACATATTAATGTGACCGCCGCCCACGTTCGACGTCGACGTGCTAGAACCACTCACAGACGGCATAGGTGGCGGCACTAGCAGCAGAGGAAAACGCGAAAGACACTGCATTCATTGTCATTCTGACATCCAAAAGGGCAGCACGAACATCGACTTTCGGGTCAAGGCTGGAAGCATTTCCGAAACGACCAAGTCTGTAAACTGTTCACTTGCCGCAGTGGTTAAAGTATACCGCACATGGCAAAATGGAGTTGTCCAAAATCTGTGCCGAGGGCGCTGTGTTGCACCACGGGCCATAGATGGTAGGGGTGAGCGACGGCTGTGGAGAGGCGTACGGACGAGTACATGTGCAACTGTTAAGCAGCTGACCGCCCACATGAACCCAGAGGCTACCAACAGTATCCCCTCAACGACCGTTGAGAGAGCGTTGTTGTGTATGTGCCTTCACCGCAGGCGCCTGGTTTGTGCACCCTTGCTGACTGTTGTTCATCGGCGACGAAGGCTGGAATGTACACTCCAGTACCGAAACTGGACGTCCAAAGAGTGGCGACGGGTGGCGTTTTCAGATGTATCACGTTTTATGCTCCATCGGATAGATGGAGTGAACGGCCCTGCAAGAACCGCTGGAAGGGTCCAGGACCGGAGTAGAGAACGTTATGATCTTGGGAATGTTTTCGAGGTATCCCTTGGATCAACTCTTCCTACTGGAAGACACAATGGATCACCACAAGTATGAATCTATCGTTGGGACTATGTCCACTCATACATACAGTTTTTCTTTCCTCGGCACAATGGCATCTACCAGCTGGACAATCCAATGTGTCACACAACTCGCAGCGTAAGCGCGTGCTTAGGAAAGCACCACAATGAGTTTACCGTACTTCCCTGGCCACCTAACTCCCCGGATTAAAACCCAATCGAGAATCTGTGGGGCCATATCGATCGGGCTGTACGTGTCGTGGATCCTTAACCGAGAAACCTAGGGCAACTGGTCACGGCCTTGGAGTCGGAATGGCTACACATTCCTGTCGGTAGTTCCAGAATCTAACTGCCTCTCTTCCTGCATGTCGCACAAAGGTCTGCGCTGCAATAGGTGGTCATTAAGGCTTTTGAAAAATGGTCACATTAACATGACAGGACAGCGTACTAATGTAAGATTTGTGCAACGTTTTCCACTCAAGATTAATTTATCATTGTCCTACCTCTACAATAATATAGCACATTGTCATCATCTTGCAGTGGGACGTGCTGTCATTAGTTTCGTAGACATTGTCTGACTCACCATAACATGAGCACATTGGTGCCAAGGCTGGAGTTATTTCCATAGAGTCCATGTATAACATACATATTAAATAGTATACAGCAGAGTGGAGATGATGACTGTATCGGCTTAACAATGGACCACGTAATAAAGCAGCATCTGTTAGGCAATGGTTCGTGGAAAATAACAGCTCTGAAATGAATTGGCTTGCCTGGAGTCCCTAGTGGAACTCAATGGAACGCATTTTGGATAAATTAGGACGTAGACTTTGCTCTGGACCAGAGCGTACAACATCACTACCTTCTCTGATTTCGGCTCTTGGAGAAGACATTCAGACAACTCACTGAAAGTGACCCCAGCAGAGCTCAAGTCGTCAAAAATGCGAAGATCAGACTGTGTGCATATGTTGGATGAATGGTTAGGGAGAATGCAATTAGGCGAATGTAACTGAATGGATGCAAACTTCAGTAGAATTTAAATAAGAAGCGAGGGTGCCATATACAGTACGGCGATTACTCAGTGTCAAGGGATAGAAAAAGAGAGACTAGGTGTTTACTAAGTTGTTTCCATAGAAAGTGGAATCAGTGTAGAAATTAATAGTTTGACTAAAATTTGGGACAGAAGCCACCCCGACGGCAAGTACCACAACCCGATTTCCCAGTAACTTCGCTCTGTGAAAGAAGAGTCGAAATGAGCGAGTTATTGTGTGGGCTTATCCGTAGATACTCGACCCTTTCTGAGAGAACGACGGCCAAAGTTTTCGAGGAATTTTATGTGCCTCTTACGAGTAAACCATTCAGCTGTAGCGATGGCACACTGACTACATCGCGGTTTCATACTTTTGCTCCCCGTGTTCAAAACCTGATTATTATTATTGCTTTTGTTTACCAATCCATGCCGTGGAGGATTGGTGCACGAATGTTTTCCAACGTATATTTAAATAACGTTGTCCTTGTGCATCTATCAGTTGTATGTCTGGTGAATGAATTTAAAAGAATAAATGAATGGGAAACTTTTTTGAAATTGTTTTAGAGGATTTCCTGTTGTGTATCTTGGTTTATAATGAATCGCAAGCGCCGGTTTTCGATAAAGCGGTCCATAATACGTGGTTTGCCGCCAAATTATTACCAACGCCTGATATCTTCAGCAGTGATAACGATATTTATTTTCCGAGTGAGATTCATACGAAGAAATTTCACTGTGGCAAACGTGCCTTCTCGTGATGCTCGTGGTGTCGGTAGTTTCAAATTTCCAAAATTTCTGAAATCGCTATCATCCAAGGAAATGTACCAGGAACAATAAACATAGAATTAATATAAGAATCGATGAAAGAATAAAATATGAGAATCTAAAAATCTTGTAACTTCCGAAAATATCACATACACATTCTAGTATTTATATAATAAATATGACACTTCCAGAATGAGATTTTCACTCTGTAGTGGAGTGTACGCTGATATGAAATATCCTGGCAGATCAAAACTGTGTGGCGGACCGAGACTAGAACTCGGGACCTTCGCCTTTCGTGGGCAAGTGCTCTACCAACTCAGCTACCCAAGCACGACTCAGGCCCCCTCCTTACAGCTCTACTTCCGCTTGCACGTCGTCTCCTACCTTCCAAACTTTACAGAAACTCTCCTGCGAACCTTGCAGGACCAGCACTCCTGAAAGAAATGATATTGCGGAGGCATGGCTTAGCCACAGCCTGGGGGATGTTTCCAGAATGAGATTTTTACTCTGCAGCGGAGTGTGCGCTGATATGAAACTTCCTGGCAGATAAAAACTGTGTGCCGGACCGAGACTCGAACTCAGGACCTTCGCCTTTCGCGAGCAAGTGCTCTACCAATTGAGCTACCTAAGCACGGGGTTGGGTTGTTTGGGGGAAGAGACCAAACATCGAGGTCATCGTTCTCATCGGATTAGGGAAGGAAGTTGGCCGTGCCCTTTCAAAGGAACTACCCAACCACGACTCACGCCCCGTCCTCACAACTTTAATTCTGTCAGTACCTCGGGGCGTGAGTCGTGCTTGGGTAGCTCAGTTGGTAGAGCACTTGCCCGCGAAAGGCAAAGGTCCCGAATTTGAGTCTCGGTCCGGCACACAGTTTTAATCTGCCAGGAAGTTTCAATATGACAGTTATTGTGAAACCCAGTTGCTTATTTGCTTATTTTGTTTCCTCTTCCAGTGAGGTTTCTGGGAAATCGGATTAAGGTACCTGCTCTGTTCACCTCATGAGTGTAGGGAAGAGGGGGGGATATCTTTTGAAGTGTTTGTGAGATGTTTTGGAGAGAATGGATTCAACGACCTTCCTGAATACGAAGGTAACACGAATAGATCAATAGGAAGAAGTATCACTAGCAGTTTGGTTTTGGATTTTAGGAAGAGTAAGAGCCGGCCGGAGTGACCGAGCGGTTCTAGGCGCTACAGTCTGGAACAGCGCGACCGCTAAGGTCGCAGTTTCGAATCCTACCTCGGGCATGGATGTGTGTGATGTCCTTAAGTTAGTCAGGTTTAAGTAGTTCTAAGTTCTACTAGGAGACTGGTGGCCACAGCAGTTAAGTACCATAGTGCTCAGAGCCATTTGGACCATTTTGAAGAGTAAGAACTTTGTGTTACAAGAGTTCCATCACCGGTATAAGAAATACAGTGGAGGAAGAGAAAAATCACTCGTTTCGTAACGAGTAGGTGGCAACATAGTTATCGCTGGAGGCAGGCAGAGATAAACAGTCGTGTAACTTTATAATGAGGCGAAACTAACACTTTCTCAAAGAACTCTGTAGCGCCGCCAAATCGTTCAGACTGAAAGGAGACAGAAACTACACCAGTGTACCCTGCATTGTTTGCTGGAACATTATGATGAGATACACTGAGATGACAAAAGTCATGGGAAATGGTGTCCTACCTCCTTTTGCCCGGCGTAGCTCAAAATGGTTCAAATGGCTCTGAGCACTATGGGACTCAACTGCTGTGGTCATCAGTCCCCTAGAACTTAGAACTACTTAAACCTAACTAACATACGGACATCACACACATCCATGCCCGAGGCAGGATTCGAACCTGCGACCGTAGCAGCAGCGCGGTTCCGGACTGCGCCCCTAGAACCGCGAGACCACCGCGGCCGGCCCCGGCGTAGCCCAATAGCTCGACGTGGCATGGACTCAACAAGCCGTTGGAAGCCCACTGCAAATATGAATTGAGATATGTTGTCTCTACAGGGGTCTGCAACTGCGAAAATATTGTCAGTGTAGGATTTTGTGCATAAAGTGACCTCTCGATTATGTACCATAAATGTACAGTGGGACACATGTCGGGCAGTCTAGGAGGCCAAACCGTTCGCTCAGAATTGTCCAGAATATTCTTCAAACAGATCGCAACAATTGTGGCCCATGCTCCATCGTTGTTTGGAACATGAAGTCCATGAAAGGCGGCAGATGATCTCCAAGTAGCCGAACATAGCCATTTGCAGTCAATGATCGCTGCAGTTGAAGCAGCGGACCCTGTCCAGTCCATGTAAACACAGCCGACACCATTATAGAGCCACCACCAACTTGCACAGCACCTTGATAACTACTTGGGACCATGGCTTCGTGGTGTCTGCCACACACTCGAACCCCAGCATCACCTCTTACCAGCAGAAAGCGGGACTCATCTGGCCAGGCCACATTTTTCCAATCGTGTAGGGTCCAACTGATATGGTCACGAACCCAGGAGACGTGCTGCAGGCGATGTCGTCTGTTAGGGAAGGCACTCGCGTCGGTCGTCTGCTGCCATAGCCCATTAAAGCCAAATTTCGCCACACTGTCCTAACGGATACGTTCGTCTTATGTCCCACATTGATTTATGCGGTTATTTCACGCAGTGCTGTGTTAGCACTGACAACCTTAAGCAAACGCCGACGCTCTCGGTCGTTAAGTGAAGGCCGTCAGCCACTACTTTATTTTCGGTGAAAGGTACTGACTGAAATTTGATATTCTCGACTCCCTCTTGACGAAATGGCTCTCAGAATATTGAATTCCCTAACGATTTCGTAAATGGAATGTCCCCTGCGTCTAGTTCCGCCATTCCGCGTTCAAAATATGTCAATTCCCGTCGTGCGACCATAATCACGTCGAAAACCTTTTCACATAAATCACCTGAGTACGACTGACTGAACCGCCAATGCACTGTCCTTCTATGCTTTGTGTACACGATATTACCGCCATTTGTCCACTACTGGGCATTAAAATTACTACACCAAGAAGAAATGCAGATGATCAACGGGTATTCACTGGACAAATATATTATACTAGAACTGACATGTCATTACATTTTCACGCAATTTGGGTGCATAGATCCTGAGAAATCAGTACCCAGAACAACCACCTCTGGTCGTAATAACGGCCTTGATACGTCTGGGCACTGAATCAAACAGAGCTTTGATGGCGTGTACAGGTACAGCTGCCTATGTCTATGCCTATACCACAGTTCATCAAGAATAGTGACTGGCGTAATGGGACGAGCCAGTTGCACGGCCACCATTGACCAGACATTTTCAACTGATGAGAGATCTGTAGAATGTGCTGCCCAGAGCAGCAGTCGAACACTTTCTGTATCCAGAAAGGCCCGTGCAGGACCTACAATGCAACATGCGGTCGTGCATTATCATGCTGAAATGTAGGGTTTAGCAGGGATCGAATGAAGGGTAGAGCCACGGGTCGTAACACATCTGAAATGTAACGTCCATTGTTCAAAGTGCCGTCAATGGGAACAAGAGGTGACCGAGACGTGTAACCAATGGCACCCGATACCATCACGCCGGGTGATACGCCAGTACGGCGATGACGAATACACGCTTCCAATGTGCGTTCACCGCGTTGTCGCCACACATGGCATGATGCTGTAAACATAACCTGGATTAATCCGAAAAAATGACGTTCTGCCATTCGTGCACCCAGGTTCGTCGATGAGTACACCATCGCAGGCGCTCCTGTCTGTCATGCAGCGTCAAGGGTAACCGCAGCCATGGTCTCCGAGCTGATAGTCTATGCTGCTGCAAACGTCGTCGAACTGTTCGTGCAGATGGTTGTTGTCTTGTAAACGTCCCCATCTGTTGACTGAGACATCGAGACGTGGCTGCACGATGTGTTATAGCCTGTCATCTCGACTGCTAGTGATACGAGGCCGTTGGGATCCAGCACGGCGTTCCGTGTTACCCTCCTGAACCCACCGTTTCCATATTCTGCTAACAGTCATTGGATCTCGATCAACGAGAGCAGCAATGTCGCAATATGATAAACCGCAATCGTGATACGCTACAATCCTACCTTTATCAAAGTCGGAAACGTGATGGTACGCATTTCTCCTCCTTGCACGCACGAGGCATCACAACAACTTTTCACCAGGCAACGCCGGTCAACTGCTGTTTGTGTTTGAGAAATCGGTTGGAAACTTTCCTCGTGTCAGCACGTTGTTGGTGTCGCCACTAGCGCCAACCTTATGTGAATGCTCTGAAAAGCTAATCATTTGCATATCACAGCATCTTCTTCCTGTCGGTTAAATTTCCCGTCTGTAGCACGTCATCTTCGCGGTGTAGCAATTTTAATGGGCAGTAGTGTACTTTGGAAGACAAACTGTGATTTATAAGTAGGCTTAAAAACTTCAGGTTCCAACTCTGCAAAATACCTGAGTACCTACTTTTAAATCATTTCCTTGAAAGCAGAACACCTGACTACACTATATTTTTGCTTTCCGTGAGGGCTAGTTGGGGCTTGGAGGGATGCACCCCCCCTTGCCTCCAGTTATCGACACCTTTACTCCTGCACCTATTCTTTCTTCAGAACACACACTCTAATGGGGTGTAAATAGGAGTCGGTTAAACTAGTACAATCACCTCATGTCTAAAGTATTTTTTGACCTATCAGAACACACAGCTGCCTTTCGTTTTTACTAAACACGGTCAACTGCTGATTGTGTACGAGAAATCGGTTGGAAACTTTCCTCATGTCAGCACGTTGTAGGTGTCACCACAGGGGCCAACCTTGTGTGAATGCTCTGAAAAGCTGATCATTTGCACATCACAGCATCTTCTTCCTGTCGGTTAAATTTCGAGTCTGTAGCACGTCATCTTCGTGGTATAGCAATTTTAATGGTCAGTAGTGTATATGCGCATATCGCTATCTCATGACTTTTGTCGCCTCTGTATAACTACACCAGCTATCGCGATGAAGGGAACGGGTGAATAGGTGTGGCAGAGGCAGAGGGAGGGTCGCAGTGTCGGCGGTAGGTCTTTGTCGCGTCCCGGCAGCGGTGGCAGGGCCACAAACAGGTTTCGCCGCGGCTCCTGCTGCTGTTTAATTACTGGCCTGCTCGGTCGCCCGGCCTGGCTGTACGGCCGTTGCACCTCTAAACGGCGCTCATTCCCACGACCTGCATTTCCTCGCACTGTCAATTGCTCGGAAGATTAATTGCTGTACACTGCAGTTTTTACTCGAGCGACGTCTATTTTGATAGACACGGCTTTTATTCTTCCTCATTTGACTAGGTATTTGTGATACCTATTCGTCCATTACACATCGTCGGTCGCCTGTAGCGCATAGGTACGATTGATAACCATTCTGTGTGATCCTTTAGGCCTATTCGCTTTTTAAATACCGTCCTTGGTGCTTTTTGTTCTTTTGAAAGGGATGCAATGAACTGGGTGAGAACGGAACCTTTCGCACGGCAATATTGTACAGGGTGTCTCTCATGAAACCGAAACGCTTCACACCCGAGATTCAAGTAACAATGAACTAGCTAAACAAGAATAGATAACAGTAACATTTAAAAAAACGTGTAGTTACCAGTTTATAAGGGATGCTAAAAGTGATGGCCGTGAGCTTTCAGGCATCACTGACTTCGTGTGATGACTTTACCAGCAACACACTGTAATATTGTTGTTGATTTCTCTAGTAATGTTCTATTTAAAATTGTCTTTTGTGCGAGGATTGTCAGTATACACTTTGCTTTTTAGTGTGACCCATAAATAAAAATCACACGATGTTAATGCAGGGGACCTTGGGGGCCAGAGGCCTCTACTGACAAATGTGTCTTCAGATAACACATTGGTGGTGTGGGCCATATCTTGGCTGGACAGGTGAGCAGTTGCTCCATCCTGTTGGAATACAGCATACAGCTTCTCTGCATCTGTTAATCGAGCACAGAAAGGGTCAAAGATCTCTAGATATCTAGCACTGTTTAAGACGTAATTGAAAAATGTGGGCCAATAACGCGCGCGCCGGACAACGCTCACCAAACACCCAACGTCTATGAGTGGAGAAGTTCTTTGGGTTGTCTTGCGACTAGTATCTGCTGTTCTGGGATTTAATATAACTTGACAAATGAAAGCAGGCCTCATCTGACGTGAATTAATGCAAGGCGTCCACGTAACAGTTAGCAATTACTGTTAACAACCAGTTACAATAATGAATTCTTTTTTCCTGGTCCTCAAATTTAAATCCACACGATAAGCTTTTAATTTCATCTTTTTTAGTACACAATGTAAGACATACGTCATCCTGCTGTGACAGCCTCCTTACCGATATGCGAGGACTTCTATCTATAGTTTCAGGTGTCATCACTGTCGGTCGCCTATTTCTCCGCACATTCTGAATGGATCCTTCAGCTCTCCATTTCTTGTACAGATCTCGCTGGTCGTGGGGAATTTCCTACCAAGATACTTCGCCTGAAATATTTCTCTACATTTCTTGACGGAGGCTCTCTTTATGTAACACTCCACGACAGCAGTTCGCTGCTCTAATGCAAACGGTCGTATTTCTGTGACAACTCACAATAAGAGCTTCTCACAACTGACGAACGAACACGCAGCGGCAGTCAACTTTCGCATAAAATGCAGTGTAGCCAATTTTCGAGGCAATGTTGCCACTTCACACCCAATTCGACTACAGATAATTGACTGGTTTGTGAGGCATCCTGGTTTTATGTGAGAGACCCTATAGAAAACATTTTCCGACCTTCTAAGAGAAAAAGATGCTACGCCCTGTTAAGGACAGTCTAGGGCTCAGGATGCCTGGGATTTACAACCTCTCTCGTGAGTGCTGAAGCAGTTACATAGGTCAGTCCATCCGTACCGTTTCTAACCGCTGTGCAGAACATCAACGGAATATTAAAAATCGAGAATGGAAGATATCTGATGTTGTTGAGTGCAGTCTTACACACAAACACAAAATATTGTTTGACGAAACCAAAGTTTGGTCTCAGGCTCCTGTATACTGGGATTCTGTAATTAAAGATGCTGCAGAAATAAGAGTGCATCAGAGAAACTTCAATCGTGACACCGGATATAATCTTAGCGGAGCATGAAGCGAGCTCTCGATGCAGGGCAGTGCCAGAGATATTCGTCCGAACATTTACGATACGGCGGGGGCGGTGTAGCCACCTCGCAGACGTTGACACCATCTGTGACAGCATGATGTGATTACCGATCAATCACAAGCCGTGTATAGCCTTAATAACGCCGCCACAGCAGCAGTTTTGAGAGTCAATTACTCCTGACGAATACGATAGAGTTAATCGTCGACAGCTCCACGTTTGCCATGAATTGATACGGCAAGAAGCCCAACAATATTTTATACAATGAACAGGGTATCCCATGTAAGGAGAAGTCTTCGTACACGATATAAAATATTCAATATACCTAAGCAAATTTTTCGAGAAGTGGCGTACACGAAAGGAGTAACAGAGGTGTGGTTCGAGGTGATGCAGTGATTAGCACACTGGACCTTCATTCGGGAAGACGACGGTTCGATCCCGGATATCCAGACGTAGGTTTTCGGTGATTTCATAAATCGCTCCTGCCAAATGCCGAGATGGTTCCTTTGAAAGGGCACGGCCGTTTTGTTTTCCTGTCATTGACACTCTCTAATGACCTCGACGTTGACGGGACGTTAAACCTAATTTACCTTCCTTAATACCAAGCCGAATAACTGTTGCATAACGGCCAGAGGTGGAGCAATGCGTTATTGACTTGCTCAGTTTGTGAAGCTCTTTCTGTTGTACAAATCATACATTTTTTCTGTAATTACAATCATTCGTTTGTCTGTACATGTACATCACATCTGCTGATTTCTGTCCCATTTGGATAACTCCTTCGCGGTATTTTATTATTTTTTAAATTTATACTGATAATACCCAACCTTCCTATGAGCTTACCCTATCCTACTACCAACGAATGTCTCCACGCGTTAACACATTAATATTTAGAAAACTAACCAAGAATGTCTAGCTCCTCCCCACTGGACAAAATCTGCGATACAGGAGAAAACAATGGTACCTTCAAAGTTCTATCATTATTCAAAACTATACACCAATAATGGACATGAACCAAAACTACACTAGTTTTAAGTTCACACATTGGTTAAGTGCCTCTTTATCTCAGGAGAACACCAAAAGTATTAGCGTCACCGCCTCAGTACAATCAGAACACTACATTATATGAGTAGGCTATCGATATATGATAAATCTTCTCAGCATTTTGGCATTGCCCGCGAAGTTAGCTGTAGCAAGTTCTCCCTAAACTTAGCGATGGCAGCAGATGCAGATAGTCTTAATTTAAGAACTGTAAAACGGACGCCCAGTCGAAAGGCTCGATAGTTCGATGTGTAATGTCGTGCAATAATGCTGAAGACTTGTACCACCAGGTGCGGATCAAGGATTCGGTTTCGGTGAAGGGTGACATTTTGTTGAATATTTCGGATGATTTTCAAAATGTGTTTCACCTTCAGCGTTTCCTTTGGGGGAACGAGGCTGAGAGAGATGCCAAAATACCTTCCAGGGATTTCTGTAGTCCGATATGAAGGCTACTTTCACTGTAGATCATCCATGTGCACATATCCCTTGTTTTCAACTTTCAGCATGCCACATACGATATAAAATCGAAACTTACGTTCACAGTTATCAGTATCTCCTTTACCATTACGTTTGTGAAGACAGGTCTTACAGCTGTGGCTACGTAAGCTTCTAAATGGTCAGAATGCTGCTTATTTCAGTTGCTTCCGTCTGCGTTTGGGCACGCCAGTCAATCTGTTACAATAATTTCGTAGTTGAAGATCTTCCCCTTCCTTCTTGCCCTACTCAACTTCCTCCGACTTACGAACATGTCGTATTTGTTGCTGACAGCAATTCTTTTAGCTATCTGGGCTGTTTTCTGCATCCAGGATGATCGAAAGCCCATCCACGTGAGCTAGGCGTCAGGAAAGTAACTAAAATGGGAATTTTTCTCTGTTATCGAGGCCCTTAGGTTTTATTCTATACTTTGTTTATCATAAGAAGAAAACCCGATGTAAACAAACACAAACGCGATGATTGGCCAGCAGCTGTAGCACAAGTACACCTGTGTTGTTTCGCACTTAGAAGTAGTTCCAACTTATAAATTAGATATCTTGCTATTATGTATCTGTAAAAGAAAATTTAAGATATTCCAATGTATTAACAGCCATCAACGTTTTTCTTAATCATATTTTAACTATGTAATTTTTATTTGAAAGAACGTGTACAGGCGCAGTCTCTGTAAACGCTACTTGTCCTCTGATTGTGAAAATGGATGACACTGCTCCCTGCTTCGGAGTGAAGAAGGTGCGCGGAATGCTGGTAAAAATGGCGAGAAACACATTGTCTTAACGATTATCACTAGATTACGAAGAAGATCGGCTTTCAAGTTGTTCGAGAAACACTATTTATTAAATATAAGGACACCTTGTGAAGGAATTGCGTGGCGCAAACGTAGCATTGCTGTCTGTAATCGAGCAGTCTACAGGATGGCTGTTCGTAACTAGCACTGGTCATTAAATTTTTTCATTCAGTTTGAATACCTAAATCATTTAAATATGAAATCCATCAGATAAATGCTGATAAACACATAATTAACCATCATCTTTCATGAAAAATGCACATCTTCTTGTTTCTAATTATACACACATTAAAAAATGTTTTGCATCACCTCGGTTCCCAGAACTCCTGAACATAGACGTTGACTGTGGGTATTGTATCACAGACACACTCCCTTTGACTGTTCAAAGATGTCACTAAACCTGCTCAAGATGTAAACAAACATGCATAAGCAGCGCCTGTTAGACGGAGGGGGTCCGACAGCCGATCAGTTCCAGTCATTCCACCAGAAAGGAGGTACAAGGCTCGTGTTGTCTGTAGTTCAACCTTGCCTAGACGGTCAATACCACGGTTCGATGGCGTACATATTGGTACTTTGTGCCAGGAAGGGCTCTCAACAAGGGGAGTGTCCAGGCGTCTTGGAGTGAACCAAAGCGGTGTTGCTCGGTCATGGAGGAGATACAGAGAGACAGGAACTGTCGATGACATGCCGCGCTCAGTCTGCCCAAGGACTACTACTGCAGTGGATGACCGCTACCTTCGCATTATGGCTCGGAGGAACCCTGACAGAAACGCCACCATGTTGAATAATGCTTTTCGTGCACAGGACGTCGTGTTACGACTCAAACTGTGCAATAGGCTGCATGATGCGCAACTTTACTCCCGACGTCCACGGCGAGGTCCATCTTTGCAACCACGACACAATGCAGCGAAGTAGAGATGGGCCCAACAACATGCCGAATGGGCCGCTCAGGAGTGGCATCACGTTTTCTTCACTGATGAGTGTCGCACATGTCTTCAACCAGACAATCATCGGAGACGTTTGTCGAGGCAACCCGGTCAGGCTGAACGCCTTAAACACACTGTCCAGCGAACGCAGCAAGGTAGAGGTTCCCTGCTGTTTTGGGGTGGCATTATGTGGGGCCTACGTACGCCGCTGGTGGTCGTGGAAGGCGCCGTGACGGCTGTGCGATACGTGAATGCCATCCTCCAACCGATAGTGCAACCATGTCGGCAGCATATCGGCGAGGCATTCGTCTTCATGGAAGACAATTCGCGCCCCCATCGTGCACATCTTGCAAAAAACTTCCTTCAGGATAACGACAGAGTGGCCAGCATGTTTTCCAGACATGAACCCTGTCGAACATGCCTGGGATAGACTGAAAAGGGCTGTTTATGGACGTCCACCAACTACTCTGAGGGATCTATACCCAATTGCCGTTGGGGAGTGGGACAATCTGGACCAACAGTGCCTTGATGAACTTGTGGATAGTATGCCACGACGAATACAGGCATGCATCAATGCAAAGGGACATGCTATTATGTATTAGAGGTACCGTTGTGTACAGCAATCTGGATCACGACCTATGAAGGTCACGCTGTATGGTGGTACAACATGCAATGTGTGATTTTCACGAGCAATAAGAACGGCTGAAATGATGTTTATATTGATCTCTATTCCAATTTTCTGTACAGATTCCGAAACTCTCGGAACCGAGGTGATGCAAAACTTTTTTTGATATGTGTATCATAAGCAAATTTCCAGTTTTCATTGCAAATGTAATTCTTAATTATTGATGTTTTATGAAAGGTTGTTAAAGATTAAGTTAAAACGTTATAAATAGCCAAGTTAAGGTTTTTGTTGCGAGAAATAAATTGAAATTTAAGCTGCCAGATGTACTGGAACTAATGCAGGAAGCCTTGTCACAGGTCACTGCCGAACGCTGGCGAAATGCAGAACAGCATGTCATAAAAGAGGAATGGATGGCTTCGGGGATTCTGTTGTTGATCGTTTAATTCTGAACGAAGCGGACGACAGATCCAGTACTGAAATATATTACCCGGTGTCAGATAGGGAAAGAATTCAGACATTACCAGACGACTGACTGTAATACCTTCAGTGGCTTCAATATATAACCATATGGTGAAACCCAAGGACCGCGCTTTTACATCGCGCATAGTTCACGCAGAAAAATTACCCTTGTTTAGGTCGGGAATTTTCATCACTCTTGTTTTTAATTGCAAAGCCATGCTATATTAGCTAAGATCGAGAGCACGTTATGTTTTCCGTTTGATTACCTAAGAGGTGTACTGCCGAAGATTTGCTATATATAATTTCATCCTATTTAAAAATTAAAAAACATTCTATGTCTGTCTCTTTTTACATCCTGACTGCAACTGTTCACATCACTGCAGGTTAGGTGGATCATTTGCCTGACCAATGCTGTCCAAACAAGTGCGGCGGTGAAGCACTCCCACTATCATCGCTCAGTCGATGTACGGGTAACGCACAGCACAAAATGAGTCATCGTTGTTGTACTTGACTGTCCTCGCGCAACGGAATCCATTGTGGTCCCAACAGACACGAAATAATATGTAATGAAATGTTTACATAAGTTTTATTCTTACGATGAATGTAATATAGTTTTTTCTCTATAACTTCACTACAAAGACTGGAAATTTATATATGCAAAATAGGAATTATTTTAATAAATAGTTCTTTGGAAGTGGGTATGACCCTCCCCTTGGAGCCGCGTCTGTGTACCGCAACATATTACAGCACTGTTACGCCAATTAAGGTGCATTTTTCTCAACGAGTACGTTAATTTAGAGAGCGTATTCTTACCCTGTGTAGCCCAGAAGTGGCTGGAAGTCAGACAATCTCAGAGCTGCAACCAACAGATCAATCATGTACGTGTGTGTGTGTGTGTGTTGGTGTGTGTATAAGAGTGAGATGACGAGCGGGAGAGGAGGGAGGGGGTATTGATGACCGGAGAGAGTGTGGAAGGTAGAGGCACGACAAGGGCAGAGAAAGGAAGGTGGGACCAGGGAAGGAAATAAATGTGAAGAGAGGAAGAGTGGTGGCTGAGAGATAGGAGGGAAACGGAGAAAAAGAAACGTACCGCCATGGTTAAAAATACTCACTCACCCAGTCCAGTCAAAATACTCGTTTTTGTAACAAAATTGCGCAAGTTTTTTTTTGTCATCTGTTCTATATGTTTTTGGCGCGCTGAATTCAAATTTCATGTTTGCTTCCTTGTAGGATGTCTGTTACACAAAGAAAAACACTAAAAACCTCAACATTTTTGCACTTTTTGTCAGTTTTCCTCTTATATCTCGAATATGACCACTTCATACAAAACGAAATTTCCTACAAAACGCACTAGTCAGGTTGATTTTATGAAGAGTGGTACTGTCACTAGAGCGCGCTGAAAGGCACTGACTGTATGATTATTCTGCGAAAACGTCAAAAATGTCGTCACCAGCCCCCTACAATTCGAAAAGTATACATTTTATTAGCAAGAAACCTCTACAGCACGTGAAAGTACATTAAATTTTCTCCAAGTGGCGTCTGTGACATTTGAATTTTCTCATAACGGGGAAAGAAAAAAAACGAAAATTACGAAAAATATCTTCTGCGACGTTCAGCCAAACGAACCCTCCCACCTCCCGATCCCTCATTGGCGCTATACCTTCGATGTATTACGCTTAAAAGAGTCTGTTTTGAATGAATTGGTGGCAAAACATGTTTGATGAAAACATTAAGCCGGAAGGTGTGGCAGAGAGGTTCTAGGCGCTTCAGTCTGGAACCGCGCGACCGCTACGGTCGCAGTTTCGAATCCTGCCTCGGGCATGGATGTGTGTGATGTCCTTAGGTCACCATGATTTAATAGTTCTAAGTTCTAGGAGACTGATGACCTCAGATGTTAAGTCCCATAGTGCTCAGAGCCATTTGAACCATTTTTGAAAACATAAAATAAATTATATTTCCAACGATTAGGTACATAACACTGAATAGAAAGTTGAATATGAGACATGTATGTGTAGTATTGTACATCTGTCATGAAAAGGCGATTGTCGAGCCCAGGAATGTGTCATCACTTCGAGCAGATTCTTCATTTGGAAAAGAAAGGAGGCATTTAGTGACAAAATACACTCCTGGAAATGGAAAAAAGAACACATTGACACCGGTGTGTCAGACCCCTCATACTTGCTCCGGACACTGCTAGAGGGCTGTACAAGCAATGATCACACGCACGGCACAGCGGACACACCAGGAACCGCGGTGTTGGCCGTCGAATGGCGCTAGCTGCGCAGCATTTGTGCACCGCCGCCGTCAGTGTCAGCCAGTTTGCCGTGGCATACGGAGCTCCATCGCAGTCTTTAACACTAGTAGCATGCCGCGACAGCGTGGACGTGAACCGTATGTGCTGTTGACGGACTTTGAGCGAGGGCGTATAGTGGGCATGCGGCAGGCCGGGTGGACGTACCGTTGAATTGCTCAACACGTGGGGCGTGAGGTCTCCACAGTACATCGATGTTGTCTCCAGTGGTCGGCGGAAGGTGCACGTGCCCGTCGACCTGGGACCGGACCGCAGCGACGCACGGATGCATGCCAAGACCGTAGGATCCTACGCAGTGCCGTAGGGGACCGCACCGCCACTTCCCAGCAAATTAGGGACACTGTTGCTCCTGGGGTATCGGCGAGGACCATTCGCAACCGTCTCCATGAAGCTGGCTACGGTCCCGCACACCATTAGGCCGTCTTCCGCTCACGCCCCAACATCGTGCAGCCCGCCTCCAGTGGTGTCGCGACAGGCGTGAATGGAGGGACGAATGGAGACGTGTCGTCTTCAGCGATGAGAGTCGCTTCTGCCTTGGTGCCAGTGATGGTCGTATGCGTGTTTGGCGCCGTACATGTGAGCGCCACAATCAGGACTGCATACGACCGAGGCACACAGGGCCAACACCCGGCATCATGGTGTGGGGAGCGATCTCCTACACTGGCCGTACACCTCTGGTGATCGTCGAGGGGACACTGAATAGTGCACGGTACATCCAAACCGTCATCGAACCCATCGTTCTACCATTCCTAGACCGGCAAGGGAACTTGCTGTTCCAACAGGACAATGCACGTCCGCATGTATCCCGTGCCACCCAACGTGCTCTAGAAGGTGTAAGTCAACTACCCTGGCCAGCAAGATGTCCGGATCTGTCCCCCATTGAGCATGTTTGGGACTGGATGAAGCGTCGTCTCACGCGGTCTGCACGTCCAGCACGAACGCTGGTCCAACTGAGGCACCAGGTGGAAATGGCATGGCAAGCCGTTCCACAGGACTACATCCAGCATCTCTACGATCGTCTCCATGGGAGAATAGCAGCCTGCATTGCTGCGAAAGGTGGATATACACTGTACTAGTGCCGACATTGTGCATGCTCTGTTGCCTGTGTCTATGTGCCTGTGGTTCTGTCAGTGTGATCATGTGATGTATCTGACCCCAGGAATCTGTCAATAAAGTTTCCCCTTCCTGGGACAATGAATTCACGGTGTTCTTATTTCAATTTCCAGGAGTGTATGATTTCAAAAGAAGGTAAGTTGCATAATGAACTATCGATGTATGAAGAAATACTTGTACTACCGTCATGTGCCCGGTTTTTTTATTTGTTTTCGCATGGGTCTTGATGGACCAGGAAATGTTTCTTGGGCACTAGACGGTTCAGGCGAAGGACCTTGGACAGCGGAAGCTCCAGGAAACGCGTCAGCAGCTGTGGAGTGTCCAGCCTGAACGGTGAGTTGTTCTTCAACTGAAAAAAAACTGTAAATGAATAATTAATGCTGTGACCCCCATGAACCATGGACCTTGCCGTTGGTGGGGAGGCATCCGTGCCTCAGCGATACAGATGGCCGTACCGTAGGTGCAACCACAACGGAGGGGTATCTGTTGAGAGGCCAGACAAACGTGTGGTTCCTGAAGAGGGGCAGCAGCCTTTTCAGTAGTTGCAGGGGCAACAGTCTGGCTGATTGACCGATCTGGCCTTGCAACACTAACCAAAACGGCCTTGCTGTGCTGGTACAGCGAACGGCTGAAAGCAAGGGGAAACTACAGCCGTAATTTTTCCCGAGGACATGCAGCTTTACTGTATGATTAAATGATGATAGTGTCCTCTTGGGTAAAATATTCCGGAGGTAAAATAGTCCCCCATTCGGATCTCCGGGCGGGGACTATTCAAGAGGACGTCGTTATCAGGAGAAAGAAAAATGGCGTTCTACGGATCGGAGCGTGGAATGTCAGATCCCTTAATCGGGCAGGAAGGTTAGAAAATTTAAAAAGGGAAATGGATAGGTTGAAGTTAGATATCGTGGCAATTAGTGAAGTTCAGTGGCAGGAGGAACAAGACTTTTGGTCAGGTGACTACAGGGTTATAAATACAAAATCAAATAGGTGTAATGCAGGAGTAGGTTTAATAATGAATAAAAAAAATAGGAGTGCGGGTAAGCAACTACCAACAGCATAGTGAACGCATTATTGTGGCCAAGATAGACACGAAGCCCATACCTACTTCAGTAGTACAAGTTTATATGCCAACTAGCTCTGCAGATGGTGAAGAAATTGATGAAATGTATGATGAGAAATTATTCAGGTAGTGAAGGGAGACGAAAATTTAATAGTCACGGGTGACTGGAATTCGAGAGTAGGAAAAGGCATAGAAGGAAACATAGTGGGTGAATATGGATTGGGGGAGAGAAATGAAGGAGGAAGCCGTCTGGTAGAATTTTGCAAAGAGCATAACTTAATTATAACTAACACTTGGTTCAAGAATCATAAAAGAAGGTTGTATACATCGAAGAATCCTGGAGATACAAGAAGGTATCAGATAGATTATATAATGGTAAGACAGAGATTTTGGAACCAGGTTTTAAATTCTAAGACATTTCCAGGGGCAGATGAACTGTAGATTAAAACTGAAGAAACTGGAAAAAGGTGGGAATTTAAGGGGATGGGACCTGGATGAACTGACTTAACCAGAGGTTGTACAGAGTTTCAGGGAGAGCATAAGGGAACAAATGACAGGAATGGGGGAAAGAAATTCAGTAAAGGAGAATGGGTAGCTCTGAGAGATGAAGTAGTGAAGGCAGCAGAGGATCAAGTAGGTAAAAAGACGAGGGCTAGTAGAAATCCTTGGGTAACACAAGAAATATTGAATTTAATTGATGAAAGGAGAAAATATAAAAACGCAGTAAATGAAGCAGGCAAGAGGGCATACAAACGTCTCAAAAATGAGATCGACAGGAAGTGCAAAATGGCTACGCAGGGATGGTTAAAGGACAAATGTACGGATGTAGAGGCTTATCTCACTAGGGGTAAGATAGATACTGCCTACAGGAAAATTGACGAGACCTTTGGAGAAAAGAGGGCCACTTGTATGAATATCAAGAGCTCAGATGGAAACCCAGTTCTAAGCAAAGAAGGGAAAGCAGAAAGGTGGAAGGAGTATATAGAGGGTCTATACAAGGCCGATGTACTTGAGGACAATATTATGGAAATTGAAGAGGATGTAGATGAAGATGAAATGGGAGATACGATACTGCGTGAAGAGTTCGACAGAACACTGAGAGACCTGAGTCGAAACAAGGCACCGGGAGTAGACAACATTCCATTGGAACTGCTGACGGCCTTGGGAGAGCCAGTCCTGACAAAACTCTACCATCTGGTGAGCAAGATGTATGAGAGAGGCGAAATACCCTCTGACTTCAAGAAGAATATAACAAATCTAATCCCAAAGAAAGCAGATGTTGACAGATGTGAAAATTACCACACTATCAGTTTAATAAGTCACCGCTGCAAAATGCTAACGCGAATTCTTTACAGACGAATGGAAAAACTGGTAGAAGCCGACCTCGGCAAAGATGAGTTTGGATTCCGTAGATATGTTGGAACACGTGAGGCAATACTGACCCTCCGACTTATCTTAGAAGCTAGATTGACGAAGGGCAAACCTACATTTGTAGCATTTGTAGATTTAGAGAAAGCTTTTGACAATGTTGACTGGAATACTCTCTTTCAAATTCTAAAGTTGGGAGCGGTAAAACAAGGGAGCGAAAGGATATTTACAATTTGTACAGAAACCAGATGGCAGTAATAAGAGTCGAGGGGCATGAAAGGGAAGTAGCGGTTGTGAATGGAGTGAGACAGGGTTGTAGCCTGTCGCCGACGTTATTCAATCTGTATATTGAGCAAGCAGTAAAGGAAACAAAAGAAAAATTCGGAGTAGGTATTCAAGTCCATGGAGAAGAAATAAAAACGTTGAGGTTCGCCGATGACATTGTAATTCTGTCAGAGACAGCAAAGGACTTGGAAGAGCAGTTGAACGGAATTGGCAGTGTGTTGAAAGGACGATATAAGATGAACATCAACAAATGCAAAACGAGGATAATGGAATGTAGTCGAATTCAGTCGGGTAATGCTGAGGGAATTAGATTAGGAAATGAGACACTTAAAGTAGTAAAGGAATTTTGCTATTTGGGGAGCAAAATAACTGATGATGGTCAAAGTAGAGAGGATATAAAACGTAGACTGGCAATGGCAAGGAAAGCGTTTCTGAAGAAGAGAAATTTGTTAACATCGAGTATAGATTTAAGTGTCAGGAAGTTGTTTCTTAAAGTATTTGTATGGAGTGTAGCTATGTATGGAAGTGAAACATGGACGATAAATAGTTTGGACAAGAAGAGAATAGAAGCTTTCGAAATGTGGTGCTACAGAAGAATGATGAAGATTAGATGGGTAGATCACATAACTAATGATGAGGTATTGAACTGAATTGGGGAGAAGAGGAGTTTGTGGCACAACTTGACAAGAAGAAGGGATCGGTTGGTAGGACATGTTCTGAGGCATCAAGGGATCACAAATTTAGCATTGGAGGGCAGCGTGGAGGGTAAAAACCGTAGAGGGAGACCAAGAGATGAATACACTAAGCAGATTCAGAAGGACGTAGGTTGCAGTAAGTACTGGGAGATGAAGAAGCTTGCACAGGATAGAGTAGCATGGAGAGCTGCATCAAACGAGTCTCAGGACTGAAGACAACAACAACAACAACAACAACAACATGCTGTGACAAAGAAGAACTGATTAGCAAAGATGTATAATTCTTCAAAATATTATGTAGTTAATACCTTCTGCAGTCTCAGCAGCTTCAGACAATGGTACTGCCAAGGACTCGTCCAGTCGTGTTTATGTTCTATATTCAAATTGTTCATGTAAGAGCGCAACCTTCCACATTGATAACACAGTTTCGTACAGAACAGTCACTTTCGCCTACACTCACACCGGCCTTGGCATTCTGTCTTCCATTTCCAAGATACAAATTGAAGACCTTCCACCATCACTGCTCTGGATCTAAGCGATACAGTATTGTTGCAGAGGTTTGTATGATCGAGTGAGCATAGTTCTGAACAAATTTGCGACTCATATATCCATTATATACGAAGTATTTCCGGTCAAAGTGCGACAGTTGTGCTCGACGGATATTCGCACGGACAGATTCTGTGGAAGTTGACAAAAATGAGTTTGCTCCCATTACTACATGGAGACTCTCGGCTCTAGTGACGCTTCTTCTGCTTGTATCTTGAAAATGCAACACAGATTGACAATGTCGGTGTGGGTGTAGTCGGGCAGTAGTGTTCTGTACGAAACAGTGCTAGCAATGGTAAGAGTCGTGCTCCAACATTGGCAACTTGGATATGGAAGACTAAGACGACCTGGATGAGCGCCTTGTGTTGCGACTAAGTGAAGCACTGAGGCGACAAAACGTATTAATTCAGTAATATTTTGCAGCATTATTCATCTTTACTACTGAATTTTTCTCCATAACAACATTAATCATCCATTTATAGTTTTTTCAGTTTAAAGACAGCAACTACTTGCTGTTCAACCTGGGCTGTCTGCATCCTCTGACGCTCTGCCCGACATTCCATTGCCCAACCTTTACCTAGACCTTCTAGTAGCCAATAAACATTGCATGGCCCACCAACAGCCAAACGAAGAGAAATAAAAAAAAGTGCACATTAGATCAGCACAAGTATTTCTTCATACATCGACAGTTCGCAATACAGCTTATAAGTCTTCTCAAACCATATTGTGTCAATAAATGCCTTCAGCACAAGTAGCTTTTCATACATCGACAGTTTGCAATACAGCTTATCAGTCTTCTCAAACCATATTCTGTCACTAAATGCCTTCTTTCTTTTCGAGATGGAGAACCTAATCGAAGTGATGACCCGGTCCTGGGCTCGACATTCTATTATTTCACAACACATTTACGTTACTATATAGAGATCTCATATTCATCTTTCTGTTCGGTGTCATGTTCCAAATACACTGATGGAAGAAAATTGCAGAATCAGGAAGTTCTGTAACGTAAACTAAAGTTGGCAGGCATCTTTCTACATCTGAAACATGATGTACATTCAAATTTCATGCCAGTCGCATAAGAGTGACGCCAGTACTGCCACCATGAGGATACAAATCAGTTTGGCTCTAAAAACACGCTGTAACGGTCGTGACCGATAGTCACCTTTGAGACTGGATGTGATGAGTTGGTGTTAATCAAGAATCTTTTTTAAGGTGACAAAGACACCATCATCGGCGCCATCCTGAGTTTCAACAAGGTCGTGTAATAGGGCTATGAGAAGCTAGATGTACCTTCTGCTACACTGCAGAAAGACTTGGTAGGAATGTAGTCACTTCACATGATTGCTGGCAGGGATGGTTACTAGAATGTACGGTCGCAAGAAGACTCGGGTCCCGGCGGCAAAGTGGCACTGCCGAGAGGGAAGGCCGTGGTGTTCGGCGTATGGCTCGGCAATCCGTGCACCAGGTGGCAGCACACTGACACACCTGACTGTTATAAATTGGTTACTTCGGACACCCTAGCAAGATGCCCTCTAACGTGCATCCACTGACCGCTAACCAGCGCCATTTGTGACTTCCTTGGTGTCAAGCAAGAGCTCAGTGAAGGGCAAAAAAATGGTTCAAATGGCTCTGAGCACTATGGGACTTAACATCTGAGGACATCAGTCCCCTAGAACTTAGAACTACTTAAACCTAACTGACCTAAGGACATCACACACATCCATGCCCGAGGCAGGTTTCGGACCTGCGACCGTAGCAGTCGCGTGGTTCCGGACTGCAGCGCCTAGAACCACGTGGTCACCGCGGTCGGCTTAGTGAAGGGCAGGGTGAAGGTCTGTTGTATTTTCTGGCGACGGCTGATTCTGCTTCGCGGCCAGTGATAGCCGTGTGCTGGACAGAATTACACCAGGAGGTATTGCCTGGCCTGCGATTTCGTATGACAGCAGGAGCATACTCGTGGTTATCCCGAGCACCTTGACTGCAAATTTGTACGTCAGGCTGGTGATTCGACCCGTTTTGTTGACATTAATGAACAGTAGTCCATGGGGTGTATTCCAACAGGATAACGCTTGCCCACATACCGCTGTTTTAACTGAACATGCTCTACAGAGTGTCTACATGTTGCCTTGGCCTAATCGATCACCAGATCTGTTACAACCGAGCACATATGGGACATCATCAGACGACAACTCCAGCGCATCCACAAACAGCATTAACCGACCAATTGCAACAAGCATGTAGCTCCATTCAGTAAACTGACATTCCGCACCTGTACAACACAATACATTCACTTTTGCTGTTGCAGTTTTTTTGTGTCAATGTATGTTGTAAATATAATTCATTAACGTTTTCATCAAACATGCTTTTTCAGGAATTCATTCAAAACAGCCTATTTTAAGCGTAATACACCGAAGGTATGGCGCCGTTGAGGGATAGACGCAGAAGGTATTTTTCGTAATTTTTGGCGTTGATCCCTTCCCCCTTTCGAGAAAATTGAATGCTACAGACCTGTATTGCAGGAAATTATATGTACTTTCATGTGGTGTAGGGGTTTTGTTGGTAACATGTATATTTTTCGAATTTTAGTTGGAGGGGATTGCTCGTTTTTGACGTTTCATCAGCGCGCTGTAGCGCCGACACCACTCGTCATAAAATCAAACACGACTAGCGCATTTTGTAGCATATTTTATCTACTTTAATTTTGTACAAAGCGATCATCTTCGAAAAGCGCATAGTTTTCGAGGTATAAGCAAAAAACTGTAAAAAGTGCGAAAATGTTGATGTTTTAGTCTTTTTCGTTATGAAATAGATCTTTTGCAATGCAGCAAACATGAAATTCGGGTTCAACATCGCAAAAAAGACATGTAGAACTGCTGAGAAAAAAACTTCCACCATTTTGTCACGGGGAAACAACCATTTGAGGAGGCTAACAGTTTTTCTACGGTACTCGTAACCCTTTAAAAAGTATTTACAGTCTCGCTTTCTTTATAGGTGATGATTATAAGTGAATAAATCATCCAGTTTTTCTGAAATTATAATAATTTGTTTGTCACTACATATACATCGTGTCTACCAATTTCCATTGCATTCGGATAATTCCTTCGCGATACGTCGCTTTTTTGTCTTAGATTGTATGTAATGAAGGAAATACGAATTCGTGTATGGCTGTGTATGGTGTGTCGAATGTAGGGATAGAATAGAACAATTAGTTAAGAGGATAGAGAACAAGAGATCTATTGTGGTTTAAAGTGACACACGGATGAGAACGAACGATGGAGGAGGCCAGATGCAGTCCAATACTAAGGCAGCATGTCGTGCCCTTACAGCCAAATAACGGTGCTCTCTTTCTGATTTCATACGTGGTCGGCCTCGCCACGGTCTTCGGGAAACAGTTTCGATCTCTATAAACTGTCGCAGCAATAGAACGATTCACTTTCAGTCATCGGGCCACATCAGTTTGCGACGGTCCTGCTTCCATTCTTCCTGCGGCCGTCCACTGCAAAGTGACTGGCAGGCGTCTTCTCTGTGCCATACTGTACCTTCTGTGACAGACCACACAGCGATTGTGGTTGTGGAACTACCTGGCAAACACTTCCCCGTTTGATAGGTGCCCTGACGTCATTGTTGGTGTGGTTGTCCGTTGACCGTACCATCTTTCTTGCAGAACACGATCCTACGGACGTCTGTTGACAGTTAGTATGGCTATATGGTGAATTACAAAGAGGACGGGGAAACTGCGGTTTGTTGCCTCAGTTCTGGACAACAGTGTATACGTATATAGGCGGAGTAACTGAGATAAGCCACGCCCGCATCTCGTGGTCGTGCGATAGCGTTCTCGCTTCCCACGCCTGGGTTCCCGGGTTCGATTCCCGGCGGGGTCAGGGATTTTCTCTGCCTCGTGATGGCTGGGTGTTGTGTGATGTCGTGAGGTTAGTTAGGTTTAAGTACTTCTAAGTTCTAGGGGACTGATGACCATAGATGTTGAGTCCCATAGTGCTCAGAGCCATTTGAACCATTTTTAGATAAGCCACAATGGATATCAGGAATTAAAGGATGCGGCTGCAAATGATGAGGACTTTAGCTGAAAAAAGATGCGTAACTGATGAATAGTTAGGAAGGTGATTCACGATTTAGGAATGGAGGGGCTGATTTTTTTGACCACGTTGGGTAATTGCACAGCGCATAAACGCAAGAGCTTTGTGGAGATTTTTAAAACTATTTTGTAAAATTCTAAACGAGAATGCTTCCGTTCAGCTTAATCTTTATTTTACCTTCAAGTTTTGGCTATGATTATGTTAACGATTGTACAAGAGTATAATTTTGTTCGTAGAGTGCTGTGTAAAATCAGGAAGCTGGTTTCGAAGACGTAGTTTCATACGCATTGGATCCCGTATAGTTGCTAAAATCGAGAAGAACAAACCAAGTGTGGTGGCGCACTGGTTAGCTCACTGAATTCGGGAGGACGACGGTTCAAATCCCCAACTGACCATCCAGGTAAGGTTTTCCATGATTTTTGCAAATCTCTCCGGGCAAATGGCGGGATGGCACTTTGAAGAGGGTGCGATCGATTTCCTTCCCCACACTTTCGTAGCCCGAGCTTGCGGTCCGTCTCTAACGACCTCGCTGTCGACGGAACGTTAATTCTAATGTTCTATTCTTCCTTCGAAAAGAACTGTGGAAATTTTTCCGCGTAAGGCACAAAGTGATTAGCTTTTAAAAGTTTTTTGGTTCGTTCAATTTAATAAGGAGTTTAGTTGTTTCCGAATGGATATAAAAACCGAGCAGCGCTTCTATGTACTTCGAACACAGTTATTCGTAAATGTGCGTTTCAGTCCGTGAGTACAAGCATACGTCTTGCGGCTTAGACCACTGGAAAATATTTCTTGAAACATGTTACAATTAATAACTGCTGTTAACAACGTTCCACCAAGGAATGGATAGTTAATTTTGGAAGTAGGCTGTTTAGGATTTTTATATTGGTAACGCCACGTAGCGCTCTGTATGAAAATCACTGGCTGTGCTGTGTGCAGTCAGTGGCTGGGTGGCATTGTTGTAATACTCGCCATTGTAGTGTTGGGCAGCTTGATGTTAACAGCGCGTAGCGTTACGCAGTTGGAGGTGAGCCGCCAGCAGTGTTAAGTATGGCAAATAATGCACTAGAGTACCTTTGCTTGTTCTACACACACGGACGTCGAATGTGACATTTATACATGAGCTTGCTGAAACGAATCCCAAGAACTTGCGTAGCTGCTGTCGTGCTGGGTACTGCAAAAACGGTCAGTTCCTCGTGGCAGCCGGAATTATAAGGAACGGAACATTGTGCAGGGTGAACTCGAGGTTCACAGGCAAAATTTCGGAGGTTGTTAGAGATGGTTTCGGAATATTTTGTCGTAAGCGACCTGTGATCTTCGGTGGATCATAACAAAGTAATAAAGAATTATCGTTTGTTCAATTTGTTACACCAGTTACCACTGTTTCTGTAAGAACTATATTCATGACAGGGAAAAGGCTCGTAACTTGCAACCACCAGACCGAACAACATAAAATTTAGAGTACTGCAACAATAAATTCTCGAATTCAAAAGTACTATGAAGTGGTAACCGTCGCTGCGGGAACAGCCCAGCGTAGTGACGCCGTGTCGCTCATCCATCGCATCCAGTGAGCCCATACATGAAGTACATATCGGCCAACTCTTTAGCGATAAGCCTATTCATCCTTTTGTGTACGTACTTACAAAGAACACTGCAATAAAATAAAAACAAAAATACTGGGACAGAACAAAGCAGTATCGAATGCAAGCTTATGGCGAAGAGCGAAATGAACGTTAGTGTTTTCAACAGCATACACCATGAGTGAATAGAACAAATTTATTTCTAGACATTCGAATTGTTGTGAATAAATTTTCAGTGCAATCTCTTTCTTAGTCTCGTTTATATCTTCCCCTCTCTTTTTTTCTTGTCGTCAATCTTCTGCTTGGTTTTATGCGGCCCGCCACGAATTCCTCTCCTGTGCTAACCTCTTCATGTCAGAGTAGCACTTGCAACCTATGTCCTCAATTATTTGCTGGATATATTCCAAGCCCTGAATTCCCCTGCAGTCTAGCACTATGGAGGTTATTGAAATGGTTCAAATGGCTCTGAGCACTATGAGACTTAACATCTGAGGTCATCAGTCCCCTAGAACTTAGAACTACTTAAACCTAACTAACCTAAGGACATCACACTCATCCATGCCCGAGGCAGGATTCGAACCTGCGACCGTAGCAGTCGCGCGGTTCCAGACTGTAGTGCCTAGAACCGCTCGGGCACCCCTGCCGGCATGGAGGTTATTCGCTGATGCCTTAATACATGTAATATCATCCTCTCCCTTCTCCTTGTCGATATTTTTTACATATTCCTTTCCTCATTCCCTACCCTATCAGTCCACTAATTTTCAACATTCGTCTGCAGCACAGCATCTTAAACACTTCGATTCTCTTCAGTTCCGGTTTTACCACTGTCCATGATTCACTACCATACAAAGCTGTGCTCCAAACGTACATTCCCAGGATCTACTTCCTCAAAATAAGGCCTATGTTAGATGACAGTAAACTTCTCCTGGCCTATATTGTCCTCTTTGCTTTTGGTAGGCTGCTTCTTACGTCCTCCACGCTTCATACATCACAGGTTATTTTGTTTCCGAGATAGCAATGGTTCCAATGGATCTAAGCACTATGGGACTTAACATCTATGGTCATCAGTCCCCTAGAACGTAGAACTACTTAAACCTAACTAACCTAAGGACATCACACAACACCCAGTCATTCCCGCCGGGAATCGAACCCGGGCGCGGGAAGCGAGAACGCTACCGCATGACCACGAGCTGCGGACCCGAGATAGCAGAATTCCTTAATTTTCGTGTACTTCGTGACCATCAATTCTTATGTTAAGTTTCTGAGTATTCTCATCTATACTGCTCCTCATTAATTTTCTCTTTTTCTGGTTTACTTTAAACCCATTTTGTGTACTCGTTAGACTATTCATTCCATTCCAGAGATCTTGTAGTTCTTCTTCACTTTCACTGAGGATAGCAATGTCGGCAGCGAATCTTATATTGACATCCTTTCGTATTGAATTTTAATCCTATTCTTGAATCTTTCTTTCATTGCTCTCATTGCTTCTTCATGGTATCGATTGAACAGGTGGACTGTGCCGCTGGTCCCGGCAGAGGCTCGAGTCCTCCCTCGGGCATCGGTGTGTGTGTTTGTCCTTAGGATAATTTAGGTTAAGTAGTGTGTTAGCTTAGGGACTGATGACCTTAGCAGTCAAGTCTCATTAGATTTCACACAAATTTGAACATTTTTTTTTTTTTTGACAGGTGGGGTGAAATACTGCATCCTAGCCTTACTTTCTGTTTAATCGGAACACTTCATTCTTCGTCTTCCAGTCTTTCTGTTACCTCTTGGTTCTTATACATATTGTATATCACACATCTTTCCCTGTAGCTTACCCCTACCTTTTGAGTGCAAATAACAAGTAATTACTTTTTAACGAGCCACTGGGGACCACAGGTCCCTTATTCCAGAATACTCAGGAAATATATATATAAACTTACGAAACATTGTCCATGGAGGTTGGGTTCTACCATGTCGTGAGGTCATGCATATTGGTTCGTGTTCCCTGCGTAATGGGATATGCGTCGAAGAATATTATTGCATCTTTGGAAATGAACAAATTATTAGTGATAGAATAAACGAAGACGCTGTAGTGTACTTAAGAAGTGACTTTCAACGTAGATACTAACAAAAGAGATGTTATAGATAAAAATAAAATACACCACTGCCACAAACCTACAAATAAACGAGTCACGATGGTTTTGAACTGTATGTATTGATACGTACGGCGCAAGCGACGAGTTATTCTAATAACCACCTTCCCGATCCTTTGATGTTTTTCCGTCAGCCGCGCAATACGTTGTGGTAACTACAGGTCAGAACATCGCTCTGGAAGGGAAACTGAGTGCCGCTGGGCTGTCGATGGGATATGGCGTCCTCCGCTACCCACTGTCAGGTGGAAAGTGTCTCGGAAGAGTTACGGCCTCATCGAGAACGTGGGCTACGTGCAGGTTCTAAGGACGGACACCGATGCAGCATATAGTAAAGACCAGTTAACGCCGATCGTTTTACGTGTACAGCGGATTACAGCAGTTTAATCGGTCTTAAAATTGCATACAATTAAGCTTCAGCAAGACTGATAACTCTTCGGCGCCGCATCGTGAAAGGCCAGCATGGGAAGATGAAATGCGAAATTCCAGGAAGTTTTCGAGGCATAATAGCTAAGCATAAATGAGATCATGAGGCGGTAGCGATCAAAGCTGTTATAAACTTTAACATGGTATGCTAAGTGCAATGTCTCTAGCTTCTTTTGAATTGCTTTAACCAAATATATGTCCCTAGCTTCTTTTGAATCGCTTTAACCAAATAATGCTGTTTTGCGAAACGGTTCTATTTGCATTTAAGCAGGAATGTTGTAGCTAATAAAATGGACAATTCCCTTCTAGTGCTGTCACAGTACACAGGGCTAGAGAGCTACGAATTAAAATTGGGTGTCTCTAATACTAATATTTTAAATTGTTTTGAATCGCGTGGAATACAAACGATCACTACGTCGCGAGGACACACACTGTTTTTAACCAATTGTTTACCTCCAAACCAATGAGCGTGATCTGAACTACGAATTTGAATGTTCCATTGTTCACCACAATATCATACTATAGAATAACAATGGAAAATCCTCTGCTTCTCTCCTTTCCCAGTCCCCTTCTTCCCCGCCCCAAGCTTCCCGACTGCCTAGCAGCCCTACCCTGTCACCAGCGCATCGCTGCATGCTCCCACAAGCGTTACTACACTTTCCCCGAGCCCTACCCTGCTGCCCTTTTCCCTCCCCACTGCAGCCCTCTCCTTACTGCATCACCTATGGGTTGCTTCTCCCATGATGTGCAATACTGTGAGCACTCTGACCTCAGTGGTCATGCGTACGAGTACGTGTGATGCTCGCGTGAATGTGTGTGCGTTTTTTACTTTAGAAGAAGACCTTTCAGCCAAACGCTTAAAAGTATAGCATTCTTTTCGTTGTGCCTGTTTGCGGCTCAACGTCTCCTTCATATCAGTTTGAACTTTATGAAAATTAGCTTGTTATTGAAAAGAAATATTGTATTTGAAGTTTTTTAGGTTGGCTTGGATCATGTTACCACACTTTAATGTACACATCATTATATACAAGATGTTTCCGTAAGAGCGTGAAAAACTGTAACAGGACATACAGAATGCTCCACTGAACAATTTGAGATAGAGAACCTGGGGTCGAAGAAGCCAGCTTTAGGAAATATGCAAGTAGACTTGTCTAGTGAATTGTCTAGCATTACTGTTTTCCTGTTTATTTACAACTAGCATGCGTACAAGTTTACACGTACTGTGCTGCTTATTTACACGCACATTATTTATTTCCTGCAAGGAAAGAAGCAGGACGAGCCTGATTAGTGGGAAGTCATGATGAGGATATTTGTTTACTTTACTTGTCCATAAGGTGGCTTGTTGTATCGTTTTCACATTGTCCCATGACAGAACTTGCTATGACTCAACGACAGACCCATTCGTTACTCAGTGCTATTCAGAGATGTGCAGTAAATACGAGGGAGCAGTACCGGTACAGTATTTCCTAGTCCCTCGATTGGAAGGGGAGGTCCTATCCCATGGCCGGCGAGGTCACCTGACATCAACCCCTTGATCAGTTCCTATGGGGATATCTAAAGTCACTTGAGTATGAGACCCCAGTGGATACGGAGATGGACTTAGTTGCCAGAATTGTAGCTGCCTGTTACGTGATTCGAAACGCACCAGGTTATTTGCCAGGATAAGTCAGAATCTTGTTTGCCTGTGTCATGCTTACACTGAGGTGATGGCCGTCAGTTTCAGCACATTTTGAAGATACAGTACAAATTGTACGTTAATTTGTCAGTGATGGTATTTGCAGTTAACTGTAACTAACATAAATAAAAAAGTACACAGTATATGTGATTTTATTCCTATTATCTCCTTAAGCTGGCTTCTCTGACTCCAGGTTCCCTACCTAAAATTGTTCACTGGAGCATCCTCTATGTCCTGTTAAATTTTTGCACGCTGTTACGGAATCCCCTGTATATCACTTACAGTTACTTAGAACGATGCATGCTTTTATCATTAACTAGAGTTATCAAGATTGCAGTGGTATTTTCTCTCACATAAGAATGGACAAAGGAATGTCATACAGGGCTTAAGTGCACTTATGGTAACAGCAATTTTTCGTTGCATGCTGGTGTTGGCAATTCGTAATCGTTGATCATAGCCAATCAGGTTATAATATACAGCAGCGAATGCGATTTGCTCGTTATCATTGGTTATAGCCAACCAGGTGATAGTATACGGTAGCCATTTAGAATCTCTCAGTAGTGTGGATGAGCCATTTCTACGCCACATAACGATCTAATCTCAAAATCACAATGTAACCTCATATCTGAGTGTCGTTAATTAACGGCCACTGTATAACCTGATACCAATCACGTGCCAAGAATAGCTGCCCCTTTCGCCAACCACGCCTATGGGGCTAAAAAAACGGTGGAAAAATGGTCACCCATCCATTGCGGCATTTGTGGCTGCTAGATAAAGATCACCATCCCACAATTGATTTAGGAGAATGGGAAGACATAAAAATAATGAGAAAACGTTCCCTTTGCCTCTTCCTCTTCTCTCAATGGGCCCAATTGTGTGAGTGTCGTAAAAAAAGTTAAAATGTGTGTGAATTCCTAAGGGACCAAACTGCTTAGGTCATCGGTCGCTAGACTTACACACTATTTAAACTGCGCACAGCCACTCCGCGCGGCTGAGCGCCGTTAGTCAAGGTCTGTGTATTGTAGTGAAATAATCGTCATCATTAAGTGCTAGCAGCAGAGTTATCCTGCTTGAAAATGGCGATAGCTATTAACTTACGAAGTAAAACACTTTGTTGTTAGAGTCTGTGGCTTGGAAATTCGAAGGGGCACAGCTGAATTACCATAATTTAATGCCATCATGGCATTTTCTGTAAGCACTGCAATCTGTGACCACCTCCCATTGTCTTTGTTATATTTTATGCCAATACCGCCACCCCCCCCCCCCCCCCCCCACCCCTCCCTCCAGTATTCCAAATACCCACATCAAGAGTGTAATTCAGAGGTCCACGTAAATACACGGATTTTAATTTTTAACAATTACCACAATGAATTATTTAAACAAACTATTACTAAAGACTAAGTTATACTGTAGAGATCCAGTCCCCGTGGTATTGGAATGTAATGTGATAGTATTTTAAAAACAATGACATTTACTGAAAGCACTCCAGCGTATGCTCACCTTCCGCTGGTATTTAAAATTTTGGGGTAATTTGCTGCAATGTCACGAGTTTTTTCCAACTTTCCAAAATCACCATGTCAAGACACACGTAAGTACAGGATGTTAAAAGTTAAACGGTTTCCACAGTGCTTCATTTAAGCAAATAAACTCTTACTACGTACCAAGTTTACATTTCGCTGCAAGGAACGTGTCCCTGCATTATGAATATGTGACCTAGTGTGTTAAAAATATGTGCTTCTATGAGTGCACTCCGCAAGCCACATGTTACCACTAACTGATCCCCCTTCCATGTTCAATTTGTGAATGGTATGTGGGGAGAATGACTGTTGGTGAATCTCCATATTAGCTCTAACGCTCCGAATTTTGCCGTTGTGGTCATTTCGCAAGACTACGTGGCAGACAGTAATATATTGTCTGGCTCTTCCTGAAACGTAATCTTTCAGAATTTCTATAGAAAACTTCTCTGTGGTTCAGAACCCCTCTTTTGCAGTACCTGCAGCTAGAGTTTGTTGAGCATCTGTGTAATGCTCTTGTACCAACTAAATGATCCACGATGAAATGGTCCGCGTTTCATTGGACCTTCTCTGTCTACTCTATTAGTCTTACTTGATAAAGGTCCCAGAGTGCTGAGCAATATTCGCGAAAAATAATGGCTTTTTTCTGTATGCTCTCCAATGTACCACCTCCCACTGCTTTTTACAAATTTGGAGTAATTTGTTGTAGTGTCATCAGTTTTCTTCCACTCTGTCGTCCTAAGACTTACCAAAATATGAGACTTTAAACATTAAACAATTTCCACAGCGTGGCATTTCAGATAAATATACTGATATCCCATGTTAAACAATTAGCACAATGCAACAAATATGCTGTTGCTACATTCTACGTCTAAGAGAAATTTGTCCCTATGTGAAATCACTGGAAGACTACCATAAAGGCTTCTAATACTACAATATTATGTTCCACTAGTAATAAATAATATCAGAAAAAATCGCTAAATTTACACTGTAAAAAATTTCGCCCCAACTCAGTACCACTACCTATATAGGATGGGGAATAGGAGAGATATGAACTTTATTTAAAACAAAGTAAAAGAAGTGAGGAGCAGGTCCACATCTAATCCTTACTGTGGTCACACAATGCTCTCCAGAAAGCTCGCGAAACGGTCGACTGCCGTCACTACTGCCTCACATACAGTGAGGTGACAAGAGGGGTGGGCTAGGGAGTGCACATTTACGGACGGCGGCAGTATTGCGTACACAAAGTATGAAAGGTCAGTGCATTTCCGGAGTTGTCATTCGTACTCTAGTGGTTCATGTGAAAATGTTTCCGACGTAATTATGATCGTACGACGGAAATTATCAGACTTTCACTGCACAATGGCGGAGCTAGACGCATGGGACATTTCATTTACGAAATCGTTGGGTAATTTAGAATTCCGAGGTCCACAGTGTCAAGAGTGCGATGAGAGTACGAAATGTTAAGCATTACATCTCACTACAGACAACGCAGTGGCAGACGACCTTCACTTAACGATCGAGAACAGTGGCATTTGCTTACAGTTGTCAGTGCTAAAAGATGAGTAAGACCGGGTGAATTAACAGTAGAAATCAACGTGGGACATACGACGAACGTATCTATTAGGATAGTGCAGCGAAATTTGGCGTCAGTGGGCTACGGCAGCAGACTACCAACACAAGTACCTTTCGTGACAGCACGACATGACCTGCTGCGCCACTTCTGGATTCGCGACCATATCAGTTAGGTTCTAGACATCTGGAAAACTGTGGTCTCGTGAGATGAGTCTAGACTTCAGTTGGTAAGAGCTGATACAAGTGCTCTTGGGGTAGCGTCTTTGATTTATAATCGTCGTCGGTCCCGGGTTCGAATCCCGCCGCTGCTTAAAGTTTGATTAAGAATCAGCATTGGCGGCCGAAGATTTCCGGCATAAGAAGTCATCCTCATTCTGCCAACGGCCTTGTCAAAGAGAGCGGAAGAGCGGACAGAGGTTCAGGACACTCTCTTGTCCTAGGAGTGGGAAACGTTCCCTAAAGGCGAAAGAATCAACAAAGATCAACGGCATGAGGATGCAGAAGGCAATGGAAATCACTGCATTGAAGACACGTGAAGTGTATCCACAGGACATGTGGCCTATAATTGAAGAAGTAGCATGATGATCTCTCCTTTAGCAAAAGATTCCGGAATAGTCCCCCATTCAGATCTCCGGGAGGGGACTGCCAAGGGGGAGTTTACCATGAGAAAAAGATTGAATAATCAACGAAATAATGACATTTTACGAGTCAGGGCGTGGAATGTCAGAGCCTTGAACGTGGTAGGGGGCTGGGGCTCTGAGCACTATGGGACTTAACATCTATGGTCATCAGTCCCCTAGAACTTAGAACTACTTAAACCTAACTAACCTACGAACATCACACAACACCCAGTCATCACGAGGCAGAGAAAATCCCTGACCCCGCCGGGATCCCGGGCGTGGGAAGCGAGAACGCTACCGCACGACCACGAGCTGCGGACAACGTGGTAGGGAAACAAGAAAATATGAAAAGGGAAATGCAAAGGCTCAGTCTAGATATAGAAGGGGTCAGTGAAGTGAGAAGAAGACAGGATTCCTGGTCAGATGAATATGGGGTAATATCAACAGCAGAAGAAAATGGTATAACGGGAGTAAGATTCGTTATGAACGCGAAGATACAGCAGATATTATCTTACTGTGAACAGTTCAGTGATAGAGTTATTCTTATCAGAAACGATAGAAAATCAAAACTGACAACTATCGTTCAGGTATATATGCCGACATCGCAAGCTGAAGATGAAGAAAGAGAAAAAGTGTATGAGGATATTGAAAAGGTAATACAGTATGTAAAGTGAGATGAAAATCTAATAGTTATGGGGGACTGGAATGCAGTTGTAGGGGAAGGAGTAGAAGAAAACATTACAGGAGAATACGGGCGTGGGAAAAAGAATGAGAGAGGAGAAAGATTAATTGAGTTCTGTAATAAACAACAGCTGGTAATAGCGAATACTCTGTGCAAGAATCACAAAAGGAGGAGATATACTTGGAAAAGACCGGGTAATATGCAAGGATTTCAGTTAGATTACATCATCGTGAGACAGAGATTCCGAAATCAGGTACTGAATTGTAAGGCGTACCCAGGAGCAGATATAGAATCAGATCACAAAGTAGTAGTGATGAAGAGTAGGCTGAAGTATAAGACATTAATCAGAAAGAATCAATACGCAAAGAAGTGGGATACGGAAGTACTAAGGAACAAAGAAAAACGGTTGAAGTTCTCTAAGGCTATAGATACAGAAATAAGGAATAGCTCAGTAGGCAGTACAGTGGAAGAGAGATGGAAATCTCAAGAAAAGGCCATCACGGAATTTGGGGAGGAAAACATAGGTACAAAGAAGGTAACTGCGAAGAAACCATGGGTAACAGAAGAAATACTTCTACTGATCGATGAACTGAGGAAGTACAAAAATGTTCTGGGAAACTCGGGTATACAGAAATACAAGTAGCGGGGGAATGAAATAAATAGGAAGTGCAGGGAAGCTAAGACGAAATGGCTGCATGAAAAATGTGAAGAAATCGAAAAAGAAATGATTGTCGGTAGGACTGACTCAGCATACAGGAAAGTCAAAACAAACTTCGGTGACATTAAAAGCAAGGGTGATGATATTAAGAGTTCAACGGGAATTTCACTGTTAAATGCAGACGAGAGAGCGGATAGGTGGAAAGAATACACTGAAAACCTCTATGAGGGGGAAGATTTGTCTGATGTGATAGAGAAAGAAACAGGAGTAGATTTAGAAGAGATAGGAGACCTAGTATTAGAATCAGAATTTAAAAGAGCTTTGGAGGAATTAAGATCAAATAAGGTAGAAGGGATAGATAACATCCCATCATAATTTCTGAAGTCGTTGGGGTAAGTGGCAACAAAACGACTTTTCACGTAGGCGTGTAGAATGTATGAGTTTGGCGACATACCATCTGACTTTCTGAAAAACATCACCCACACAATTCCGAAGACGGCAAGAGCTGACAAGTGCGAGAATTATCGCACAATCAGCTAAACAGCTCATGCATCAAAGTTGGTGACAAGCATAATACACAGAAGAATGGAAAAGAAAATTGAGTATGCGCTCGATGACGATCAGTTTGGCTTTAGGAAAGGTAAAGGCACGAGAGAGGCAATTACGACGTTGCGGATAATAATGGAAGCAAGACTAAAGAAAAATCAAGACACGATCATATTATTTGTCGACCTGGAGAAAGCCTTCGACAATGTAAAATGGTGGAACATGTTCGAAATTCTGAGAAAAATTGGGCCAAGTTATAGGGAGAGACGGGTCATATATAATATGTACAACAGCCAAGAGGGAATAATAAGAGTGGACGATCAAGAACGAAGTGCTCGTATTAAGAAGGGAGTAAGACAAGGCTGTAGCCTTTCGCCCCTACTCTTCAATCTGTACATCGAGGAAGCAATGATGGAAATAAAAGAAAAGTTCAGGAGTGGAATTAAAATTCAAGGTGAAAGGATATCAATGATACGATTCGTTGATGACTTTGCTATCTTGAGTGAAAGTGGAGAAGAATTACACGATCTGCTGAATGGAATGAATAATCTAATGAGTACGTAGCATGGATTGAGAGTAAATCGAAGAAAGACGAAGGTAATGAGAAGAAGTAGATATGAGAACAGTGAAAACTTAATATCAGGATTGATGGTCACGAAGAAGACGAAGTTAAGGAATTCTGCTACCTAGACAGTGAAATAACCAGAGACGGACAGAGCAAGGAGGCATCAGAAGCACACTAACAATGGCAGGAAGGGCATTCCTGGCCAAGAGAAGTCTACTAATATCAAATATCGGTCTTAATTTGTGGGAGAAATTTCTGAGAATGTGCGTCTGGAGAACAGCATTGTATGGTAGTGAAACATGGACTGTGGGAAAACCGGAACAGAAGAGAATCGCAGCATTTGAGATATGGTGCTTGAGAATTAGGTGGACTGATAAGGTAAGGAATGAGGAGGTTCTGTGTAGAATCGGAGAGGAAAGGAATATGTGGAAAACACAGATAAGCAGAAGGGACAGGATGATAGGACATCTGTTAAGACATGAGGGAATGACTTCTATCGTGCGAGAGGGAGTTGTAGAAGGCAAAAACTGTAGAGGAAGACAGAGATTGCAGTACATTCCGCAAATAATAGAGGACGTAGGTTGCAAGTGCTACTCTGAGATGAAGAGATTGGCACAGGAGAGGAATTCGTGGGGGGCCGCATCAAACCAGTCAGCAGACTAATCAACCAAAAAAAAAAAAAAGAGCTGATAGTAGGGATTGAGACTGGTGCCGGCCCTACTAAGCCGTGGAAATCAGTTGGCAACAAGGCACTGTGCAAGCTGGTGGTAGCTCCTTAATATTGTGGGTTGTGTTAGTACAAGAGTAATGGGGCTCCAGGTGCAATTTTGATACCAAATTGATATGCAAATAAATTAAATTGATCAATTAATTACCCCACCCCCCTCACCCCGATCCCACCCACCACCAACTCCACAGCCAACCCCAGATGACGTTTTGTGTATTTCTCAGCTGGCGCATGAGTCCTCCCCTCTCTCCCTCCCCACTCCTCTCTCTCCCGTAACGGTGGGAATTTCTGATTTTGGTGAAATTTCTAGTTTTGTTTGGAATTTCTAATTTTGGCAGGAATTTCGAATTTTTGGCAGGAATTTCTTTGTCCAAGCGTTGTGATGAGGTTTCCCCCCCCCCCCCCTCCCCAAACCCCCCACACACACACAAACACACCGGAATTGGCAGGAAATTCAAAATTGCGGTGCCCTTTCTGGGACTCAAGCCCTGGTCCGGTGTTTCTGGACAGAAAGCCGAAATCCACCCAGAAACAGTCCAGGTGCAGGAGAGGAAGGTTACGTTAGTGTACTTTCTTTGTTTTGATTGGGAAATTGAGGTAAAGATCAGTACTAATTATGTACTAAGTCATAAAGATCGGTCCTAATTACACAACTATATGCACAGCGATATACAGGGAGTGCCCAAAATCCCAATACAGCTAAAAATTGATGGTGCCATACAACTGGTGTTAACCTGCTGAGCAAAACTTTCACAATACCACTCGAAACTAGTGGCAGACGTACTCAACCTCTATGCTCCACCTACGATCTGGTGAAAAAAATGAAGGAACTGAAGGTACCATGTTTATTTTTTAATCCAATACACAATCAAAGCCAAGTGATGGAAAATGCTTCACTGTTCTAACTACAGATCGAAATTGTCGTGAAAAAAACGAAAACCCAACACTCATAATCAACAAGTCATAATGTAACACATGTACAGGGGGAAACTGTCATCCCAAGAGATTGCAACAGGAGAGAAAGGCGGCAGTTGAGCATACGTTCTCCCCGATGTATCGCCGGGAACTGGCGAAATTGTGGGAACTCCCACCTCCCCTCATCCCTCCACCTCGCCGGAGTGCAGCTGCATTGGCGAACACAGAGTAGGCCTGCCTCCAACACCTCCAGCAGCCAACCGATCTGTGATGGGGAACACTTTTATTTAATATCATTGCATCTCTTATAAGCGTGTATCTACTAAAAAAACAAACACATTCGTGACGATAATAAACGTGCTCTTCCCTCGAAAATAGGCACAGTCCATTTTTTTTAGTTTTATGTCCAAAATCGGTACAGCTTTTACGTTCGACTGCAGGATACACCTCGCATCTCTCCCCCTTCCTCCCCCCATCCTGTATCCCTTTATTTTGTGACGTCAAATGAAATGAAAAAAAAAAACTACAGCATCGCCGCCAAATACAGGTGACCAAACTGCAGAGGTCGGGCTACACATTCCTTATACATGTACACCCTGTGTAAAATTGGGGTAAAAAGCATCCACTCTTTAGCGTCGAAAACTACCAATCACTGCAGAATGTCCTCGTTACTTCGAAACTGTCATCACAATAGAGAAAAAGCGAGAATTAACACTCCAAAGAAAAAAAAAATCTGTGTTAAGCAATTCCTTTCAGCTTGATGGACATATCACCCTACCTGAAATCATCCTTCACATTCAAATCAGTGTCAATAAATAAACTGTCATGCGCATGTCTATTACAGACATTTCAGATAAGTGAAATCACATTACAGAATACAGTCTTCCATGCCATTTGCTTACATGTCAGGAAAAACACAAATATTTTATGTTCGAAAGCAACAAGCTCTAATTCAAGAGGATGTTGCTGTTTTGTACACTATGGCAGGTCCCGTTTTGTCCATGCATTGCTATATCATACTGGCATTTACGAAACAAATCCTGAGGGCCTGTCTTGTAATAGAACCTCCTACAAGATTTTACCACATCTCTCCTTTCTGGTATATCGAAAAACAAATCCTGTCTGCGTGCTGAAATCAAGCATATTACATATACATGTATCGCTCCATCGGAGCAGATGGTCAGTGGTCGAAATCACTTGCATAGAACTGTGTAAAGGTCAGTCGACTGTACTGCAGGAAGACAAGTCCAACAAATTATCAGTCACACGAGAGGGATCCGGTGTTGTTCTTTCAGAATCAGTTTAATATGTTGGTTTTCTCAGCTGCAACACATCCACACATCCAAGCAGTGTTTGACTATATCTTTGAACATGGAATACACTTTCCTTTTCTACCATGACTCCAAGTTTTGTGTTAGGAGCTACACTGACATAACACGTTTCTATCCATTGGCTCTCACAAAAATCAGAACATCACATTGTGTAAACTATGCTGCTCCCACAAGACACAGGATGGTAGAAATAAAACAGAGGTGATGTGTGTCATTGATGTGTGGAAGACATCGTAACATATGGAAACTGGATGAGTTTGTGGCATTGTAGAGCGTTTCCAAACCGCTTTCCAAAGCCGACGACCTATACAGTTAATCTCATCTTCCACAGTGATGGGGTAGCAGATGTCTTGGTGTTTCATTTCAAACCACATTGCTAAACTGAGTCTTCTTTCTTTTTATATCTTCAGACTATGAAACTATAACTGTGCTTATTCATCCCAGTGTCATATTATGTTTTTTCCCAGTAAGTGAACATGATTTAGGAGTGGTAAGAGTTTTCGTATTTAAAAAACGGCGATAAAAAGGAAGGAACTGACCCAAATACACGTCGTCGATGAGACGACCGACCGAAAGACCAACCAACGGTCGTCCTCGCTGGTACTGGCTGTGCGGACCCCACTGGGGCTCCGTGCACGACTGCACTGCTGCTGCGTGTCGACAGCCCTGCTGGTCCTTCTCCAACTCATTGCCAGACACAAGACGACCCGAAAATATTACCGGTCACCCAGAGATAGTACGACAGTGCACTTATCGATACGCGCTGCTGCTGCCGCTCACGGGCACACAAAATACCAATTCAGTGACACCAGTAACTGAAATTAAAATCACTAGGCAGCCATATTTTTACCAAGATGTTAAATAAAGATGGCATGAACATGAATTCTATCTAAAGCCCTTGAAACCCGACGCATAGACATCTGTGCAGTGCAAGAAACACGGTGGAGTGGAAACAAATTATACGACATTGGAGGCGGTTACAAGCTGATTTATAAGGCCACACTCGGAACAACTAGTGGCGTTGGTATTATAGTGTGATCCAAGTTTGACGGTAATATCTCTGAAGTGCAAAGATATGATGATTGCCTGATGAAGATTGTGTACATCACAGATGGCAGAAAAATCCACTTTTTCAGTGCCTACGCTCCACAAACTGGCCAAGCAACTTCCATCAAGGATGTCTTTTGGAGGATGCTTGATGCAAAGACTGCTGAAGTGCTCTCAGAAGATTGGATCATCATCGCTGGTGATCTGAATGGGCATGTACTGTGCAGAAAGGAAGAACATGCTGCTCATGGTGGACATGGATTCGGAGAAAGAATGACGATGGTCAGCGTAACCTGGCGATTGCAAAACATGGTTCAAAAAGCGTGACTCACATCTAATCGCTTATTGCAGTGGCACTAACGCCACGCGGATAGACTACATCCTCGTGAGACGCCGTGATCTCAAAGATGTGCTTGATGCAAAGGTTGCGACACAACACCGTCCATTGGTCTGTAAGCGACGAATCACGTTGCCAACAAACAAGCACGTAGATAACACAGGACCTGCGAGAATCAAATGGTGGAAATTCAAGGATAAGGAAGCCGACATCATAGCCCGAATTACTTTGTCACCAATTACCACAGTTGAAGAAAGCTGGGAGAAAGTGAAAGAATCTGCTCACGAAGGTACACATGCAGTTCTTCGGACAACATAACCAGGACGACGGAGGATCGATAGAGATGCGCGGCTTTGGAATGACACTGGGAAAGACGAGGTACACACAAAGAAACGATTGTATCATGAGTTTCTCACCGATAAAACAGCGGGGTGATTGAATGCATTCAGAACAGCTCGAAGAGATGCAAAACAGGCTACAGCAGCAACCAAATCCTCATGCTATGCTGATCTACACCTAAAACTTGACACACGTGAAGGAAAGCGGGACTTACATCGACTCGCTAAAGCAAGACATCACAATTCAGAAGATGTTCATCGGTTCTATGGAGTCAATGATGAGACGGGTAATCTGATAGTTGACTGGAAGAAGGCCAGAGAACGATGGCGCAGCTACTTCAAGAAGATCTCAACAGAAGTGTTCCCCCATCCACCAATACCCACCGGCCATGCTGTTGAAGGGCCCGTAAGAGAATTTGCAGTCGAAGAGGTCAAGACTGCTTTGAAGAAAATGAAGCCTGGGAAAGCCGCCGGCCCAGATGACCTTCCAGCAGAGTTATGGTGTTCGCATCATTGGAAGGCAGCCGAATGGTTAACGGAACTCTTCAATAAGATCATTGACGACAGACAAATACCAACTGATTGGCAGCAGAGCATCACCGTGCCTATCTTCAAGAAGAAGGGAAATGCCGCTGAGTGCACCAACTACCGTCCAATTCGACTTCCCTGCCACGCTATGAAAATCTTTGAGCGTGTTCTGGACGAAAGTATCCGTGAGATCACACAGGTTTCCAGAAACCAAGCTGCATTTGTGAAGAACTGCGACAGAACTGATGCAATTCATGCCGCAAGACTCTTAGTCGAGAATCATCATGAGAAAGCCAAACTGCTGCATCTAGCATTCCTGGATCTCGAAAAGGCCTTTGATTGGGTGCCACACTGTCTCATCTGGCTAGCACTTCGACAGCATGATTTGTCGGAGCAGCTTATTAACTGGGTGCAGTTACTTTATCCATAGCCGAGGAGTTATGTCCATACAACGTCAGGACTATCCAAGGGCTTCCTCATCACTGTCGGCGTCCATCAAGGTTCTGCATTGTCACCACTTCTGTTCATTCTTGTAATGGACAGTATGACAGCTGACCTGCACCGGCCGTTACCATGGACCCTACACTATGCTGACAACGTGATGCCGGCAGCAGAAAGCAAACTTGATCCGCAGAGCCTAACTCAAGAATTGAGTGACCAGTTGGAGCAACACGGCTTGAGCCTTAATTCGAAGAAAACCGAGTACATGACATCAGACAGACATGAAATGGGAACCATCACGATTAATGGTGAAGATCTGACTCGTGTAAGATTAAGTACGTTTGTTCCATGATCACCGTTGACAGCCGACTCACCGAAGAGGTCGACACCAGAATTCAGGCAGGCTGGAAGAAGTGGCGAACAACAACCGGAGTAACTTGCGGCCGCAGGATGAAAGATAATTTAAAATAAGAAATCTATCGCACTGTCATCCGACCAGTCGCCTTGTATGGTTGTGAGTGCTGGCCGACTACAGTTGAGACAGAACGCCGCCTAAGTGTAATGGAAACGAAGATCCTAAGGTGGACAGCGGATCTCACTAAATTAGATCACGTTTCTAATGAAAGCATTAGGAAACAGTTTGGTGTTGCACCAATCTAAGACAAGATGCGTGAGAGTCATCTTCGATGGTTTGGGCAAGTTTTACGGGCCGGTGATGACTCTATTGCAGAGGCGGGTTACACACTTGAAGTCGTCGGCAGTAGGCACAAAGGACGACCTAAGCAACGTTGGGCTGATGCAATTCATAAAGACCTGAAATGAAATGCGTGAACATCCACCCAGATGCAGCCCATGATAGTGCGAAATGGAGACAACGGACCCCGCAGCACTCCAATTTTTAATTTCATTTAAAGTAAATCATTATCGTTTGAAAAGATGGGCTTTGCATTTGCAGGAGTTTAACTTCCCTGTTGTTCACATTTCTGGTGCTCAAAATTTTGCAGCGGATACTTTGTCAGTGGTCCTATTGGTTTGGTCAAGAACATTTCCTGAAAATGATTTGGAGAAAAACTTCAGTTTGTAGTACATACGGAAGGTAGCCTTTGAAAACTTTATCTCCTGTTCTTTATGAGACGTAGTGTATGAGCAGGATAAGAACCTATCTGCAAAGATAGAAAGAAAGTAAATGGCATGACAAAACGAACATTGCACTTAGGTAGTTTTATTTGGTACGTACCAATATTCTTTTCAAAAGGTGTACAGTCAGTGACTCTCTTTGGGTTGTGTGTATACACGATGATTTTGTAAATAAGCTTATTTGGTATACACATCTCAGGTATGTTCACTTTGGTCCGAGCAAATGGTTTCACAATTTTCGTACTTTTTATTTTAATAATATGAAGAAAAGGAATACAGAGAGTTTTAACAAAATGCGAACAGTGTCAGAAAGCCAAACCATTAACCATTACAGATCAAGCACCATTGTTTCGTGTAATTCCTTCTAAACTAAAAGAGTTGCCTGCAGTAGACCTGAAAGGACCTCTCGTCACGCTACGGTCGCAAGTTCGAATCCTGCCTCGGGCATGGATGTGTGTGGTGTCCTTATGTTAGTTAGGTTTAACTAGTTCTAAGTTCTAGGGGACTGATGACGTGAGAAGTTAAGTCCCATAGTGCTCAGAGCCATTTAGCCAACCTCTTGTCAGATCAGTCAATGGATCCTCATAGATTTTTGTTGCTGTTGAACTGATTTCGAAATGCGTTTCATTCATTCCTTTACGAAAAGTTACTGCTAAAACAGTGTCCAAAGCCTTTCTCAATAATTCTGTACGAGAAGTTGGTCACACTGAAAAAGTCATTTCAGACAACGGTCCAAAATTTCGCTCAAATATTGGTTACGCACTTTACGACGTCATAAAATTAGACCTGTTATTGTTTCGCTCTATTGGCCTCAGTCCAAATCTTGAGAAGGCATTGTGAGAGAAATTAACATGCTGTGCAGAATATATTGTGGTCGACAACGCCGGACCTGGGATAAACACATTCACTTCAAACCATATATAGAATAATTCTATTTACTAAAGTTATACGCAGATGATAGAACTACGTGTCACCTATTCTAAAATATTTCTTGCATTACGGCGCACAGCAACTGTTGGCGATAAACAACGCTATTTCACCGCGTGCCAGAGCGACTCCCGTCTTCCTCCACCTCGTCGTCGGAACTGAATCACTGGGACCACAATTAACGCTGACAGGTACTGTGAGACTCTGAAAAAACTCAGACGGGCAATTCAGAACCGGAGAAGCGGAATGTTGAGCAAGGGCGTACACATTCTCCATGACAACTATCGCCCACACATCGCTGGGCAAACCGTTGCTCTCCTGCAACAGTTTCAGTGAAACAAAATCAGCCACCCTCTCTATAGTCCTGACTTGACGCCCAGTGACTATCACCTGTTCCCTAGGTTAAAAGAACATTTGGCCGGAAAGGGATTCAGCATGGCGGGGAGCTGGTATGATATGGGCATACAAAAACTGCCACAGCGTCTACAAAACTGCATCGACAGAAATGGTGATTATGTCGAAAAACAGCTAAATGTTCAAGCTGTAAACTGATGTAAACCATTGTAGAAATAAACAGGTCTATGTACTTTTAAAAAAATAGGAGACCTTACTTTTGGGATTACCCTCGTAGTAACAATTTTGCGGCGTCAAACGGTGCATTGGTATTTATGGTTGTGTGCGGCTGGTCTGATCATTGTCGCTTTGAGCTATACGAGGTTTATAAATTTATAAAGTGAAATTTCACGTCATTGGAGATTGTTTAATGAACTATTGCTTTAATAGTAACTGCGGTTGTCACACCATAACGTTTAACATCTCGTCCAGCATTTAGCGCTACCCAGTGCTTGGCGTTTGGTTTTGGTATTTTAGTGAACTGTGTATTAATACTGGCTTTGTGTGTTCTACAAGCCGCTACTGGTGTGCGCAGGCCCTCTTGCCTGTTGTGACTCGAGCTCTCGAGTACGGAATTCAGATGCCCGGTGGATGTGAACTCCAAACGTCGAGAATATACTGATTGCTGTGTAGATCTTTCAGGCTCTCATATCATATTGCCAAATGTTTTCCATAATAGCTAATTCACGTATTTGTGGTCTTGCTGTTTGAGTATTTTTGAAACCTAATAGGTTTTATAAATTTTTCATGTTCACAAGGCCTGGTAACTCACTTAATTTCACAACTAGTGAGCTCAGACCTGCAGTTATGTTAAGATTATATTTGTGTCGAGTTTTTTTTATTAAGGCTGAGTGCATAAGGCTTTTTCTTTTCAAATGTTTTGAGTTACTCTCATCGCTTTTATACAATTGAATAATCGGTGTAGATCACCGCAATTTGCAAATGCTCATTAATCATTGTTGTTACCAGAGTTGTTTTAATTACCATGGTGAAAATAAATTTTTGTATCCTTAAATGGTGCTCAGCATTCCATTCCAGCAGCCTATGTGCCCTGCTAACCAATCCTTTACCTTACCAATGTCATGGCACTTTTTTAGCGTGAGGTACCCCCACTCAATTTTTCTGATTTGTATTTATAGCAGTATCTATTTTCTTATTTCTACTTACGAATGACATTTTCTAATTTGTATATAGCTACATGCACTCAAAATGTAACTTCTATTGAATTCTGTACAGCTAATCGGCATCTTCTTTGTGTAACAGATAATCTTTACATATTAAACGAAGTAATCACAATGTCCATCAGTCTAGGTGTATGGGAAGTTTTAAATTTTGGAAGTGAAGATAAAATTCATCACTAGCGATATTTGACATGGACAATGTGCAGAAAGTGTGGGATACTAATTTCTTCCAGCTTTTTTTGCTATGGCATAGGATAACATTCGTTTATATTTTTCTACTAACATAGTGCCATTCCAGACTGTCTTCTTATATTTACCGATTATGTAGCATAAGATGCATTGCTTTAGTTTAAGGAATTTTCAAGTTGTATTTGCGTTTTACACTTATCTTTTATTGAGTTTCTTTATAATGTATATTCTCTGTATAAATTGTTGCTCTAGGCTGTGGTGTCACTAGTGTAATAATGTGAACTGTAGTACTGTAGGGATCTCTCCTCAGTCATGGAAGATGTGTAAGGAATCATAAAAGATGTGAGGAGGAAACAAAGAGAAAAAGGTAAGAAAGAGCAAAGAAATGGTTACAAAAATGAATGTGAGATGAAATGATTAGATAGGACAATGGTGACAAACGGTTAGGTAGGGCATTTGAGCTAAATATTATGAACTTATAAGAATGTATGGAATATGACAGAAAGAACCAAACAGATAAAGTAAAAAATTGTATTCGTTGGAAGTTTGATGAAACTATGAGTAAGAGATGCACAAATTAAAGGAAGAAATATAGACAACATGCTAATTATGGACCACATTCAACATAATACTGACGTTTCACTGACTGTGTAAAGCAATCTTTAATGTGAAACTTGGTTACTCCTTAGGCCATGTTTTTCCTAACTATATATTTCTGTCCTCCTTATCAGTGCATGTGACAAATGTTTGATTTCTTGTGTGACTTCTATCCTTATGTGTCTCATGTTATCTCAAAAATTTAGTCTCTCTTATAAAATATATCACACGTTTGTGTATTTCACTGATTTCCACACAAAAATATTTATTTGAACAGATTTAGAATTTTCTGTAGGTCATTTTGTACATGCCTATTACTGTACACTGCTTCACATGATTTGATGTTTTCGTAAGTCATTATTGTAAAACCATGATTCCACCTTTTTTTTACTTTCTCTATAGACGTAGATATAAGATCTTATTTCTCCTGTTTTATGATAGATAGCTGTCTATTAAAATTTAAACAATTGTAACTGTTTGACCATTTACCACATATGGTTGACATCACATAGTAGAAGAAAATATGTATACAGATTCTACAGTGAAATAGTGTTTCACTTGTTGGCATACTTCGCTGACACAAGCTGCAACTTCCTTCCATAAGAAACTCTTCGATACAAGATGGCTTTGGAGTTGCCAATGAATCTAGTCTGATTTAAGCAGATACAACATTGCACTGTTTGTCCATGTCTGGGGTTGGCAACTGCGAACTGTGCTTAGTCTGAGTTGGCCTCCACGTAACTTGCTACAACTGTGACATTACTGCAATGAATTTCTACTACTTTCTTCGTGCAAATTACTACTGCCATATGACTGTTTCAGGAATGTAGCCCTTGTGTTATAGGCACACTAAACTACTTCCTGTGTGCAACAAAAACAATGCAGATCACCAATACTACAATACAAAATGTGACATATAAAGTTTCAAAATAGCCATGTGCAGAACGTTCTCATAGGCATAACGAAAAACTGATAACATCCCAGTGGTGAACTCCATTGATTAATCATTTACAAGTTCTTGAATTTTATATTTTTTTACTTAAAGTCCTTTAAATCATGTTGTTGTAAATCTATTTTGCTCTTTGTATTTGTAACATGTTTTTTGTTCCCATCTGAAATGTTCATAATTTTTTTCCTCGTCCCATTCCCGTCTGAAATGACCCTTGTGCAAAATTCTGCTATGCGAAGGTGAAGCGTGTGTAAGATCACGTCATTTTGATGTTTATATGTCATAGACGTGTACATCAGAGAGAGAGAGAGAGAGAAAGTGACGTTACTGTTCAACAATCTTTGGTCTTTTTGTGGCACAGTCTGTGCCTCTATGCAGTCTGACACATTCTTAGCTGAAGTGTGGTAGCTGATGGATGTATTCTGTAGTGCTGTGTTGACTTGTGATTGTATCTGTTAGAAGAAGAAAGACTGACTGTAAAAGACATCTAGGACGAGGAAGATCTAAATATCAGAAGGCGAAGAGAATATACATTTTGAATGTTATAAATTTTTTGAAGAGAAGTTTGAGGTAAGACTGAATAACTGTGCAGTTAGTGTGTCAGGATAATTGTCAGCTAGTTAACGTGCTCAGAGCTTAGACGAAGATCACCCAACTTTCCTGAGTCATGCGTTAACATATTAAACTGTTTGATTTTTATAGAAATTCTATTAGCATCGTACAATTTTTAACTAATGTTTACTTTGTTAAGCGTGATATTGTTCAGACCGATATTATGTGTGAAGATAACGTGAAGTTTTACTGTCTTTTGAAATATATACTTCATTCTAAAATCCGTCTTGGAATATTATTTCATAGAGATAGTAACTCTCCCCATCCCACTGTTTATCATTACGCACTACCACATTGTTGCGTGTGGTATGAAACAGTTTGAGTGTAGTTTGGAACTTTTATTTAGTCGATGCCTGCCTGCTTGCTATTTGCTGTTGTGCTTTTAGGAACATGCAGCTATTTTATCAAGATCCGAGGTAAATGAAAATTTCGATTAGAAACAGATAATTGTTTTACTAGAATTGTGCATTTTATATAACACAAGTTGCACGCAGATCAGTTAAAGTTCAGCTCAAATTAGGTTCTGTTTAATAAAAGGTTAACATAAGAGTTTCAGTTGGATAACAGTTTGAGTATCTTGGGTTGTCGGGTGTTCTGCGGGATATTGGAGTCGTTCTTGCACGATATTTCGATAACGTAGCTCGTGACCTTCATCAGGTGCGATCTGAAACTGCTCCTCGAGTGGACCTGGTACTGTAGCGACCTGGCAAAAATTGTCAATTTCATTTGCTTGGATACACCAAGAAGATAATATGTAATCTTCCCTGTTAGTCATTTATTTCCATTCCGGCAGTCTGAATCTATGGATTTCGCTAGCAATTATATAAGAATGCTGGTCATTCGCACACCCAGCCAGCCACATAAACAAAAAGCAGTTGGCATTCACCCGTTAAGGTTTATTCGGCTCAGCTCATATAGTCCCATCCCCATTTGTCTGCAGGAAAGTTTCCTTATTTCTAGATGCTCCGGGATTACTCTGGCAGAGACATCACGTACACTATGCATGCATTCAAAAACCAACTTATGATTCGTTCAGAAATCAGAATGAATTTTAAAGCTATGTGAATAATCGATAGTCCAACGTGTTCTGGATGTTAGGCGCTATGTGAAACTAGGTTTTTTCTTCAAGAATATGAGTTTGGCGCTCCATGAAGTTGCCGCCCGGGGCGGATACTCCGGTTTCGCCCACCCTCCCCCTTAGATACGGGCCTGCGTACGCACTCGCGACGTATGCACTCCTTATGGACGTGTGGGCAGCTCTTGGGCGTCTACAGATATTTGCCCAAGACGAATCAAGATTCTGAAACTGCCATTTTTGAAATTCTTAGTTTAGCGAGTTTCAGAACGTGTCGTTCCCCAAGACTGAAATTCGCCAGCAATTAGACAAAATATACTGCATATCAAAGGATTGATAGTTGTCATACCAATATAAGTATAAGCAAAGTATATCTAGTCTTTAATGTTGATCTGCGAGTTCTCAGCTACTAATATATTAATGATTTTTCTTATATTTAACTTAAAAATGCTGCATTTAAATGAAAATGTCAGCGTATTTCAGTGTACTGCAGAAGCCTCAATAAATTAAGGTCAAATGCATCAGACAAAACGTAATCTGCATTTACTCAGTAGAACAGACAAATCAAAAATCATTACTGCAGTACCTCTTTATATTAATATGACTACGTTTAAAGCCACATTTGCATGCTGAGCTTATATTAGCAGAAAACGTAATTGTTGTTTGTTGTTGTGTTCTTCAGTCCTGAGACTGGTTTGATGCAGCTCTCCATGCTACTTTATCCTGTGCAAGCTTCTTCATCTCCCAGTACCTACTGCAACCTACATCCTTCTGAATCTGCTTAGTGTATTCATCTCTTGGTCTCCCTCTACGATTTTTACCCTCCACGCTGCCCTCCAATACCAAATTGGTGATTCCTTGATGCCTCATAACGTCCTACCAACCGACCCCGTCTTCTGGTCAAGTTGTGCCACAAACTTCTCTTCTCCCCAATCCTATTCAATACTTCCTTATTAGTTATGTGATCTACCCATCTAAACTTCAGCATTCTTCTGTAGCACCACGTTTCGAAAGCTTCTATTCTCTTCTTATCCAAACTATTTATCGTCCATGTTTCACTTCCATACATGGCTACACTCCATACAAATACTTTCAGAAACGACTTCCTGACACTTAAATCTATACACGATGTTAACAAATTTCTCTTCTTCAGAAACGCTTTCCTTGCCATTGCCAGGCTACATTTTATATCCTCTCTACTTCGACCATCATCAGTTATTTTGCTCCCCAAATAGCAAAACTCCTTTACTACTTTAAGTGTCTCATTTCCTAATCTAATTCCCTCAGCATCAACAGACTTAATTCGACTACATTCCATTATCCTCGTTTTGCTTTTATTGATGTTCATCTTATATCCTCCTTTCAAGACATTGTCCATTCCGTTCAACTGCTCTTCCAAGTCCTTTGCTGTCTCTGACAGAATGACAATGTCTTCGGCGAACCTCAAAGTTTTTATTTCTTCTCCATGGACTTTAATAACTACTCCGAATATTTCTTTTGTTTCCTTTACTGCTTGCTCAATATACAGATTGAATAACATCGGGGAGAGGCTACAACCCTGTCTTACTCCCTTCCCAACCACTGCTTCCCTTTCATGTCCCTCGGCTCTTAGAACTGCCATCTGGTTTCTGCACAAATTGTAAATAGCCTTTCGCTCCCTGTATTTTACCCCTGCTACCTTCAGAATATGAAAGAGAGTATTCCAGTCAACATTGTCAAAAGCTTTCTCTAAGTCTACAAATGCTAGAGACGTAGGTTTGCCTTTCATTAATCTTTCTTCTAAGATACGTCGTAAGGTCAGTATTGCCTCACGTGTTCCAGTATTTTTAAGGAATCCAAATTGATCTTCCCCGAGGTCGGTATCTACTAGTTTTTCCATTATCCTGTAAAGAATTCGTGTTAGTATTTTGCAGCTGTGGCTTATTAAACTGATAGTTCGGTAATTTTCACATCTGTCAACACCTGCTTTCATTGGGATTGGAATTATTATATTCTTCTTGAAGTCTGAGGGTATTTCGTCTGTTTCATACATCTTGCTCACCAGATGGTAGAGTTTTGTCAGGAGTGGCTCTCCCAAGGCCGTCAGTAGTTCCAATGAAATGTTGTCTACTCCCGGGGCCTTGTTTCGACGCAGGTCTTTCAGTGTTCTGTCGAACTCTTCACGCAGTATCGTATCTCCCATTTCATCTTCATCTACATCCTCTTCCATTTCCATAATATTGTCCTCAAGAACATCACCCTTGTATATACCCTCTATATTCTCCTTCCACCTTTCTGCTTTCCCTTCTTTGCTTAGAACTGGGTTTCCATCTGAGCTCTTGATGTTCACACAAGTGGTTCTCTTATCTCCAAAGGTCTCTTTAATTTTCCTGTAGGCAGTATCTATCTTACCCCTAGTGAGATAAGCCTCTACATCCTTACATTTGTCCTCTAGCCATGCCTGCTTAGCCATTTTGCACTTTCTGTCGATCTCATTTTTGAGACGTTTGTATTCCTTTTTGCCTGCTTCATTTACTGCATTTTCATATTTTCTCCTTTCATCAATGAAATTAAATATTTCTTCTGTTACCCAAGGATTTCTACTAGCCCTCGTCTTTTTACCTACTTGATCCTCTGCTGCCTTCACTGCTTCATCCCTCAAAGCTACCCATTCTTCTTCTACTGTATTTCTTTCCCGCATTTCTGTCAATTGTTTCCTTATGCTTTCCCTGAAACTCTGTACAACCTCTGGTTCTTTCAGAGTATCCAGGTCCCATCTCCTTAAATTCCCACCTTTTTGCAGTTTCTTCAGTTTTAATCTACAGGTGATAACCAATAGATTGTGGTCAGAGTCCACATCTGCCCCTGGAAATGTCTTACAATTTAAAACCTGGTTCCTAAATCTCTGTCTTTCCATTATATAATCTATCTGATACTTTTTAGTGTCTGCAGGCTTCTTCCACGTATACAAACTTCAGTTATGAATTTGATGAACTTAAATATAAGTAATAAAATAAATTTCAGCCATAGATAGTCCACGGCTGTATAAATATTGTATGCATCGGTGGAAACGTTGGCAGATTTTTGATCGTCAGCTGACTATACCAAGAGTCACCTTTTGTTTCCTAGGTTTTGTCCAGATCGGACGTATTTAGGCGCACCGCTATTAATACATTATTTTATTTATATATTCACTAGTTTCAACCAAACGGCACTCGTAATTGCACAATGTCTCATAGATTAAATGGTTTTTATTTCAGAATATGCCGTTATTAAGAACCTATGTATGTTTTATTTTGTATCTTTAGTCATTGTAAGATTGTTCGGTGACTTGGCATGGCAAATGGTTCCGTAATTTTAAGTAAAAAGTCATCCAGCTCGATCCACTGTCGTCTTCGGGTGCTGTCTCTTTATGAAGTCCGATTTCCCAAAGAGAGAAGAAACACGGTGAAAAATACATGAACAGGCCTTTAACAAAAAAAAAGGCCATGCTCAAGCGGCGAGAATTTGTATAAAAATTTGTATAAAAATTACTATAATTCATTGTATGTTCTCATCCAGGAACGAATGAGCCAAAAAAATTACATACGAATAGAACCTTTTGAGTTAATGATTTGAAGTTACATCGCCATATCATTAAACTCAGTTTATCAAATAAGTTAGAAAACATTTACAAAATATATTTTTATTCATATGCCAGTAAATGTAGGTTGACACTAATTGGAACAAAACCTGAAACAAAAAAGGATCTGAAGAGCATTTCTCAGAGTGTAAACAGAAAATACACCTAAAACATGGATACTCAACTTTGATGGGATTTGTACCATCATGTTCCGTATCTGAACACGTTAATTGATGTATTCCATTATTTTCATGACTTCTACTTTATTAAAATTTCGATTCACATTATTAAGTTTGAGTAAAGTATACTAGAAAACTTATATTTTTAGCGTTGTTACGGTGAGTCACAAAATCACGAACGAATATTGGGGTAGCACTAGTCTTAACAGTGTTGGACTGACCCAATGCAGTCCCTATATATGCAATTGTATCTCAGCTGTAGAATTGGTAATTCTCGACTGCATGTTGCAGTGTGTAGCACCTTGCAGCGGTCGGAAAGATACCAGCTCCTGAACATATCTTTCTGACGTTCATCTTTTGTTTTCCGCCCTTCTAGGCCAGGAAACGGCATTTTTTTCTTTGAAAAGGATGCATTTGAATCCACAGATAAAGCATAAGTGAGGTTACCTAAATTGTAATGTGGCCTTGATCTTTAGTGTCTACTAAACTTGCTGTATGCCTAAAACTGTATGCAGCATCAACAAGCCACCGACAGAGCAACAAAGGCGTGCTCGGACAAAAGGTGAACTACAGTAAATTGCGAAGGGGGGTGGGTCTGTTTAGTCGTCTATCTGCTATGGTGGTGAAGTATGGGAATATCATCCTGAAACTGGCGGCAGTTTCAGCGCGCCCAGGTGCTGGAATAGACTTTTTCTGCAGCTCACTGAAGGATGTACCAGGAAGCTATAGCTGACAGACCAGGGACACATTCAGAACTGTTTTGTAAAGGTTCCCATCAGTTTAACATTATCTATTTTACGGACGTTTAACTTTATTGGTAATAATTAGTAGCATCCAGCCGCTATCTACATTCGCTGAAGACCTTGCTGTCGTGCGCCCAAAACCCCTCCACTACTCTTTCTCTATCTACATCTACGTGATTACTCTGCTATTCACAATAAAGTGCCTGGCAGAGGGTTCAATGAACCACCTTCAAGCTCTCTCTCTACCGTTCCATTCTCGAACGACACGAGGGAAAAACGAGCACTTAAATTTTTCTGTGCGAGCCCTGATTTCCCTTATTTTATCGTGATGATCATTTCTCCCTATGTAGGTGGGTGCCAACAGAATGTTTTTGCAATCGGAGGAGAAAACTAGTGATTGCAATTTCATGAGAAGATCCCGTCGCAACGAAAAACGCCTTTGTTTCAATGATTGCCACTTCAATTCACGTATCATGTTTGTGACACTGTCTCCCCTATTTCGCGATAATACAAAACGAGCTGCCATTCTCTGTACTTTTTCGATCTCATCCATCAGTCCCACCTGATGCGGATTCCACTCCGCACAGCAATACTCCAGAATAGGGCGGACAAGCTTAGTGTAAGCAGTCTCTATGGTAGACCTGTTGCACCTTGTAAGTGTTCTGCCACTGAATCGCAGTCTTTGGTTTGCTCTACCCACAATATTATCTATGTGTTCGTTCCAATTTAGGTTATTTGTAACTGTAATCCCTAAGTATTTATATTAACAGAATATTCCGTCGGTTCTTGGGAGAACAACATTATATTAAATGAAAAGCACCAGTTTGCTTTTGTTCCACAATATTACTTTTATTGAAAACTGATCCTAAGTATTTAATTGAATTTCCAGCCTTCAGATTTGTGTGACTTATCGCGTAATTGAAATTTATCTGATTTCTTTTAGTACTCATGTGAATAACTTCACACTTTTCTTCATCCAGGGTCAACTGCCACTTTCCGCACCATACAGATATCTAAATCATTTTGCAAGTCGTTTTGATGATCTGATGACTTTACAAGACGGTAATGACAGCATCATCTGCAAACAATCCAATACGGCTACTAAGATTGTCTCCTATGTCGTTAATATAGATCAGGAGCAATAGAGGGCCTATTACACTTCCTTGGGGAACGCCGGATATTACTTCTGTTTTACTCGGTGACTTTCCGTCTATTACTACGAACTATTACATTTCTGACAGGAAATCGCGAATCCGGTCGCACAACTGAGACGATACTCCGTAGGCACGTAGTTTGGTTAGAAAACGCTTGTGAGGAACGGTGTCGAAAGCCTTCTGGAACATGAAATCAATTTGACATCCCCTGTCGGTAGCACTTATTACTTCATGAGTATAAAGAGCTAGTAGTGTTTCACAAGAACGATATTTTCTGAATCCGTGCTGACTATGTATCAATAAGTCGTTTTCTTCGAGATACTTCATAATGTTCAGATACGGTATATGTTTCAAAACCCTAATGAAAATCGACGTTAGTGATATAGGCCTGTAATTCAGCGGATTACTCCTCCTTCCCTTTTTGGGTAATGGTGTGACTAGGGCAATTTTCCAGTCTTTAGGTACGGATCTTTCTGTGAGCGAGTGGTTGTATATAATTGCTAAATATAGAGCTATTTTATCAGCATACTTTGAGAGGAACCTGACTGGTATACAATCGGGACTGGAGGTCTTGCCTTTATTAAGTGTTTTAAGCTGCTTTGTTACACCGATGATATCTACTTCTATGTTTCTCATCTTGGCAGCTATTCTTGATTGGAATTCAGGAATATTTACTTCGTCTTCTTTGGTGAAGGAGTTTCGGAAAATCGTGTTTAATAGCTCTGCTTTAGTGGCATTGTCGTGAGTGACTTCACCGTTTTATCGCGCAGTGAAGGAATTGATTGCGTCTTGCCCCTGGTGTGCTTTATGTATGAGCAGAGTCTCTTTGGATTTTCTGCCAGATTTCGAGACAGAATTTCGTTGTGGAAATTCTTATAAGCATGAAGCATGAAGCATGAAGTACGCGCTATATTTCGAACCTCTGTAAAATTTTGCCAATCTTGGTGATTTTGCGTTCTTTTAAATTTGGCTTCCTTTTTTCGTTGCTTCTGCAACAACGCTGACCCGTTTTGTGTACCATGGTGGATCAGTATCATCACTTATTAATTTATGTGGTATATATCTCTCAATGGCTGTCTATACTATCTCTTTGAAAACATTCCACACCTTTTCTACACTTACATGATCAGGTCGGAAGGAGTGAAGACTGTCTCTTAAAAGGCATTAAGAGCATTATTATCACCTTTTTAAATATATATACTTTGCGTTTCTTTTTGATGGTTGTAGGTGTTCCGGTATTCAGCCTAGCAGCAACTACCTTGTGGTCGCTAATCCCTATGTTCGTCACAATACTCACTATTTGTCCAGGATTATTTGTTGCTAAAAGGTCAAGTATGACTTCGCAACCATTTACGCTTAGAGTGGGCTCATGAACTAATTGTTCAAAATAATTTTCTGAGAGAGCATCCAGTACAATTTCGGATGACGTGTTATGCCTGCCGTCGGCTTTAAACGTATACTTATTCCAACATATCGATGGTCTTCTGAGTCGGGGGGTCGATAAAAAGATCCAAATAATAGTTTAGTCCGGTTATCAGGTATAACCTCTACCCATACTATTTCACACGAACTATCTACTTCAATTTCGCTACAAGGCAAACTAGCTCTGACAGCAATAACTACTCCACCACCAACTGTATTTAATCTATCCTTTCTGAACACCGTTAGATCATTGGAAAAAATTTTGACTGAACTTATTTCCGGCTTTAGCCAGCTCTCTGTACCTACAACCATTTGAGCCTCAGTGCTTTCTATTAGGGCTTGGAGGTCTGGTTCTTTCCCAACACAGCTACGACAATTTACAGCTACAATACCAATCGTTTCTACAACTACCTTACTATGTTTTACCTACCCACTTTTAGACGGACGCCCCTTCTGTGGTTCCCTGTAACACTCTAACCTAAAAAACTGCCCAGTCCCTTCCACACAGCCCCCGCTACACGTGTAGCCGCTTCCTGTGTGTAGTGGATTCCTGATCTATTAAGCCGAATCCGGAAACCCACCACCCGATGGCGCAAGTCAAGGAATCTGCAGCCTACACGGTCACAGAACCGCCTGAGCCCCTGATTCAGACCCTCTACTCGGCTCTGCACCAAAGGATCACAGTCGGTTCTGTTGACGATGCTGCAGATGATGAGCTCCGCCTTAATCTCGGGAGCAAGACTGGCAGTCTTTTCCATTTCCGCTGCCGCCAAAAACCAGAGAGAATCTCCTCCGATCCAAAGCGACACACGTCATTGGTACCGACATGAGCCACCTCCTGCAGTTGGCTGCACCCTGTACTCTTCATGGCATCCAGAAGCCCCCTTTCCACATCCGGAATGACTCCCCCCCGGTATACATACGGAGTGCACACTGGCTTCCTTCCCCTCCTTGGCAGCCATGTTCCTAAGGGGCCCCATTACGCACCTAACGTTGGAGCTCCCAACTACCAGCAAACCCACCCTCTGTGAACGCCCAGACCTCGCACGCCAAGAAGCTTCCCCTGGAATAGGGTGGACGACTGGATCCGGCTCAGAGATATCGTCAGCTACAGATAACGCCTGAAACCTGTTCGTCAAACGAAATGGGGAGGCTCTACAACAGCCCCTCTGATAGTTTTTCGCTGCCTGCCAGACTTTGGAATGATCTCCCACTTGACCACGGGTGAGGGGTCAAGCTCAGTGCAGGCAGAACCCAGGGCGGTCACAGCAGTGGGTCGATTGAAGGAAACGTGGGACGTGCTTGACGTCCCTCGTATCCTCGCATCCGATCCCCCAGTGACGTCCCTTGGCAGCAGCCTCAAGCTCTGTGACGGAAATCAACGCAGCCTGGAGCTGTGAGCGAAGGGTCGCCAACTCGGCTCGCATCTGTACACAACAATCACAGTTCCTGCAGTGCTCCTGTTTTAAGCTCGTAAAAATATGCAACAAACGAACGTTGTACTCACCTTAGTAGCAGCAGGAAATAGAAATGCTCTCTCACTGGTGGTCTAACTGACACTGAGCTGTTCTAACCAAACAAACAAAAGTCTGTACGATACGAGGGTCGATACAACGGTTGATAGCAATGGCGGCACTGTACACTACACTGTTATTGAAATAAGAGGTTGTGCCTAGTAAGCACTGGAACAAGCAAAAATTACAAAAATAAAATACACCGATAACTGAAAATAAGTCGGTCCTATTTGAAGCTCATAAAAATATGTAACAAGCGAATGGTGTACTCGCCTTATTAGTAGCACGAACTAGAAGTGCGCTCTCGCTGACGGTCTAACCGACACCCACTCACCAGAATTCAGAAATTTTCTCTGCCTGGAGACTGTGTGTTTGTGTTGTCCTCATCATTTCATCATCATTCGTGACAGTGGCTAGATTGGATTGTGTAAAAATTGGGACTTTGTATGGGAGCTGATGACCGCACAGTTGAGCGCTCCACAAGCCAAATATCACCAGAATTCAGAAACGTGTTGCTAGAAACAGTGCTCTCACGTAAGGTTATCAACACTCACGAAATATTGTTAGTTCTTCACAACTCACTTGCACGAGTTAATAAAATAAAAACACACTGGTCTATCGGCCCTAGTCGTATATTAAAATCGCGAAGTGCTTTGCCGTCAGTGTCTTGCGGCAGGAAGGAACAATTAAGTTTCTTACAGAGTAGAGTCATACACGCCATTTTCAACTGTTCCTACAGACTTTCGTTTTTCTTCACAGTATAGGTGTTCGAGTACAATTTATCTCCTGTGAGTATCGACGGCGGTTCTGCAACATAAATTGTCCACCTACCTCGATACTGCTGCAGATCTGCACACGTAACTCCTGACTCAGCTACTTAAGAGATCTCAGAAAAGCAGTGTTGAAGTAACTGAGATTTCATAACTACACGTCGAAGGCCGCAATAAGTATAAAAAGCTGAAAATAGTCTTGTAAACTCTAAATAATAAATCGGAAATGGGTTGCTGTTCAAATTTCTAAGTTCAAAGATCCTTTTAAACTTGCTTTAGGATTTTTTTATTGCTGTTAAGCAAGATCATCAGCCCACATGTGTTCAAATCATTTAAGTTCCTGTTCAGTCCTCGTCACACTGAAACAGCCAGAACTTTTACTATCCAATTCCGAAATCATTTACTAGAGTAACACAGTCAATAAACTATTTACTTTTGCACTCGGCATTCAGTGGTTGTCTTTAAATAAAGTTTTGCTCCCCATAAATATTCAGTAAAAAAAGTTTACTTAGTACCGCCACGCTTTTAGTTAAAAGCTTACGCACGCGATTTTCTCCAGAACAAAATATCTCTCGTCTCTTAAAATTTCACAAATAGTTAATGGTAAACACCAGCTACCTTTATCACTGTACCGAAACGTAGAAATCACAATATCACTTCATTTTACACATAATGCGTTTGGGCACTTCCAGCATGACCGGCTCCTTCGAAAGCTAGTCGACCACTTCCTTCTTCTCTCTGCCTCTACAAGCACCTCTTGTCCTCCTGCCTTAGGTTGCAAACAATCTCACTTTATATTGGCTGTACAGAATTACGGCCACTCAGAACTGACTTTCAGGGCGCGGCGCGCGCCAAAATCTAGCAAGAACCAACCACTGCTCTCAGCTCATTGACGTCATTAAAATAAACAACTCAAAACTTTTGTTAAACAAATAAAATGAAATAAACTTTAAGCTGTACTTTACGTCCAGAATTTTACTATATAGTCGCGAACTTTCTGGCTGTCTCTTTCATATTCAAACATGCCTGGACATCCGTCATCCACTAGCACGGGAACCACTGGTGGATTCGTTCCCACGATGCAGAGCTGGAACACTTACAAGTTCCTACAGATAACTACAAACTGAAAATTTAATATTGGCGAACGTCCCACACACACCCACACAAGTACTCTCTTTCACACTCACCCTAACACAAAACATAAATATCTACTTGAAATTCTTAAAGTTATTACTACAGCAAAATTATGAAAGGGTTTCTGAAATGAGAACTTTCCGAATTTGAATCTAAACACTGAAGGTGTTATCATATCTCTTGAAATAGTCACAGTTGATGAACTGTTAATATAGGGTGTTACAAAAAGGTACGTCCAAAACTTTCAGGAAACATTCCTCACATGCAAAGAAAGAAAATATGTTATGTGGACATGTGTCCGGAAACGCTTACTTTCCATGTTAGAGCTCATTTTATTACTTCTCTTCAAATCACATTAATCATGGAATGGAAACACACAGCAACAGAACGTACCAGCGAGACTTCAAACACTTTGTTACAGGAAATGTTAAAAATGTCCTCCGTTAGCGAGGATACATGCATCCACCCTCCGTCGCATGGAATCCCTGATGCGCTGATGCAGCCCTGGAGAATGGCGTATTGTATCACAGCCGTCCACAATACGAGCACAAAGAGTCTCTACATTTGGTACCGGGGTTGCGTAGACAAGAGCTTTCAAATCCCCCCATAAGTGAAAGTCAAGAGGGTTGAGGTAAGGAGAGCGTGGAGGCCATGGAATTGGTCCGCTTCTACCAATCCATCGGTCACCGAATCTGTTGTTGAGAAGCGTACGAACACTTCGACTGAAATGTACAGGAGCTCCATAGTGCATGAACCACATGTTGTGTCGTACTTGTAAAGGCACACGTTCTAGCAGCACAGGTAGAGTATCCCGTATGAAATCATGATAACGTGCTCCATTGAGCGTAGGTGGACGAAACTAAAATGAGCTTTAACGCTGAGATTAAACGTTTCCGGACACATGTCCACATAACATCTTTTCTTTATTTGTGTGTGAGGAATGTTTCCTGAAAGTTTGGCCGTACCTTTTTGTAACACCCTATAGTGTCCCAGCTATCTTGTCCACCCAAAATATCTCTGGAACAATAACAGCTATTGGAAAACGACTTTCACCGGTATCAATGTAGGGCTGGGGCCCATGAATGTACATATTTGGAAACATTCTAAAACCAAAGCATATGTGTTTTTTAACACAAACTTATGTTTTTTTAAATGGACCTCCTATATTTTTTTCTTCAACAATCCATAGCAAAAAAAAAAAAAAAAATGGTTCAAATGGCTCTGAGCACTATGGGACTTAACATCTTAGGTCATCAGTCCCCTACAACTTAGAACTACATAAACCTAACTAACCTAAGGACATCACACAACACCCAGTCATCACGAGGCAGAGAAAATCCCTGACCCCGCCGGGAATCGAACCCGGGGATGAACACTCACCATCGAGGACATCGGGAATCGAACCCGGGAACCCGGGCGTGGGAAGCGAGGACGCTACCGCACGACCACGAGATGCGGGCTATCCATAGCATGACAAAGCACATACACAATGGCGTTGACTGCATCGCAATATTCCCATTACATCCCGACATATTGACCCGCGAAGTTGAAGCTTGAAACACCCGACATGCGCTGCTAGCGCACGTCCTAAGGCTCAGGCTTGAACCCCATGCTGCACGTTATCGCGATGTGATTGACATGTGTAATCACACCTCCATACTTATGAAGAGGTCCGAAACAACGGTAAAACTTTTAGTCCACTTGCTCTTTTCACTAAAACCATCAACATGAATTTTACTATTACGAGTGAATGATTAACTGATCTACGGTAAAGTAAAGTTTTAACGTTGAACGGCATTAGCTTGTTAGTAACGGATTAAAGATAAGCGAAGTTAACTTCGTGACTAACGTTGCGGTACACAGATATGTTACAGAACCGCATCACCCCTAGCCTATGGGATAAATACCTGCTGGAATGTACGACGTTAATGCAGGATGGCAGCAGACCGTATTATTCGTTTCGGACCTCTTGATAAGTATGGAAGTGTGATTACTCATGTCAATCACATCGCGATTACGGGCAGCATGGGGTTCACGCCTGAGCCTCAGGATGTGCGCTAGCAGCGCATGTCGGGTGTTTCAAGCATCAACTTAGCGTCTCAATATCTCGGGATGTAATGGGAATATTGCGATGCAGTCAACGCCATTGTGTATGTGCTTTGTCATCCTATGGATTGCTGAAGAAAAAATATAGGAGGTCCATTTAAAAAAACATAAGTTTGTGTTAAAAAACACATATGCTTTCGTTCTAGAATGTTTCCAAATACGTACATTCACGGGCCCCAGCCCTACATTGATACCAGTGAAAGTCGTTTTCCAATAGCTGTTATTGTTCCAGAGATACTCTTTGGGTGGTCAAGATGGCTGGGAAACCCTATATATATATATATATATATATATATATATATATATATATATATATATATATATATATAGTTTTTTAAGTGTCGGATAATTACGTTTTTTACTGACTTTTTTTTGTAGCTTCCAAATTATGACAGTTATTGGCTTCAGATTTTGACAGATTGTTCCTTTTCACAACAGATGTTTATGTACCTTAAATGAAGTTCCTCAGGGTATTTCTACATCATTTATTAATTTTTTTAGTTCCAGAGAATGTAACTACTCTGTAAGCGCCTCTCCGCTACTTTCACACGCTGCAGTCACGCCATATGGTCATGACGCACGTCTGCAGGACACAGCTCGCCCCTTGCAGATCTTATAAGATTCTGACTGCTTACACTGGAGCCCACATACATTAATAGAAGAAAGCTTTAATAGAAAAATTGGCGATCGCGCCCTAGCTGCGACGCCTCAAGCAGGAGAGAAGGATAATGTTGATTTTCTTTGCAATTTATCAGTCTACGAAGGGGTCGCTCCAGCATAATCATCTAATATATAGGCTTTTGAGGTCTTTGATCTATCTGATCGGTGTCGGAATAACAACATTCTGAAGGCCCTCTATACGTCATGTTCAGAGACTTAAGAGGACTTCCACGAACTAATAATTACTTCATATGCTGAAATTATTACGTTGAAATCTGTTTTTACAGCAAGTCCTTTCAAGGTTCGTTTGGTAAACGTATTTAACTATATTTAGAAAGCTATGCTGTTGGCGTGTCTGTATTCTGATTGGCATTTAATTACGCGTCAATCAAAAGGTATCCAGTTGGGAGACGTCGCAGCAGTTTTGATGATGTTGTCTGTGAACTCGACAAACCCTGAGATATTATCTGCGCAAGGTCCTAGATTAATGCTTCTTTTTTTCAGGCCTTGGAGAGATGACAGCAACATGTTGGCTAACGATTTCCAGTGGTAACAAGCGGCAGCAAGCAGGAAGGAGGAGGTATGGTTGGCAGCAGACAGATCACCGTACTGTGATCACTTTCTTTATTTTTTTTTAATATTACAGGAGCTCATTCAAGGAGTTTACTTTTCTAACATCTAATGTGATTAGCAGTTTTTGATGCGACGTACTGTGCAGCTGGATTTTCTAGAATATTTAAAAGGAGCAGTAGGAGCTGAATTTTTGTTTCAAACTAAAAAACTAGAGGAAAGAAAATTAATTCTTGACGTGATATTTTCTCCACTCTTTAAGGCGGCTAGAAAACATATAATCTGTGAAAATATTGAACTTAGAATAGAAATAAATAGTATACCGGGTGATCAAAAAGTCAGTATAAATTTGAAAACTAAATAAATCACGGAACAATGTAGATAGAGAGATACAAATTGACACACATGCATGGAATGGCATGGAGTTTTATTAGAACCAAAAAATATACAAAAGTTCAAAAAACGTCCGACAGATGCCATTTCATCTGATTAGAATAGCAATAATTAGCAAACAAAGTAAGACAAAGCAAAAATGATGTTCTTCACAGGAAATGTTCAATATGTCCATCATCATTCCTCAACAGTAGCTGTAGTCGAGGAATAATGTTGTGAACAGCACTGTAAAGCATGTCCGGAGTTATGGTGAGGCACTGGCGTCGGATGTTGTCTTTCAGAATCCCTAGAGATGTCGGTCGATCACGATACACTTGCGGCTTCAGGTAACCCCAAAGCCAATAATCGCACTGACTGAGGTCTGCGGATCTGAGAGGCTAAGCATGACGAAAGTGGCGGCTGAGCACACGATCATCACCAAACGACGCACGCAAGAGATCTTTCACGTGTCTAGCAGTATAGTTTTTTTTTTTTTTTGGTTCTAATAAAACCCATGTCATTCCAAGCATGTGTGTCAATTTTTATCTACATTATTCCGTGGTTTATTAAGTTTTCAAATTTATACTGACATTTTGATCACCCGGTATAATACACCGAAGGAAGTGTCACACTACCAACTACTCCATTGAACGGTAGCAAATGAATATTAGAGCACTTCTGTGCTGGTGGGATGTGCCGATTAAAATTTCATCCTTATGTGTGTTTGTTTTTGGTAGAGAAAAAAACCTTTCATACAAATGAACTATGTGAGTGCATTATGGCTTTTGGGTGTGTGTAACTGCTCTTTAACTTTTGAAATGGAGATTGCATCACAGAATGTCCAGACGTGCTACATCTTGCCATCTTGCTAACTTTGAGGAAGGTCAGATCGTTCTCATGAAGGGTATGAGGGCACCGTACCGACAGATCGCACAAACTGTTAGCTGTAGACAAGTGGTGACGATATGGACTCAGGACGACCGCGTGACAAGAAAAATAGGCACAGGTCCTTCGAGGAGGACTGCACCACGAGAACGTCACACGAGTGTTCGACTGCTCTGACAAGTTGATGGAGGACTACAACTGAAATCTGGGTAGAGGTTACAGGCAGAGTGCCATCACGAACCTTCCGGAAACCGATTACTGAAATTTGTCGCCGACGTCATGCCCCGGACAACAGAGACTTGCGTCGTGTAGAGCCAGAATCAGGAGGGACATTGAATGCTACACTGTAGTGTCCAGTGATGAATCTCGATTCTGTCTCTGGCGGTTAGAAAGATGCCGACGTATTCCTACACGATCTGATGAAAGGTTACAGGTAGCATCGATTCACATAGCTCTCCAACTTCTTGTCTTGAATTATGGGTCTTACCGCTGGGGGGGGGGGGGGGGGGGGGGGGGGGGGGGGGGAGTGTACACCCTCCCCCAAAACTTCTTGAAAAGCAATTTCAATTTTTTGAGTTCTAGTTGACAAAAAATACACAATTGATAGAATGTATCCAAGTTTAAGTAATGCACATACTAAAAGTTCTTGAACAGTAATAATTAATGGCTTTCTCGATTTACTAATATGGCACTTTTATTTTCACTAAAAAGACAATATTCCAAGTTCTATACACACGCGAGACAGATGAGCGGGATGGATATGTACGGATCTGCTTGGTTTTGCTGTAAGTTTGTAGGAGGGGTAGCCAGGAGGCTGAGGGCTAACAATCGAACGCCACTCGACAATTCAATTACAGTCGGTGCTGGTTTAATAATAAAGTTATAGTCAGCAATGCGCCAAGAGGAAATGTTAAGAAGAGAGTTCAAGGCATTCATCAATATTGTTCTTTCTGAAAGGCAAAGGAGTGGTGGTAAGTAATGTTTATTACAAATTTATCCAAAACAAATGAACCTCTCAGAACCACATAAGATAAAGCAGTATTGTTGGTGTTGTGGTCCTCAGTCCGGCGCAGCTCTCTGTGCTAGTCTGAACGACGGCCGTTTTGGGAACGGGCATATTTCAGATGCAGCAGAAGTGCTCCATTGCTAGGCGTAAATCCCTTGTTTGATCACAGACATTCAGACACGTCGCCTCTTTCTGCTAGAACGACTTATCGTTGCCAAATCGAGAAAGTCCAGAATAGTATAACGCCTCACTGCCACTGTCTAACTATTTAATTAATTGGCGTGAAATAATGAGTGGTTTCCCGCCGTGACACAGTAACTACGTTGGATTCGCTACAGGCAAATTGTTCGTTGCGAACTTGTTGCGTTGTGGAGGGATGCTGTGACCAACCCGTAATGAGATCCAATATACCTACATGTTCTCTAATTCTTCGGCTAGACGTTTTCTTACCGCTGGTCTTTTAAAGTGTTTCGAGATCCCAAATTACTCTTCTCCGCCGATCGGGACCATACAGTCAACTGTGGGTAATGGTATGGCAAGCGAGAAAATTTTTCAGAGCATTACTTTGATTAAGGTCTCGAAATACCGGTGATGCTACCATGTTGATTAATGGAAAAGATCAAGGAAAACAGTCCTTAGAGCTAGTTAAACGGTAATACTGGAATGCAAGTTTGCGGGCTCTAGTCATCACACATTGAGAACCATTGCGTCCTCATAAAATTATTTGCACACTGATATTTCACTGAAAAAATACGGCAACCAGCCACTTTTTAATGCGTTTTTTATAATATAAAACGTATAAAAAACGCATTAAAAAGTGGCTGGTTGCCGTATTTTTTCAGTTGAAATATCATTATCCACGGCCACGGAGCTCAACAGTCCAAATAAAATGGACAAATTGTTATTTGCATACTACTTTAACAACAGTTCGAAGTCGCTCATTCGCATATAAACAGCCTCCGAGCTATTTTTGTTCATTAAATCACTTTCTAACGCATAGTATCAGATCCTGTAAAGGACACATACTATCCGCATTGCTAAACCAGGCAACAAGTAACTGCTGCACATGTACTTCTGCGTGTTGTACCGTTCTTCGGTTATCATAAACGTAAATACAGAAATGACGATCAGAATCACTTCGGTACTAGTAGCTAAAATGCTTATGTTCATAACGGCGTTGCACTGTTCCTTGCGGTACTGCAAGAGGTCGCTTGCTTTACATAAATGTATGTCCAAGTGATGCTAAATGCTGTTACCTTTACGTATAAAAATTATTGTCTTCTCAACAGTATTTAAATCATGGGTTACGCCCTTGATTTTTATGTATGAAATTAGTGAATTTACTCATGGCACTTTTGTTGCCTTTGTTGCGGTCGCTTTCAGAACACAAGTAAGCATCAAATTAACTAATTTAGTATGATTGCATTCTGAATTGCTGGTGAAAAACAGTGAGTGGCTGGAGGGGTATGAATCAGAACAATGGCATAGGTAAGTTTATAGAAATAATGATAGGTTTTTATTCATCCTTTTATAACAAGAATTGTGCTGACAAATCTTACAAACAAAATGACAAACATATTTCATGGAAAGGAATGGTGCTTGTTTGGGAGAAGCATTAATTGGGGTGGAACCTATACAGGTTCTTCCCTGAATTAGTCCCTTTTACAACGCAATCAGACTTCGTTTACATGAATCCACTGCGAGACCAAATTCTATTGAAATGGAATCAACTACGGTTCACGGAGAACAGTCAGCTGTGAATATCTTTTAACAGCCTTACACAGATGCAGCAATACGTTACCCTTTCACCTTGATTCAGGCCGCAGCAGAAAACAGGACTTCGTGGGCGAAAGGTGGAACGCGACGGCATCTGTAATGTTCTGACGTGCCCACGAAAACTTGAAAACTACGCGGACTAGTGTTCTGATTACTAGAACGCTGAAGACCTCCCTAACAGTGCTCTGAAATCCTGGCATATTTCAGTGTGAGGTGCACCCATTCGCTGGTCTGTCGATCAAATCTGACTCATAGGCATGACGGTGTGTGCTGGAGGAGTCAAACGTCAGACGGCCGACACAGGACGAATAAGTTCACCCTCCTGACATACAATAAGTCTGAGATGACATGCAGTGCCGCTGTTGGTTCAGTTGGAAACTGCCACTGGCTCTTAGTCCACCACAAGCTTCACACCACAAGTCTCACCCACTAGGAAAAGACGTGAAGTTCTCCACCAGGAGAGGACAAGAGGACGAAGCAAGCGAAGAATCACTTTCCACCAAGCAATTTGGCTCAAATTAGCGGAAAATACCAGCATCCATGTTGTACAAACCAATCGAACTATTCCCCTCTCATTCAATCTCCCCTCTTGAGTGTTCTGATGGCCTGGTAGCCAATCCAGACACAGCACCACGCTTCCCATGCTGGAGGAGCTAGCCTCTGCTTTGCATTTCCTGAGGGGAGCCAATCAGCGTCTCAAAATCTCTCTTGTCTGACAAAAGAAGATTTTAGACTAGGAAGGCGTCGTTCTAAGGGTAGGGCTGGCCATGCTTTCGCAAAAAACGTCTACCTAGATGGGACATAGGCCTTCATTTATGGAGAGATTTAACCTTTCCAGGCCGACCATTTCCAATTTCTGAAAGAAGGCTGTTAAGCTTCCCCGACAGTCGTGCCTGTGAAACACAAGGTGATTATAATTTAAGTTAATCTTTCAAACGGCTGTAGAAATAACTTCTACAACCTACATTCTTCTGAATCTGTATAAATCTCTTCGTTTCCCTTTATGATTTTTACCCCCCCCCCCCCCCCCCCCCCCACACTTCACTCCAATACTAAACTGATGATCCCTCAATGTCTCAGAATGTGTCGTATCAACCGATCCTTTATTTTTGTCAAGTTGTGCCACAAATTTCTTGCCTCTCCATTTCTGTACGGTACCTCCTTGTTAATTACGCGATCTAACCATGTAATGTTCAACGTTCTTCTGTAGCACCACATTTCGAAAGCTTCTGTTCTCTTCTTGTCTAAACTGTTTGTAGTCCACGTTTCACTTCCATATATGACTACACCTCTTACAAATACTTTCAGAAGAGATTTCTTGCCACTTATATCTATATTCGATGTTACCAAATTTCTCTTCTTCAGAAACACTTTTCGTGCCATTGCCAGTCTACATTTTATATCCTCTCTACTTTGACTTTCACCAGTAATTTTGCTGCCCAAGTAGTAAAACTCATCTACTACTTTAAGTTTCCCATTTTCTAATGTAATTCCCCTAGCATCACCTGATTTAATTCAACTACATTCCGTTATCATTGTTTTGCTTTTTTTTATATTAATCTTATATCCTCCTTTGTAGACTATGTCCATTTCGTTCAACTGCTCGTCCAAGTCGTTTGCTATCTCTGACAGAATTGCAGTTTCATCGCCGAACCTCAAGGTTTTTATTTCTTTTCCCTGAACTTTAATTCCTACTTCAAATTTTTCTTCGGTTCCTTTACTACTTGTTCAATGTACAGATTGCATAACATATGGCATAGGCTACAACCCTGTCTCACTCCGTTCTCAATCACTATTTCCATTTGATGGCCCTCGACTCTTATAACTGCCGTCTGATTTCTGTACAAGCTGTAAATAGCTTTTCGGTCACTGTACGTTACCCTTGCTACTTCCAGAATTTCACAGTAGGAATTCCAGTCAACCATGTCAAAAGTTTTCTCTAAGAATGAGATTTTCACTCTGCAGCGGAGTGTGCGCTGATATGGAACTTCCTGGCAGATTAAAACTGTGTGCCGGACCGAGACTCGAACTCGTTTCTCGTTTTCTCTAAGTCTACAAATGCTATAACCGTAGGTTTGCCTTTCGTTAACCTATCTTCTAAGACAACTCCTAGGGTCAGTATTGTTTCGCGTACTCCTACATTTCTCCGGAATCCAAAGTGATCTTCCCCAAGGTCGGCTTCTATTCCCATTCTTCTGTAGAGAATCCGTGTTAGTATTTTGCAACCGCGACTTATTCAACTATTAGTCCGGTAATTTTCAAGGCTGCTTTCTTTGGAATTTGAAATATTACATTCATCTTGAAGTCTGAAGGTACTTCGCCTGTCTCATACACCTTGCTCACCAGATGGAAGTTTTGCCATGACTGGCTCTCCCGAGGCTATCAGTAGTTCTAACGGAATGTTGTCTACTCCCGGGGCCTTGTTTTGACTTAGGACTGTCAGTGCTCTGTAAAATTCTTCACGCAATGGCATATCCCCCATCTCATATTCGTCCTCTTCCGCGTCCATAATACTGCGATGTAATACATCTCCCTTTTGTAGACCCTCTATATACTCCTTCCACCTTTTGCTTTCCTGTCTTTGCTTAGCACTGGTTTTCCATCTGAGCTCTGGATATTCATACAAGTGGTTCTCTTTTCTCCAAAGGACTCTCTAATTTTCTTGTAGATGGCATCTATCTGTCAACAATTCATACATGCTTCTAAATTCGCACATTTGTCCTCTAACTATTCCTTCTTAACCATTTTGCACTTTCTGTTAGTTTCATTTTTTAGACGTTTGTATTCGCTTTCAACTGCTTCATTTATTGCGTTTTTATATTTCCTCGTTTCATCCTTTAAATTCAATATCTATGGCGTTACGTCTACATTTACATGGATACTCTGCAAGTCACATTTAATCCTTACCCAAGGATGGCTATTAGCCCTCGTCTTTTTACCTACTTGATCTTCTGCTGCCTTCACTACTTCGTCTCTCAAAGCTACTCGTTTTTCTTCTACTATATTCTTTTCCTATGTTCTTGTCAATCTTTCTCTCGTGCTCCTTCTGAAGCTCTCTCCAAACTCCGGTCCTTCCATTTCATCCAGGTCACATTTCCTTAAATTCGTACCTTTTCGCAGTTTTTTCCAATTTTAATCTACAGTTTATAACCAATAAATGGTGGTCAGAGTCCACATCTGCCTCTGGAAATGCCTTACAATTTAAAATTTGGTTTCTAAATCTCTATTATATAATCTATCTGAAACCTTCCAGTGTCTCCCGGTCTCTTGCACGTATACAACCGTATTTCATGATTCTTAAACCAAGTGTTGGCTATGATTAAATTATGCTACGTGTAAAATTCTACCAGGTGGCTTCCTCTTTCAGCCTTTCCCCCAGTCCACATTCACTACCATTTTTCCTTTTCCAGTCCCCCGTGACTATTAAATTATCGTCTGCCTAAACTATATGAATTATTTATTGTGTCTCATGATAAATTCCTTTAATCTGTTCATCACGTGCGGAGACAGCTGGCATATCAACTTGCACTACTGTGGTGGGTGTCGGCTTTATGTCTATCTTGGCTGTAATAACGCCTTCAATATGCTGTTGGTGGTAATGTATTCTCGTTTCTTATTCATTATTAAATGTACTCCTGCATTACCACTATTTGACTTTGTATTTGTAACTCAGCATTCACCTGGCCGTAAGTCCTGTTCCTCCTGTCACCGAACTTCACTAACTCCCATTGTGTTTAACTTTAATCTATCCATTTCCCTTTTTAATTTTTTGCCCTACCTGTCCGACTAAGGGATCTGACATTCCATTCTCCGATCCATGGAACGCCAGTTTTGCTTCTCCTGATAAAGACATCCTTGTGAGTAGACCATGCCCAGAGATCAGACTGGGGACCATTTTACCTCCGGAATATTTTACCCAGGTAGACATCATCACCATTTACCCATACAGTAGAGATGCGTGGCCTCAGAAAAAATTACGGCTGTAGTTTCCCTTGCTTTCAGCCGTTCCCGGTACAGCACAGTAAGGACGTTACAACGCAAGATCGTCTGCCTTGCAACTACCGAAAAGGCTGCTGCCTCTCTTGAGGAATCACGCCTTTTGTGCGGCCCCTTAACAGATACCCCTTCGTTGTGGCAGCATCTACGGCACGGCTAACTATATCTCTGAGGCACAAAAGCCCCCTACCAACGACAAGTTCCATGTGTCACAGAGGGAGGGAGAAATGATCATCGTAATAAAATTAGAGAAATTAGAGATCGCACTCGAAAATTACGTCTTCTTTTTCCTGTGTGCTATTCGAGAATGGAACCGTAGAGAAATAGTACGAAAGTGGCTCAATGAATCCACTTTCCGGCACTCAAGCGTGAATTTCAGAGTGGACATGTAGATGTACAAGTATATGAACAGCTTCATGGGACTTCTGGCGCTATCTACTTCGTTACTATTGTGTATTATGAATATGAGACCCTATAACACTCCGCTGAGGTATACCCAAAGCTACTATCACGTATGACGATATCTTCCTGATGAGAACAGCGCACTAAACTCTATTCGCTAGGACTTATCAGCCAGTACACAAATATTTGATATCTTTCGCAGCTGACCTTGAAATGCGGGTAATTGACCTGCTAGAGGCTAGAGGATGTTCCGTTGTATGTAGGCTGCGTGGGTTTTTTATTGGTAACGCAACGTAGCGCTCTGTATGAAGATCACTGGCTGTGCTGTGTACAGTCTGTAGCTGGTTTGCATTGTTGTCTGCCATTGTAGTGTTGGGCAGTTGACTGTTAGCTGTAGTGTTGCGCAGTTGGAGGTGAGCCGCCAGCGGTGGTGGATGTGGGGAAGTGAGATGGCGTATTTTTGAGAATGGATAATCTGGAGGTGTGTCCATCAGAAACAGTACATTTGCAAGAATGGATGTCATTAACTGCTATATATATTATGACTATTATGGTAAATACATTGTTTGTTCTATATCAAAATCTTTCTTTTGCTAACTGTGCCTATCAGTAGTTGGTGTCTTTAGTAGTTTGAATATTTTATTTAGCTAGCAGTAGTGGCGCTCGCTGTATTGCAGTAGTTCGAGTGACGAAGATTTTTGCGAGGTAAGTGATTTGTGAAACGTATAGGTTAATGTTAGTCAGGGCCATTCTTTTGTAGGGATTTTTGAAAGTCAGATTGCGTTGCGCTAAAAATATTGTGTGTCAGTTTAAGCACAGTCATGTACAATTGTTCAAAGGGGACGCAGCAGCCTCATAGGTCCTGTAGCGCACCTGGCAAGCATGTTGAGAAGGATAACGAGTTGCTATTATCCGTCCCGCTCACGGATTTGTCTAAGGAAGACACCCAGTGAGACGCCGAGTCTCATAGGATCTGTGCAGGCCACTATACCACACAGTTCAGGTCAGTCCTGGTCTCCATCCCAGAACATACTGGTGTTACTGCAAGGACAGCGTGTTGATGTGGTAGATGATAAGCTGCCAAAAAATGGTTCAAATGGCTCTGATCACTATGGGACTTAACTTCTAAGGCAATCAGTCCCCTAGAACTTAGAACTACTTAAACCTAACTAACCTAAGGACATCACACACATCCATGTCCGAGGCAGGATTCGAATCTGTGACCGTAGCGGTAGCCCGATTCCAGACTGTAGCACCTGTAGCGCCAATTCTTCCCAGTGCTCTATTCTTTATCACTTCAATTTATTAGCGGTTCAAAGTACTTAAATATTGGCACAGAGGGATCAGTGGACAGTGTTGTGTTAGAGATTTAAAATGCATTGAGAAGTGTTAATGTGTGGTTTAAGCAGTTGAAATGGGGTTAACTGTGTAATGCACAACCCTACATCAACCAAGAGATGACCTCCAAATATTCTCCATCTCCATACATTTACTGTGCTGGCCTGATGCATCATCGCACGTTGGCTTAACACTCATGTGAGATTTTGTGGTCGATCCATTTATCTGCAACATTCTGCCATTACAAACTTGTTTGGTCTATAGCTGGTGCTATCCATTGTTCTGGGAAGACTGATTTATGGGCTGTCGTGGACTCAAACTGTGTATAATGATATTGTGAACTATCTCCGTATGTATAGGGCACATACAGACGATTTAGAACAGTGTATTAATACGGTGTCCAAAGAAGAAGCTAAAGGAATACCCAAAAGTTGGAGCGAAATACACGCAGTATTTAGCGTGTACGAGAATCAGTTATTAGGAAAATACTGTAAAACATAAATCAGTCGTTCTTGTTGTTGATGTAATGCGACTGAAGCATTATATGTGTACGTGTGTGTATGTGTGTGCGCGTGTGTAATACATGTATATATATAATCGCAAATCCTGTGTGTTATTTTCCCCCTCATAATGCTCTCATTATAATGTAGCCATAGTAGCTCATTTGGTAAGATGATTACACAACACTGGCCACACATATTATTATTATTACAAGTGTTCATTTTTACATAAAAGCCCAGTGCGTGCCAAAATCTGATGTATCATGGTAGGGTGGATGAAGCATCAGGACTTTATTGCAAGGGGTGTCGACATATTTTGTTCGAGTCAGACATATTTCAGAATTGCGAACAGTTGGCGAGGTATAATGCAAATTCCATTATAGCTTTCAAACAAGAAAATTTGTACCTAAAACATTTACCATATGCATGTAGGAACTGACATGTCAGTCAATGACTTTGTAGAGATACACGCAGTTTGCTGGAATCACACACAGTACGGCACAGTACGGGTTTCTCGTTTTCGATAGATAAAGAAAACTGATTGACAATAGGTACAGACGGAACTTCCAGGAGTTTCTCCTCTCTCTCTCTCTCTCTCTCTCTCTCTCTCTCTCTCTATATATATATATATATATATATATATATATATATATATATATATATATATATAAAGTGATGAGTATATTTGTATTCACTGCCAATGTCAGGCACTCAGCCTGACAGAACAGTTGTGTGTGCATAGACAGAGAATGCATCTGCACATGGGTGGAAAATTTCAGTCTCTCGAAGATAAAGTTAAGGAGCAAGAGACGTATGGCCAGACCCTTCTGAGACTGATCAACGGATGAGATGCCATGGTTAAGGAGCTAGAGATGTACACCTCCATCATTATGAGAAAGTATGTAGACGGCTTAGGTGTAGAGCTTGACGGAATTGAAAAGAATCTACATGACTTAACACCAAAGATATCTGCCCCCGGTAGCTGAGAGGTCAACGCTACAGAATGTCAATCCTAAGGGCCCGGGTTCGATTCCCGACTGGATTGGAGATTTTCTTTACTCAGGGACTGGGTGGTGTGTTGTCCTTTTCGTCGTCATTTCATCCCCATTGACGCGTGAGTCGCCGAAGTGGCGTCAAATCGAAAGACTTGCACCTGGCGAACGGTCTATCCGACGGAAGGCCCTAGTGACACGATATTTATTTATTTAACTACAAAGGTTGAGCGAAATGTTTGTAAGATAGAGCCTGTGAAATAGCCCACTTGTTATATAGCAAGATTTCAACTAAGCATAAGCTCATCCCTGCATGGAAGCCTGTTTGAGAGAAGTTATGGTTGTTAAGGTTGCATTTGGAACGCGAGCAGGCACCGAGTGAAACATTTAAACCAGTTATTGAATCTCTCGATGAAATGTCAGCGAAATTACACAACGATGACGATGATGCTATTACCGATTTCATTAACCATTACAGTGACAGACAGAACAGAGTACAGAGTACAAGAGACTTACTACATGTATACTTTTAAAATCACTCATGCTATATTTTGAGGACGTGTGGCGAATTGTTTGAATGCTAAAAAGAAACTTATCCTGGTACAGAGCGCCAGAGTGCTCATACGTTGATGGAGCAAGAGAATAACGAGATCACCATCAATAAAATACGATGGAAAATGCCACACATCACTGTATCAGATGAGCAGCGTTTAAGGCTTTTAAAAGTTCTAAGTGCCAGTATATTTCTACCGTAATCTTTCCGTTCGCGGGATGTTTTCGAGTATGTAGTGCTACCGACTGCAAGCAGACAAACATTGTCAATTACTACTCAACTCGAGACACCCAGTGTCATCATACTTGCGTTTCGGACCAATAGAAGAGGGAAAATAGCAAGTGATTCTACAAACTGCAGGTTAACTAATGCCACAGTTCACCTGAGCTCCAAATTCGCCCCTTATGATAATTTACATCTGCAGTGGAATGAAGATGTATACAGTCTAGGATATGAAATGTATGTGAGGTTCTGTGTTTTATACTATGAAGAGGAGGGATGTCAACTCAGTCCACGGAAATTCAAGGAGCTGGCGCAAATTATCGTAATAGACTGCTCAAAACAGAAAGAGATAATTAAATCTGGTCCTATAGATGTACAAATTGAATTTGAGCTTTTGGCAAATTGCCTTCAGTGTATGCTTTAGTTTTACATGACCATGTGATTAACTACTGCCCGATCACTAGTGTTCTGCAACGAGCTGTATAAATGAACAGGAGCTACGCCATACTCAGAGCATTTCAAAACAGTATCTCATGGTGTGAGCATCATCTCAGATGCTCAGGTTTTCTATGATGGTATATTTAAATACGTTGTATTCATAGCATACGCAGAAGATGCTGGAATAATAGAGACATTCTCAGCAAAGATTGCTTTCAAGGATAAAAAGTGTGCTAAAACACGGGGGAGTGGAAAATGGTTAACACATTTCTAACATGGATTTCACTGGCATGATTCTTGCATACCCTGTAAAGGTGTGGTGACGTTGCTTCTAGTATTCGACATGGTGACGTTGTTTCGCTTATTCGATCACACAGATATCATCACCTACATAAAGGGGAAGGAGATAATCACATGGATGTGTCGAACCTTTAAGTTTGCTGCTATTCCACACCTGGCATTAGGTGGGTGTCCTGCTCTCCATCGACTCAGGAAAATGTGTGAAAATAGCGTTGTGTCTGCTTAGGAAAATATACAACTACTTTTAAGTTGGATGAGAAATAAATGAAATTTTAATTCGTAATATGTCTTTAACTTTTTGCTGATTTCATTCTGGTCACACACTTTTATAATTATATAGCATGCAACTTTACCCAGATACTATGTCTGTGGGTTTCTTCAAGCACAGGACATGTCTACTATATGTCTCTGGAAGCAGACATGGTCACATGCCTCCTGCTGCCATTAGCCATTTCATGCTCCACAGCAGGCGTAATCCCAAGCAACCATTCGACATATTTTGTTATTTTCCATATCAGACTTCATCTTCAAGATGAAAACTACTGTCATTTATGTATTGCACATCCTTAATATATATATATATATATATATATATATATATATATATATATATATATATATATATACTAATGGGATAGGTTTTCTTGTAAATAAGAACAGCAAGGGCATATGTTAATGAATTTTTTTCATTTATTCAGTCCTTGAGATACAATTGGGTCCTTGAGATTACAATTCAGCTTTTGAGATACAATTCAATTTTTGAGATTACAATTTGATTCTCCTCCCCCCATGAACCATGGAGCTTGCCGTTGGTGGGGAGGCTTGCGTGCCTCAGCGACACAGACAGCTGTACCGTAGGTGCAACCACAATGGAGGGGTATCTGTTGAGAGGCCAGACAAACGTGTGGTTCCTGAAGAGGGGCAGCAGCCTTTTCAGTAGTTGCAGGGGCAACATTCTGGATGATTGACTGATCTGGCCTTGTAACAATAACCAAAACGGCCTTGCTGTGCTGGAACTGCGAATGGCTGAAACCAAGGGGAAACTACGGCCGTAATTTTTCCCGAGGGCATGCAGCTTTACTGTATGATTAAATGATGATGGCGTCCTCTTGGGTAAAATATTCCGGAGGTAAAATAGTCCCCCATTCGGATCTCCGGGCGTGGACTACTCAAAAGGATGTCGTTATCAGGAGAACGAAAAATGGCTAGGTAGGTTAGAAAATTTAAAAAGGGAAATGGATAGGTTAAAGTTAGATATAGTGGGAATTAGTGAAGTTCGGTGGCAGGAGGAACAAGACTTCTGGTCAGGTGACTACAGGGTTATAAACACAAAATCAAATAGGGGTAATGCAGGAGTAGGTTTAATAATGAATAGGAAAATAGGGACGCTGGTAAGCTACTACAAGCAGCATAGTGAACGCATTATTGTGGCGAAGATAGATACGAAGCCCACACCTACTACAGCAGTACAAGTTTATATGCCAACTAGGTCTGCAGATGACAAAGAAATTGAAGTAATGTGTAATGAAATAAAAGAAATTATTCAGATAGTAAAGGGTGACGAAAATTTAATAGTCATGGGTGACTGCAATTCGGTAGTAGGAAAAGGGAGAGAAGGAAACGTAGTAGGTGAATATGGATTGGAGCTAAGAAATGAAAGAGGAAGCCGCCTGGTAGAATTTTGCACAGAGCACAAATTAATCATAGCTAACACTTGGTTCCAGAATCATAAAAGAAGGCTGTATACATGGAAGAAGCCTGGAGATACTGACAGATTTCAGATAGATTATATAATGGTAAGACAGAGATTTAGGAACCAGGTTTTAAATTGTAATACATTTCCAGGGGCAGGTGTGGACTCTGACCACAATCTATTGGTTATGACCTGTAGATTAAAACTGAAGAAACTGCAAAAAGGTGGGAATTTAAGGAGATGGGACCTGGATAAACTAAAAGAACCAGAGGTTGTACAGAGTTTCAGGGAGAGCATAAGGGAGCTGTTGACAGGAATGGGGGAAAGAAGTACAGTAGAAGAAGGATTGGTAGCTTTGAGGGATGAAGTAGTGAAGGCAGCAGAGGATCAAGTAGGTGAAAAGACGAGGGCTAGTAGAAATCCTTGGGTAACAGAAGAAATATTTAATTTCATTGATGAAAGGAGAAAATATAAAAATGCAGTAAATGAAGCAGGCAAAAAGGAATACAGACATCTCAAAAATGAGATCGACAGGATGTGCAAAAGGGCTAAGCGGGATGGCTAGAGGACAAATGTAAGGATGTAGAGGCTTATCTCACTAGGCGTAAGGTAGATACTGCCTACAGGAAAATTAAAGAGACCTTTGGAGATAAGAGAACCACTTGTATGAACACCCAGTTCTAAGCAAAGAAGGGAAAGCAGAAAGGTGGAAGGAGTATATAGAGGGTCTATACAAGGGCGATGTACTTGAGGACAATATCATGGAAATGGAAGAGGATGTAGATGAAGATGAAATGGGAGATACGATACTGCATGTAGAGTTTGACAGAGCACTGAAAGAACTGAGTCGAAAGAAGGCCAACGGAGTAGACAACATACCATTGGAACTACTGGCGGCCTTGGGAGAGCCAGTCCTGACAAAACTCTACCATCTGGTGAGCAAGATGTATGAAACAGACCCTCAGACTTCAAGACGAACATAATAATTCCAATCCCAAAGAAAGCAGGTGCTGACAGATGTGAAAATTACCGAACTATCAGTTTAATAAGTCACAGCTGCAAAATACTAACGCGAATTCTTTACAAACGAATGGAGAACTAGTAGAAGCCGACCTCGGGGAAGATCAGTTTGGATTCCGTAGAAATGTTGGAACACGTGAGGCAGTACTGACCCTGCGACTTATCTTAGAAGCTAGATTAAGGAAGGGCAAACCTACGTATCTGCATTTGTAGACTTAGCGAAAGCTTTTGACAATGTTGACTGGAATACTCTCTTTCAAATTCTGAATGTGGCAGGGGTAAAATGCAGGGAGCGAAAGGCTATTTACAATTTGTGCAGAAACCAGATGGCAGTTGTAAGAGTCGAGGGACATGAAAGGGAAGCAGTGGTCGGGAAGGAAGTGAGACAGGGTTGTAGTCTCTCCCCGATGTTATTCAATCTGTATAGTGAGCAAGCAGTGAAGGAAACAAAAGAAAAATTCGGAGTAGGTATTAAAATCCATGGAGAAGAAATAAAAATGTTGAGGTTCGCCGATGACATTGTAATTCTGTCAGAGACAGCAAAGGACTTGGAAGAGCAGTTGAACGGAATGGACAGTGTCCTGAAGGGAGGATAGAAGATGAACATCAATAAAAGCAAAACGAGGATAATGGAATGTAGTCGAATTAAGTCGAGTGATGCTGAGGGAATTAGACTAGGAAATGAGACACTTAAAGTAGTAAAGGAGTTTTGCTATTTGGGGAGCAAAATAACTGATGATGGTCGAAGTAGAGAGGATATAAAATGTAGCCTGGCAATGGCAAGGAAAGCGTTTCTGAAGAAGAGAAATCTGTTAACATCGAGTATAGATTTAAGTGTCAGGAAGTCATTTCTGAAAGTATTTGTGAGGAGTGTAGCCATGTGTGGAAGTGAAACATGGACGATAAATAGTTTGGACAAGAAGAGAATAGAAGCTTTCGAAGTGTGGTGCTACAGAAGAATGCTGGTGATTAGATGGGCATATCACATAAGTAATGAGTAGGTACTGAACAGAATTGGGGGGAAGAGGAGTTTGTGGCAGAACTTGAAAAGAAGAATGGAACGGTTGGTAGGACATGTTCTGAGGCATCAAGGAATCACCAATTTAGTATTGGAGGGCAGCGTGGAGGGTAAAAATCGTAGAGGGAGACCAAGAGAAGACTACACCAAGCAGGTTCAGAAGGATGTAGGCTGCAGTAGGTACTGGGAGATGAAGAAGCTTGCACAAGATAGAGTAGCATGGAGAGCTGCATCAAACCAGTCTCAGGACTGAATACCACAACAACAAACAACAATTTGATTCTTCAGATTACAATTTAAATTTTTTTCACGTAATACTTTTTTAACAATAACAAACAAAAAATTCACTTGTTGAAATATTTACAATTTTAGCAGCAGTTACATGAATGAACAACAATAATTTTGCTATATTGTGAACGATGTATACTTAAATGCAATCTGACTTGTATAGCTAGCAGCGGGTAAAACTTAGGACTATCCTATTTACAAATTTTCATGGCACATGGCGTGCTAGTTACGATATTTACATTTACATTCTCCTGAGGTGCAATTGTATGTGTTTTTTTCATTGATGCAGATGGTTTGCGTCTATATATTTATACAATTTTTTTTAGCAGTCTTGGTGTGCGTATTTATTTACAAACCTGTACACAGTACTCAAACTATCCAAGCACACCTAGTGTACATAAATAAATATTTACATCATGACACACACACACACACACACACACACACACACACACACACACACACACATTCACACACATGCATGGACAGTTACTCAAATGATTCACAAACAGTCTCATTCTCTCCTTGTCAGTTCAGTCAACAATTGAATAGTGTGAGTACCGGTGAGTTTGAATCCCGTCATCACAAATGGCCCTTTTGTCGCCATGAGGCGACATGCCAACTTGATACTTCAGCACAGTGTACACCTCATGTCCTCTCGATCGAATACTAGTTTGCCACAGCACTTGCTGTGGCCGGGCTAGTGTGGAGCACCATGAATACCGCTGTGGAGACCCTGCAAATAGTCTTCGATAGAGTGAGAACTTAATGTCACTCGACACACACCCTTAGCCTGCCTGTGAGTGACAGCTTCCAGTGTGCGATACTCATTCATTTTTGTTTGCTGACCTCCAAACTTCACAGTCAGCAGTTCAGTCGCCTGGTCTTTCATAAGGTCGATAACCTTCTTGTACTAACAATACCATAATGCTTATCGGTAGTGTATGAGGACGTGTCGAATTCATTACTGTGGCGCCTCATTACTTCACATGGATTGCAGTTCTTCACCCCCCCCCCCCCTCCCCAATAGATAGTAGATGAAGCTATCTGTATCCACATAAAGTAATTTAGGATCAATGAAATGTTTCGCAAATTCGTAATGAAACGGGAACATGTGGAGTTTAGATAGGTCTAGTGTCCACATCCCTACATAGATAGGTTTCGTGAACTCTACTGCAACCTTCACCACCTCCATAGCAACAAAGTTCACATTGAAGATTGTGACTCATTTAAAATTTGTTTTGGCGATGCAGTTTCTTACGCTATAGTGCTCAACTCCTTCCGTTTTAATCAAAATTTCGCTATGTTCCATCAAATTCTCCATTGTTTTACGGAAAATTTATTTATTCATTAATTAAAAAATCGTTCCGGCGTCACATATCATGGAAGCCCTCAGTGTCGTGTTCAAATCAATAAACTCCTTCAACCAGAGGGATTTCTTGAAAGAGATAGCCCGGGTGATTCTAACCGGTTCCATCCCCAAACTGAGACACTGCTGAAGTTTATGACAGTGAACAATGTGTCTCCACTTATTCTCCAGTGTTGTCATCATGGGGTGGAGCTTCATTGTCGACTAGTTGCTCCAAACACAGCGTCATCAAGGATCAAGCATCTTTGCCACATATCCACATCAGAATCAGCCGCCATCCCTTGCATTCGGCTTCAGAAACCCATCAAAAATCCCCAACCGACAGTGATTGTTGCATGGTGAGCCTGTGTAAGTTATTGACATCCAAGTGCATGATGTATGTGTTACTCGAATCAAGGGATGCGTTGAACCTACCGCCCCAACATCATGAGTTATTTGTCTTAGCGTGCCTGTCGACACAATGATAAAGCCCCCAGCAGATCCTTTGCTCAAAGAAAAAAAGCATGTCAGCATCGGTCAATAATTAGATGCTAAGCTTCATTTTCTTGAGCATAGCGTCCCAAGACAAACCACATGCTGTATAATAAAAGACGGGATTCAGAGAATATGTGGTCATGCATAGACTCCAGAATTTCTCGAAAACATACTCAAACAACGGACGTCTGTGTTCATGTAAAGTTATGCATACTCACCTAAAGTGGAAATGTTCAACTCCCGCCAGTTTTTACGTCATGCTCATACTCTGCATCCGTTATGACATCGCGTGTGAGGTCGCTGGAGCATGCAATTGGGTTGGGTAGTCTGGTTTCCTTGGGTTTTGCCATACTACCCAGATACATGCGAAAACCCCCTAACTAGTTACGAAGTGAAACTTCTCCTTGTCGAGAAATGTAGATCGAGTGATACGCATATCCTACATAGGTAAAGTTTCAACGCGTTTCTGGAGTAGGGCTTGCATAAAACGTAGCGAATAAAGGAAGCGGACCATCATTCTTGGCGTCATTCGTTTTGAGAATGAAATATATTTCTTAATGCTCTCAGTTAGGACACTGACCTGATTTTTCTCCAGTCGAAATAAGCCAAGTGCTCAACAGGGAAGTGAGCATCACACTTGCTTAAATTATGGAAGAAAAAGGTTCTGTGGGCTTGGTAACTGATACTTCAAATTGCATGAATTGTGAGCTGCGCCATGAAACTTCCCCAGAAGATGACAGTAGTCCCTACGAGGAGTTTCCACTTTTCTGTCTAACAGCAGCCCACAAATGTGATAGTCAACCGCATTGCTTTTCAAATCTTCGTTCTCCTTTTATGTGGTCATGGGCACATTGTCGCTGTAAAGTTTGTCAACCTCCCATGAAATGTTTTCAAGCTTAGTGAGAAGGCAAACCACAGTATTATCCCTGACATAACATATGTAGATGTTAAGACTTGAATCATAGGACGATACAATTGCTACACTGCGGCATATGGAACGTATTTTTCTGAGAAGCTTGTGTGTGAAACTGTGGGGTCACCTTCACAGCGAGTCACAGGAGCGAGGAGGTATTCAAACTCGGTGTACACCGCAAATAGGTCACGTGTGGTAGCCTTGTCACGGTTCACACAGCTGCCCCTGCCAGAGGTTCGAGTCCTCCCTCGGGCATGGCTGTGTGTGTTGCCTTTAGCGTAAGTTACTTTAAGTATGATTAAGTAGTGTGTAAGCTTAGGGACCGATGACCTCAGCAGTTTGGTCTCACAGGACTTACCACAAATTTTTGATTTCCTCCGCAAACAGGCAGCGCCCTGATGATGAGCGTCTTAAAATTTTATTAATTTGCTTCCATCATTAGACATAATAACGCGTTCTGGATCCTTGAAAGTGTAATCTACTAGATGATTCGCTAAAAACTCGCTTGTCGAAAAGGCATTGAGGAACTATAAGCAAATATGCTCTTTAGCCTTATGTTTAATCATTTGGGAGACGAGAAGATGGGACATGTTTTTTGATCTAAACATAGTGATAATTGCCTCTCTCTTTGTTTTTCTCAATGGAAAATATTGAGAAAGGGAGGGGACCAACGATTATATGCTCGTTCAGCTCATCTGACTTGCGTTTCTTCATATCATAAACACGAACTGATATTCCAGTACTGTGAGCCTCACATTTAGGTATGTCCTGAATCTTGACAGGGATCTTGATACTATCAAAGTTATAACATTCACGAACGTCAAGTATCTACCATATCGAGATGTGTGCTGCAGATGATTCTTATGATTGTAAGTTCGCTTATAAGCCAGTATTGACCACGCAAAACATTGTCGACATTAATAACCCCTTTTCCTCAACTATACCGTTAGGAAGCTTGATAAAGCTGGACCCTCCACTTACTTGATCACAGACATGTGTATGGAAGTCCAAATGTAGTATTCGGCTCAGTGCTTCAGCTGAGCCTCTAACTTCTCTCTCGGAAAACAAGCCCAGTATAGCACTTATGGTGGGCTTACAAAACCACCCAGCGATTGATTTGCTCCACATTATCACTCTGTCCCCCCTCTGCCCCCCTCTCCGAAAGGTAGTGAAGACTTGTCTATTCAATGCCAGAGGCCCTTTGGGGAAGGAGATGGGGCAGTTCGATGGACAGCACAGCGCTGTATTTAATGGCTGATACCGCAGCTCATTAACAGCATTGAGGAGTTCCGTTTCCAGAACAGGAACACTTTTAGAAACCCTAGAAACTCCTAGTAAACGATATTCGCTCCTCAAAGGCATCCGGAATCACCGAGTACTCTAATCGCGATATGGTGCTACTATTCTTGTGTCCTTCACTAAAAGAACAGGTGAGAAAACTATCACGAGTCACAGGATGACTGATACTGTTACTCTACTACAAGTAGCTGATGGCGATGCTGCTGCCGATGACTGTTGTGTGGAGGAGCAGGGACGTGCACATACCTTGAGGTTTGGCTAAGAACGTGGGGCAGGAGCAATTTGTGTGTTGGTCAGTGTGAGTAACCTGGCTGCAGCTGCAGATGTGGAGATGGATGTTGCCACATGCCTGAACCAGTTGCCACAGGGAGGGTGGCTCAGGGACGCCAGAGTGGTGCTGGTGGGGGGCGGGGGCGGCGGGGGTGTGGCTGCAGCTGCTTGTGTGCCAGCAGCTTCCTGCGCAGTGACGAGGCCCATTTTATATGGTGGACTATGCTGCACCAAACCGTGTGTTATTGGTGGGTTCTTTACTGTCCTCAGTACCTGTGCCACTGCATATAGTATGGATGGCGGTGCTGTAGAGGACTAATAATGAGAATTAATTACTTACCTGCTGCTGCAAGGAAGGAAAGAACAATGGGTATTTGTAAGCAGAATGAGTACATGTATAAATTACCCATATTGCTCTGGCCCTGTGACATATCCCTCAGTTCATCCGATATCTCCTCATGGCGACGCAGCTCCAACTCCACCTCCTCCACCCACTCAGGTACCTTATCACGTGAAATACCGTGGATCAATCGATACAGGTCTTCGAAATCACCTTCTACAGCAACATATCGGTTTAATAATGAAAAAAGAACATACACAAAATTAAGAACAAAATTTGACAAACAAAAATGTACATACACAACAGCTGTGCTGCAGATCGTATCACAACCTCTGTTCCTCCGTGCTTCTGCTCCTTGAAGTTATCTACAAAAACAACAAACAATATGCAAAATATTTTATTTATACGATGAAATTTTGTCTAACAGCAGCATATTAGTACACACACAGCACTATGAAGAAGAAAATATATACTACTTGCAATGCTGTTGCTGCTGCTGTTGCTGACTTTCAACAGCCAGGTCATCAATTGCCCACTGCACACGTAGTGAAACAGTAAGACGACATCTGTTCATTACTGTGACATACTTAGTAAAGAGCTGCAGTTATCAATTTTGATCCTCAGAATCATGTACAACAGTAAAGACTCACAGACCACTAAATAACAGTAGCATATTACGTATACAAAGCTGAATATTCACTGAAGAGTCAAAGAAACTGGTGGACCTGCCTATCATCGTGTAAGGCCACCGCGAGCACGCAGAAGTGCCGCAGAAAGTCGTGGCATGGACTCAACTAATATCTGAAGTAGTGCTGGAGGGAACTGACACCATGAATCTTGCAAGGCTGTCCATAAATCCGTAAGAGGAAAGGGGGTGGAGATCTCTTCCGAACACTACAGTGCAAGGCATCCCAGATATGCTCAATAATGTTCATGTCTGGATGTTTGGTGGCCAGCGGAAGTGTTTAAACTCAGAAGAGTGTTCCTGGAGCCGCTCTGTAGCAATTTGGGACGTATGGGGTGTCGCATTGTCCTGATGGAATTGCTCACGTTTGTCAGAATGCACAATGGACATGAATGGATGCAGTGATGAGACACAATGGTTACGCATGTGTCACCTGTCAGAGTTCTATCTAGACATATTAGGGGTCCCAGCTGCACACGTCCCACACCATTACAGAGCCTCACCTGCTTGAACTGTCCCCTGCTGACATGCGTCGTCCATGGGTTAACGAGGTTGTCTCCATACCCGTACATGTTCATCTGCTCGAAACAATTTAAACGAGACTCGTCCGACCAGGTAACATGTTTCCAGTCATCAACAGTGCAACGTCAGTGTTGATGGGCCCAGCCGAGGTATAAAGCTTTGTGTTGTGCAGTCATAAAGGGTACACAAGTGGGCTTTTGGCTCCAAAAGCCCATATTGGTGATGCTTCGTTGAATGGTTTGCACACACACTGATGTCCCAGCATTGAAATCTGTAGCAATTTGCGTAAATGTACACTTCTGTCACGTTGATCGATTCTCTTCAGTCATTGTTGCTCCCATTCATTCAGTATCTTTTCCCAGCTACATCAAAGTCGGAGATTTGATGTTTTACCTGATTCCTGATACTCACGGCACACTCATGATATGGTCGTATGCGAAAATCCCCACTTCATCGCTACCTCGGAAATACTGTATCCCATCGCTCATGCGCTGACTATTACACCACGTTCACTTGAATCTTGATGACCTGCAATTGTAGGAGCTATAACCGATTTAACAACTGCGACAGTTGTTATAAATGCGTTGCTGACTGCAGCGCCGTTTTCTGTCTGTTTACATATACCTGTATTTAAATATGCATTCTTATACCAGTTTCTTTGGCGCTTCACACTTCAGTGTATATACTACTTATGATGCTGGTGCTGCCTTCACAATCTCTCTGCCTTCAACATACGTGTCCACAATTTGGTGGATGTATGCTAAAAAAAAAAAAAACAACTCCTAAATGTGAACACACATGCTACGACACTAGTTTTGACTTCAAGATCTGAACACACAAGGAATTGCAAGCAATTGTTATTACAAAACATTTTTACGAAAATATTCTTCAAAACCTAAAAACACAGTGATTTGGTACTACAAACCATTTTTATGAAACTATACACTATGAAATCTGACCTCTTGCTATGAAATTAATTATGCTTACCTGATAATTCGCATTCCTACAGGAGCATTAGGCATTTACCACCACTAACACTGCCACTGCTGCTGCTTGAAAAATACGCAAGCAATCTAACGATTAACGCACAAATGAGCGAGAAAAAGACAATCAAGCTGACCCCACCATGGACGATAGAAGAGTGAGGACGGGGATGGAAGGGTAGAGTTTATGTACCTTCACTGTTTCAGCATTAGGCAATAGGAACGCAATATTCTAAGGAGGGATGAATACCTCCATCTATGTCTTTGGATATGTTGATTCAAGCAGAAACAGGAAGGAGCCACTTGAGAGAGAGCAGAGGTGGTGTCCCAGGTATCAAATATCAACGGATGACGACTTCTGCACGCGGTCGCTTGCAACCAGAAGTAGCCACCTGAGAATAGTTGACCTTCAGTCGTTCCCCAGCTGGTGGAAGTGGCAGTGATGTGCTCATGGTGAAGTGGCTGGTGCATGAGTGTGCAAAGACGCAATGTCCCCACCAGCGCAGCTCTAAGCATGTCTGGTCTGTGGTTGGTGCAAAGACACAATCATTAGATTTTTAACAGTGTAATTACGTGAGGTGAGCTATGTTGTGATTGATTTCGTGATGTATTCCCTGTATAGTTGAAAAAATCTATGTATTTAATTTTTTTGCACTGTGTTTTAAAAGTTCTACGTCTTCCAAAACAGCAGAGAATGATGGGCTTCCTCTGCCAAATAAAGGAGAGATCCAATCTCTGTGAATTGAACTTTTTATGTAAACAGCATATCCTTTGCTAAATAATTGAAACTCATTTGAGTTACACTTCATGAGATCCTTCCTCTCCAGCACAGACTAAGACTTTATCGCACCAATTTCCAGGTGGGGAGGCGAGGGAAATGTGGGAGGGAAGGGGGTTGAAGAGTTTCCCAGAGAGGGAGGTGTTAATTAATTCATCGATTTGATTAATTAGTCACTTAATTTGATATGAAAGGAGGGTTGGGGGAAGTGGAGATGGAGGGGGAGCGTTCAGGAGTTACTCATAAGGATGGATTATCCCCAGAGGGTCATACATCAATTAGCTTAACAGCAGGTTGAGGGGAGTAAACGGGGGTCATAAATGAATCAAGCTTGCCCCTGAAAGTAAGCAACCACACAAAAAAGTGTTTCAGAGCCCACTTTGCCCTACTACTTATTTACCGATGTAATAATCATCTGTAAGGATATTGGTGGAAAGGTTAACGGTCACAGGGAAAGGAAGCTTCGAAATACATAATGTATCCAAACTGGAAAAGCAATGTGTCTCATAATTAAGTTAATTTCTCATTACCAAAGCTTAATAACTAGGCTCAGTTTTGTGGCCCTAAGACGTATATTCACAGGACACTGAGAATAGATCAACTAAAAGTGATACAAAAGACTTACAAACATGCAAGAGTTTCCCAGAAAGTAACGCACCGCATTTTTTTTCTCAATAGAAAACAATGTTACGAATGGCAAACGTTACGTATGTATTACGTATGTATTATTGAAGTCTCCCGCTGAGTGAGTACGCTATCTTTCCGTCACTTTCGACAGATAGCTGCTGGACAGCGTCTGTAGGCGACGTACGTTACAAGCAACGTGCCGTCACTGAATTTCACACTGCAGAGAAAGAAACTATGGAGAACGTTCACAAGCGTTTGTGCAGTCTATGGAGCATCAGCTGTCGACAGAATTACAGTTAGTCGCTGGGCACGGAGGGTGAGGTCGTCAGAAGGCGGTTCGGCGGAGCTCCACGACGTGCAGCGGTCAGGGAGACATCCACGGCTGTCACACCCGACATACCGCAGCGAGCTGCTGTCATTCGCGAGGACAGACGCATTAGGACTCGGCAATGGGCGCTACTTCTGTCAGTCAGCAAAGGAAGATCACACAGTGAAACACTGGTTCCGCCATCAGGACAAGCACTGACAACGACAGGACATACACGGCCCTGTTTCGCGTTGGAGGAAGGCCTTACAACGGGATGGAGAGTATGTGGAAAAAATGGCGTATGTAGATAAAACACCATTCTTTCATGTGTGTAATTCTCATTATGCTTAATAAAGAATTGTTGTAGAAGAAAATGCAGTGCATTACCTTTTGGGCAATCCTTGTATAATGGTTTATTGTACAATACTGGAAACGTGATAGTACCATTAAGTTCAAGTTGTTATGTTATTTCTCTCAAATCAGTTACTATTCTTTAGAGTGATATTTCTAGTAAGCAAATGATAATCCACTTACACAAATTTCCAGCAAGATGGTTGCAGCAATGATATAAAAACTACTGTCTTTAGTTAACACGAACGTGCAGTAGATTGTCATGAGGTCAACATAATATAAGTGCGTAGACATCCGAGACCAAATATTGAAAGTTGTCTGAATCATTAATTTCGATCAAATAATACTGGAAATATGACGTACCGATAAAAAAAAACATATTTCAGAAATAACATATATGATAATACCCGCACCACATCTGGCAAAAGTTTCTACTGGTTGTCTTCATGCTTGCTAAACCCTTCCTTGACCAACATGGAAGCCAGATTTCTCCCTATCGGAGAACGTGTGGAGTGTTATGGGCAGGGATTCTGACGATCTTGCGCGCCAGTTGGACAGAATTTGGCACCATATCCCTCAGGAGGACATCCAAAAACTCCATCAATCAGTGCCAAGCAGTATAGCTGCTTTCATAAGCGTCAGATGTGGACCAACGAGTTATTGACCTGATCAATTTGTGAAGCTCTTTCTCTTGAATAAATCGTTAAATTTTTCTGAAATTGTGATCATTTGTTTGTCTGTACCTGCAATAACATCTACCGATTCCTGTACCGTTTGGATGATTCTTTTATGGTGTCTTTTTTGTCTTAGAGTATTATTTGCTAATAACAATAGAACTAATTATATTATTATTAAATACTTACTTTCATATCTAACAGTCTGATTCTTCTTGTGCCCAAAGGAAGTGGCTGGTCCCTGCTGCTGCTGGCGCTTCATCGTGCTCTCACTATGGTCAGATCTCGAATGAGGGGGACTCAGTAAGCTCAAATCTCTTTGATCCATTGGGTTTCGAGCTATATTATTGTGCTCCCTTTGACTGAGAGCGATAGGAAAGGCTTTTCCGCCAATTTAAAGTGATCCCATTGGCTCACAGAGATATGGAGGGTACTCACATAAATTTTATGTCAACACAATTTCCTAAAGCTTGTGTGGACTTCCTAGAGTGACCTTGATCAGTTCCCAGTGTTTCCCCTGGAGTGGTGGTGGGGAGGGGGTGAGGGATCGCAGGGGATGACTCTGAATATATGTCGCTCAAGTGTGTAACTTGACACCACAAGTGACAAGAACGAAATGTGTCAGAAGTGGTTCTGCTAACCTACTCACATTACATTATTGAAAGTATCCATCTTTGCAGATGCAGGAAAATGTGTATTTTTTTTAACAAAACGCGTTTCATTTTTTTTAAAACAAAAATTCATTGTTCTATAATTCATGATATTTACAATTTGGATTGGTTTCTAGATCGAAAAGCAGTTGGTTGTAAAAGATGTTGATTTTACTGGCGGTATTTCTATCTGATTTTCGCACACGTCAGGAAACGCCAGCTGCTTGTACACTCTTGAGGTAGTCTGCTTGGCGCTGTTGTTTTCTGCCTGATTCGACATTGCTTTGAGAACTATGCAGTTTTCGATGTGAAACAAAACATAGTGTAGCACCAAAACTGTTTGTTTGTACATTTCTGGCTACACGTCTCTTTGTGATTGGTGTGACTAATGTCACCAATTTAATTGCTAGCTTTCCCTTGATCTAAATCTGTTCCTTTCCTCTACAATTCATAATAAGTGTGTTATTTCGTCTAATTGCGATTCTACATATCTGTCTAATATGTAAGAGAAATGGCAGAGATGAATATCTAAATGTCGAGTAGGTGCGGGCTGTGTGGCGAGAGGGGGGGGGGAGGGGGGGGGAGAGGGGCAGAGGCAAAGATGAGTGAATGTAACGTAAAGGAATGGAGAGTGAATTAGTAATGAGATGGAGGAAAGGGGTGAAGAGGAAGAGACGAAATGAAGTGAGAGGGTGGGGACGGGGTGGAATAGAATGAGAAAGAGACAGATTGAGAAGTGGGAAAGGAGGACTTTATTTTTTAATTACAAACTTTTTCATTTATTTTGTATAGTGTCTGGTCTTCAGTACTTATTTGTTCATCAAGCAATTGTTTATTTTGTGTTCATGCTTTGTGTATGTGGAAGTTTTTTTGAAAAGGAAGCAGGTGTTCTTATCTATTTCTATTGCGTTTGAGAAACGAAGCTTCGGTTTAAGATGGACTACAAATGTTGAGTGGCTTGTACTGTATTTCCCTGCACAGACGCGCTCTTTGTATTTTGATCGTGCCAATCATTCCAGTGTATATTACTAACAGGTTCTGCTTTTGAGTTGTAGGTATCACATTGTTGGTATCCGTCTGAGTTTGTTTCAGTTTTGAGCTGTGTTTCTGTATTAAATGATTCGTTGTGTAGGCAATTTTTGTATCCGGTTTTTAAAATATATTGCCTATTTTGTATGTAAGTTTATCGTGCTAGGTCATTGTATGCCAAATTCATATGATTGTTCTGCTTGTATGTGTTGGTGTGATTTGGTTTGTTCGTTTCATCATTTGTATCTTTGTTTTCTTGTTAAGTTTATCTACGCGTGTTCTTTTGTATCCATTTTAAAGGTATCAGTTTTATAGTGGCTAGCTCCTTTTGGTAATCAGAAGTGTTCAGGAGGGTTTTATTGAGTCTGTTTAGCATACATCTTATCGCAGCAAGATTGTGGGTAATTTGAGTTTGCATTTATTGTTAGGTCTGCTGTTGTCGGTCTTCTGTGTACGTCAAAATTTGTGGTTTTGATTGTCTTATCTTATGGTTATGACTAGAAAACTGAATGCGTTTTCTTTTTCTTCTTCTGTTGTAAACATTATGTTATTTCAATAAGTATAAATAAATCACAGGCAATAGAACCACACAAATGAAGACTTTCAACATTACGTGTTTCTTCATATTTACTGAAGTTAAATGTGACGTATAGTGTGAATGATGCAGATCATTACAAACTACACAATGCTTAGCCGCAGATATGAGCTGCAACAATTTCTGGGTGGTTAAACAAAACTGTGTGCTGGATGAAATTAGTATCCGGATATTTGCTTTTCGAAGATAGCCAGGCCTGACTCATGAACCATGAACACAGCTGCTGTTTTGTCAGTACCTCTCTTGTAATTTCCAGCGTAGAGCTTCTCCCAAGTTCAGTTAGTCAACACTTTTGCTGAACGCGGTTACATCAGGCGGTAACAATTATCTACTAGGAATATTCTCCGACTTTGTACAGAACTCTTTCACACATGGACACAACATCGTGGGCTGTCCGTTCCGCTCTCACCCAGAGCGGCAGTGGCGCTCATGACCGAACTTAGTCGCGCTAGTTTCAACTCACCCAGATCTGTAACTTTGTACTCAAAGCCTACACGTAAGATGAGGTGATTCGTTTTGCTTTGCCCCACATTTCTTACTTCTTAACGAGCGAGACAGTTCGTTCGGCTGTATTATTTGCTCTCAGTTATCTAGCTTCCACACAGCGTGTTCAAGCATAGCCCTGCATTTGGTTGCGTGACCACATTACAACCAAGTTACCTGTGTTCAATGTAGAATACACAGCCAACGATTCTCATAGCATTCGTGGTGGCCTGCGCAAATATGTTGATCTTATTTCAATAAAATTGTTGTGGGCATCTGGTCTTGTAAGTCTACATCTACATCTACATATATACTCCGCTAGCAACCAAGCGGTGTGTGGCGGAGGGCACAATTCGCGCCAAAGTCATATCAGCCCCCCCCCCCCCCCCCCTCTCTGTTCCACTCGCGGATCGCGCGAGGGAAAAACGACTATCTGAACGCCTCAGTACGAGCTCAAATTTCCCTTATCCTAGAATGATGATCATTGCGCGATTTGAAAGTTGGTGGTAATAATATATGCTCTTCATCCTCGGCGAAGATCGAATTTTTAAATTTAGTGTGCAGCCGCTTCCGTTTTGCGCGTCGTCTATCTGCAAGTGTGCCAACTTCAAACTTTCTATGAGATTTGTAACGCTCTCGCGATGGCTAAATGTACCAGTAACGAGTCTTGAGGCTCTTCTTAGGACCTTGAATCATACCCAACTGTTAACTGTTCCTTACAGACGAACTAACGTATTGTAAGCATTTTCCTTTGTTGAAGGGCTGCATCGCTTCAGGATTCCACCAACAAACCGCAATCTAGAGTTCTCCTTTCCCGTTACTTGTGTAACCTGATCATTCCATTTGAGATCATGTCGAATAGTCACGCCCAGACACTTGACGGATGTCACCGCTTCCAAAGACTGGGCATTTATTTTGTACTCGTACATTAATGGGAATTTTCGCCTTGTAATACGCAGTAGGTTACACTTACTAATATTGAGAGATAACTGTCAGTCATTACACCACGCATTTATTTTTTACAAACGCTCATTGATTTGTTCACAACTTTCGTGTGGTACTACTTTCCGGTAGACTACAGCATCATCGGCAAACAGTCTAATGTCGCTGTCAATACCATCAACCAGATCGTTTATTTAGGTCGTAAAAAGCAGAGGACCTATTACGCTGTTCTGGGGCACACCTGAAGTTAGGCTTCTTTCTGTTGAAGACACCCCATTCAGGACGACATACTGCTCTCTGTCTGTTAGAAAACTTTCTATCCAACCGCATATGTCATCAGATAGACCGTAGCGCGCACTTTTTGGAGCAAGCGACCGTGCGGAACTGAGTCGAACGCCTTTCGAAGGTCTAGAAATAGGACATCGACCTGGGAGCCGGTATCTAGAGCCTGTTGTATATCATGCACAAATAGGGTCAGCTGTGTCTCGCATGACCGCTGTTTCCTAAAATGTGATGGTTTCTGCAGATGAGCTTCTCAGAGTCTAGAAAGGTCATTATGTCTGAACACAAAATATGTTCCATGATTCTACAACAAATCAATGTCAGTGAATTTGACGGGTAATTATGTGCATCCTGAATTTTTCCCCTTTTTATAGATTACTATGACCTGGACCTTGTTCCAGTCCCGTGGAAGTTTCCGCTGTTCCAATGATCTCTGACAGATGATACTAGTAGATAAGAATGGTGCTACATTTACAGCATAGTCAACATATAATCTTACGGGGCAACCGTCTGGGCCAGATGCCTTCCAGGCGTCTAAGGATCTTAACTGTTTTACAATCCCAGATACACTAACCACTGTGTCTGCCATCCTTTCGTTTGTTTGATAATTGAAAGGGGGAATGGTGCTGCAGTCCTCTATCGTAAACGAGTTTTTGAAAGCTAGGTTTAGAATTTCGGCCTCCTGTTTATCATCATCCGTTACATTACCCGTACTGTCAGCAAGAGAAGGTATTGAATTATTTGTAGCGTTCATAGATTTTACGTACGACCAAAATTTTTCGGGGTTATTTTGAGAATCTACAGATAAATATTGCTTTCAAATTCGTTAAAAGAATCTCTCATTGACTTTTTGACAGCTGCTTTCATTTCGCATACTTTGTGTTTGTCAGCGGGTCAGTGACTACGTTTAAAACGACTGTGCAAAATTCTCTGCTTTCTCAGCAACTTCATAATATATTTGTTGTACCAAGGTGGATCCTTTCCCTCCCCTATATTTTTGCTAGGCACATACTTCTCTAGCACGTGGTGAACAATACCTTTAAATTCCGACCAAAAATGCTCAATATCTTTGTGTCCAGCGGTGAATGCTTGGAGCTGAGTATGAAGATATTCATTAATGACACTTTTATTTGCTTCCCCAAACAAGAAAACTCTACGCTGTTTCTTTGTTTTCTTTTTTTGCAACTCCCACTGCCATAGAAGCCACAACGACATTATGGTCGCTAAAACCTTCTTCTAGATTAACTTCCTCAAAAGGATCAGGTCTGTTTGTCGCCAAGATATCTAATATGTTCCTCTCTCGAGTTGGTATTGTAACCAATTGCTCAAGGTTGTATGTTGAGAGCGTTTGTTGCGGATGCTGGTGATCTATAAAAACATCCTAATACAATGGTCAATCCTTGTCTGATTGACAGCTTTATCCTGACTATTTCACAGCCTGACCCAGTATCAATGTCAACTGCGTTTAAACAGCTTTTAATCCGAGTTCAAAATTTTGGTGCTATTTTAGTCTGGTTTCAACCAGCTTTCGGCACCTAATACAATTTTGGCATTGCTACTGTTTATTTTGGAGATTAGCTCGAGGATCTTGCTACAGACACTTCGACAATTTACGAACATGAGATGTAGCATATTTAAATTCTTTGGAATGACCTGTTTAGGCGAACTAACAATTTTTACAGTTGGCACACCCATATCAGTGACATATACTGGTAATTTTTCTGCTAAACTACAAGCTGTTTCAAACAGATTCGTCCGATTTCACAACACTTTTCCATACGAACGAGTATGCAAATATGGAGCAAATTTTGTTACACATGTGACAACAGAGTCATCATTTTCAAGAAACCACTTCATTTTACAAGGATATTTTCAAATACATGCACATACAACCTTGGACTACTTTTTACAATTACGTTTAAAGTCAAAGTTTTCATTTCCCTTCCACAAATGTTCAGTGTGCCCTCCACTGGAAGCATGACAAAGATCCAGGCAATAATCAGACTTGTCCCATATTTTTGCGAGCAAGTCTGGAGATACAGCATAAACTGCCCATGCTATGAGGGTTGACATTTCACCCACAGTTACTGGAAGGGAAGACGCAAAGAACGAGTCTTTTACAAACCCTCACGTCAATGTCACATACTGTGAGATTATGCGACCTTGGAGGACATTAGCGCTGTGCGAGATCCGTCCACCCCTTGAAGCAGCTCGTTATTAAGAAACACAGTGGTGCTCTGTTCCGTTAAAAATGAGGTTTCCGTCGTGTTCTCCCAATCGTGCAAAAATCCGGATTTCAACAGGTCCATGTATGTGATTTTTGTTACTGCGTAAGCTAGAGTGCTAGCTGCACTGGAGACTCCTACCAAGAAGCTCATGAACCAGCAACTTACAGCTGGCGATAAGCTAAACCTCTAGTTTTTGTGAGAGTGTTAATATTCTGTCCAAGTTTCCGTTATTCACTTAGACGATGTATCTGTTTGAGACACCCTCTAAACTCACTCTCAAATAAAACCCGGCGTTCCGACCGACATGCAATGCCCTTCTCGAGGCGATGAAACTACAGAGCGATGCAGCCTAATTCCCAAAAAGATTTTATTCAAATTTACACCACTACTGCCTTCATGTTATTTCTATCACGTCACTCACTATTATTTAAATTGATATTTCTATTAAGCAAATGATTATCCACTTACACAAACATCCAGAAAGATGGTTGCAGCGATGTTATAAAAACTAATGACGACAAATATACTAAAAATACTTTTATAAAAAGGTGCCATCTACTAACAATCTGTGTAACTAATGCGGACGACAGCTGTTACAGCTCTTTAGATTCTTTATGCACGTCCAGTCTATCAACGCTTTCTTGTCATATTGGTCGTTGTAAAGAATTCAGGAGGCGCCAGCTAATGGCAACCAAATTTTACTGTCACTTTCAACAACGTATGGAGTTGTTTACTTGCTTCAAGCAGACGTTATGTACTGGCGATTAAGCTGAATTACATCAATGTCGCCGGCCGTTATGGCCGAGTGATTCTAGGCGCTCCAGTCTGGAGCCGCGCGACCGCTACGGTCGCAGGTTCGAACGCTGCCTCGAGCGTGGATGTGTGTGATCTTCTTAGGTTAGTTAGGTTTAAGTAGTTCTAAGGTTCTAGAGGACTGATGACTTCAGATGTTAAGTCCCATAGTGCTCAGAGCCATTTGAACATCAACGTCATCATTACAGGCAAGTTATTGTAATTACAATAATTTTATAAACACTATATTCAGTGAAAAATATGTTTCGCAGTTCTATTCAACGGTGATTAGATGTCCAGAAAAAGATGATTGTACAACAATGAATGAATATATCATATCCAATTTGCCACGTGGAGAGGCAAAGGGTTGCCTCAGTTCTGTTTCTGTCCAACCTGAAGAAATAAATAACGTTGAGTTGTTCTGTGTAGAATTCTTGACCTCTTTGAATCCATCCCGTTTATTAACTGATCAATTGTTTTTAAAGGAACATTCTCTCTTACTGTGTTGATTAGAAATATTAATGCCAGTCAGGAATTAATTGCAAATGTGCGTATGGCATCGTTGGCCGGGAGGCCCCATCCGGGGAAGTTCGGCCGCCAAGAGCATGTCTTATTTCAGTCGACGCCACATTGAGCGACTTGCGCGCATGTGATGAGGATGAAATGATGATGAGGACAACACAACATTCAGTCCACGAGCGGAGAATGTTTCCAACCCAGCTGGGAATCGAACCCGTGCCTGCTTGCACGGGAGGCAATCACCTTACCACCAAGCTATGCAGGCAGACAGGAATTACTGTTGCAAATGTAGACGAGACGTGGCTCAAATTCAAAGATATAGTAGCAACAGCAATTGAGAGATTCATACCTCATAAATTGATAAGAGATGGAACTGATCCCCCCATGGTACACAAAACAGGTCCGAACGCTGTTGCAGAGGCAACGGAAAAAACATGCGAAGTTAAGAAGAAGCGAAATCCCGAAGATTGGCTAAAATTTACAAACGCGGGAAATTTGGCACGGACTTCAATGCGAGATGCCTTTAATAGGTTCCACAACGAAACATTGTCTCGAAATTTGGTAGAAAATCCTAAGAAATTCTGGTCGTATGTAAAGTACACAAGCGGCAAGACGCAGTCAATACCTTCGCTGCGCAGTGCCGATGGTGCTGTTACCGACGACTGTGCCGCTAAAACGGAGTTATTGAACGCAGTTTTCCGAAATTCCTTCACCACGGAAGACGAATGGAATATTCCAGAATTTGAAACACGAACAGCTGCTAGCATGAGTTTCTTAGAAGTAGATACCTTAGCAGTTGCGAAGCAACTCAAATCGCTTGATACGGGCAAGTCTTCAGGTCCATATTGTATACCGATTAGGTTCCATACAGATTACGCTGATACAATAGCTCCCTACTTAGCAATCATATACAACCGCACGCTCAACGATAGATCTGTACCTACAGATTGGAAAATTGCTCAGGTGGCACCAGTGTTTAAGAAGGGTAGTAGGAGTAATCCATCGAACTACAGACCTATATCATTGACGTCGGTTTGCAGTAGGGTTTAGCAACATATATTGTAATGAATCACCTCTAAGGGAATGATCTATTCATACGTAATCAGCATGGTTTCAGAAAACATCGTTCTTGTGCGACGCAGCTAGCTCTTTATTTGCACGATGTAATGGCCGCTATCGACAGGGGATCTCAATTTGATTCCGTGATTCTATATTTCCGGAAAGCTTTTGACACCGTTCCTCACAAGCGACTTCTAATCAAGATGTGGGCCAATGGGGTATCGTCTCAGTTGTGCGACTGGATTTGTGATTTCCTGTCAGGAAGGCCGTAGTTCGTAGTAATAGACGGCAAATCATCGAGTAAAACTGAAGTGATATCAGGTGTTCCCCAGGGAAGCGCCCTGGGACCTCTGCTGTTCCTGATCTACACTCCTGGAAACTGAAACAAGAACACCGTGAATTCATTGTCCCAGGAAGGGGAAACTTTATTGACACATTCCTGGGGTCAGATACATCACATGATCACACTGACAGAACCACAGGCACATAGACACAGGCAACAGAGCATGCACAATGTCGGCACTAGTACAGTGTATATCCACGTTTCGCAGCAATTCAGGCTGCTATTCTCCCATGGAGACGATCGTAGAGATGCTGGATGTAGTTCTGTGGAACGGCTTGCCATGCCATTTCCACCTGGCGCCTCAGTTGGACCAGCGTTCGTGCTGGACGTGCAGACCGCGTGAGACGACGCTTCATCCAGTTCCAAACATGCTCAATGGGGGACAGATTCGGAGATCTTTCTGGCCAGGGTAGTTGACTTACACCTTCTAGAGCACGTTGGGTGGCACGGGATACATGCGGATGTGCATTGTCCTGTTGGAACAGCAAGTTCCCTTGCCGGTCTAGGAACGGTAGAACAATGGGTTCGATGACGGTTTGGATGTACCGTGCACTATTCAGTGTCCCCTTGACGATCACCAGAGGTGTACGGCCAGTGTAGGAGATCGCTCCCCACACCATGATGCCGGGTGTTGGCCCTGTGTGCCTCGGTCGTATGCAGTCCTGATTGTGGCGCTCACCTGCACGGCGACAAACACGCATACGACCGTCATTGGCACCAAGGCAGCAGCGACTCTCATCGCTGAAGACGACACGTCTCCATTCGTCCCTCCATTCACGCATGTCGCGACACCACTGGAGGCGGGCTGCACGATGTTGGGGCGTGAGCGGAAGACGGCCTAACGGAGTGCGGGACCGTAGCCCAGCTTCATGGAGACGGTTGCGAATGGTCCTCGCCGATACCCCAGGAGCAACAGTGTCCCTAATTTGCTGGGAAGTGGCGGTGTGGTCCCCTACGGCACTGCGTAGGATCCTACGGTCTTGGCGTGCATCCGTGCGTCGCTGCGGTCCGGTCCCAGGTCGACGGGCACGTGCACCTTCCGCCGACCACTGGCGACAACATCGATGTACTTTGGAGACCTCACGCCCCACGTGTTGAGCAATTCGGCGGTACGTCCACCCGGCCTCCCGCATGCCCACTATACGCCCTCGCTCAAAGTCCGTCAACTGCACATACGGTTCACGTCCACGCTGTCGCGGCATGCTACCAGTGTTAAAGACTGCGATGGAGCTCCGTATGCCACGGCAAACTGGCTGACACTGACGGCGGCGGTGCACAAATGCTGCGCAGCTAGCGCCATTTGACGGCCAACACCGCGGCTCCTGGTGTGTCCGCTGTGCCGTGCGTGTGATCATTGCTTGTACAGCCCTCTCGCAGTGTCCGGAGCAAGTATGGTGGGTCTGACACAGCGGTGTCAATGTGTTCTTATTTCCATTTCCAGGAGTGTATATAAATGACCTGGGTGATAATCTGAGAAGTTCTCTTAGGATGTTCGCAGGTGATGCTGTAATTTACCATCTGGTAAGATCATCCGAAGACCAATATCAGTTGCAAAGCGATTTAGAAAAGATTGCTGTATGGTGTGGCAGGTGGCAGTTGACGCTAAATAACGAAAAGTGTGAGGTGATCCACATGAGTTCCAAAAGAAATCCATTGGAATTCGATTACTCGATAAATAGTACAATTCTCAAGACTGTTAATTCAACTAAGTACCTGGGTGTTAAAATTACGAACAACTTCAGGTGCGTTTCATTGGCAGGACACTTAGAAGATGCAGCAAGTCCGCTAAAGAGACAGCCTACACAACACTCGTTCGTCCTCTGTTACAATATTGCTGCGCAGTGTGGGATCCTTACTAGGTGAGATTGGCGGAGAACATCGAAAGGGTGCAAAAAATGGCAGCTCGTTTTCTTTATCACGTAATAGGGGAGAAAGTGTGGCAGATATGATACGCGAGTTGGGATGGAAGGCATTAAAGCAAAGACGATTTTCGTCGCGGCGAGATCTATTTACGAAATTTCAGTCACCAACTTTCTCTTCCGAATGCGAAAATATTTTGTTGAGCCCAACCTACATAGGTAGGAATGATCATCAAAATAAAATAAGAGAAATCGGAGCTCGAACAGAAAGGTTTAGGTGTTTGTTTTTCCCGCGCGCTGTTCGGGAGTGGAATGGTAGAGAGATAGTATAATTGTGGTTCGATGAACCCTCTGCCAAGCACTTAAATGTGAATTGCAGAGTAATCATGTAGATGTAGATGTAGATGTAGTGGTAACTCACTTAGCCGAGTGCATCATCACTACAGAATTCACTGATACCGATAAAACTGTGTTCATACACCGCATTAACTTCACACCTGATCGAATCACGCCTTCCCAAACAATAAAACAATTCCCAACAAAAGTAACCTTCGCTATGACTATTAATAAAGCACCAGTCAGACGCTTTAAAGGGCAGGATTGTATTTACCAGAGCCTTTTTTTTCTCGTGGACAGTAGTCAGACGTGGTTTTTCATGGGTCTGAACATTCAGTAATATGTGCGTTTGCGCCAAAAAGTAAACGATGATCTCATTATAATTGGTAACATTGTTTTCAAAGAAGTTTTGTAAAATAATGAAGTTTTAAAAAATAAAAATGAATCTGCCAAAGACAATATCTGCTTTTGTATGTTTTACATTTGACAATATTGTTTACAATTATATCGATTTTTTTAAATAAATGAGACTAATATTTGTTATTACTAATCAAAATATAATACCTTTTATTAATAAATACTTGCATTCCTCCAATACTGCATTAGCTATTGGTGACTGATCAGGAGAGAGTGCGAATTATTTGCACGTGTCAACTAGTCTTCCTGAAACATAAGCCCAGGATGGCACGCCATGAAGGGCAACAAAAGGCGTATAGAATTCGAAGACTTACCACTGTAGTGTAAGGATACTGCGGATGACAACCTAAGGCTTCCTGCTGTGAACAGCAATGGTACCACAGACCATCACTATTGGCTGTGGGGCCGTATCGTGGGTGACAGTCTGGTTGGGATCCCACCGCTGTCCAGACCCGGTCCTCGGGGCTCTGTTCTAAGCGGGACTCGTCACTGCAGACAGTTCTACTCCAGAAAGTGAGATTCCCACCAGAAATCCGAAATTTACATGTCTCACGAAAAAGAATTGTTGTCGCTCCTTAAGAAGCAATTACTTTTTAGAGAGATGTTTTCCTTGAGTAATTTTGACATTCTACTCTAAAAGTCCCTGCTCTTCTGTTTTTAATTTTTCTATTTAATTTTTCTATTTTATTACCCTTTATAAATATTAACCAGGACTGTATTATTTTATATTTATGTGTGTCTTAAGCTTTTTATAGTAATTATCTAGAGTTTACCCTCCACCTTAACATATAACTGATGTTTCTTTTGATACAGTTTGTAACACTTCTATAGTGCTTTAAGATAATTCTTATCGTGCCATACACGCTGCGTGAACTTGGCCCCGCCCACACCTTACACTGCTTGCTCTCCCGGACACTTAGATCTAGTTCATAAATGTTTTAACCTTTAAAATACGCACACATATCGCAGACGTCAAAAAGGGCATTTTGCCTTATTTTTCGAGTTGTGATAAATTCAAATGGTTCAAATGGCTCTGAGCAGTTTGGGACTTAACATCTGAGGTCATAAGTCCCCTAGAACTTAGAACTACTAAAACCTAACTAACCTAAGGACATCACACACATCCATGCCCGAGCCAGGATTTGAACCTGCGACTGTAGCAGTCGCGCAGTTCCGGAAATGAAGCGCCTAGAACCGCTCGACCACAGTTGGTGGCTAGTTGTGATAAATATTTTCATTTGAATATGCACCATTCATGATGTATTTTGGACCATTTTGTAAACACAGGCTGATCATCATGGCCTCTGCAATCACTCTTTGTACTGCTTGTTTCTCAAAACATCCCCACATTAAAAAAAAAATGATGTTAAAGTCTAGTACTTTTTGTAAATATTTTTTCAGTTTGAATTCATTGTCATAGATTTTAGATATCATTTATGTTGAGCTAATATGGTACCCAATGATTACACACAGCATATTGACTAACACTGTGATTGCTGTTATAAACTTGATTGCTCCTTTTAAGTTAGTATTTATTTTAAGTCTGCATTTGCTTTCTCGATGTACTTATTGTTTCTCAGATGCGTAAAAGGTTTACTACATTTTCTAATCCGCAATTAAGAAGTAAAATATTTTAATCTTTGCGCTTGAAGAGAAAGGCGTGGTCTCGTAAACGGTAATTTTACAATAATTTTATCATAATTGTACAACAGACAATGAAAATTTTATGCTCACGTAAGATAAAGCTACATGTTACACCACGGAAGACAGCCTTGCACAGTGGTAACGCCATTTCCTATCAGATGAACGAAGTTAAGCCCTGTCGGGCTTGGCTAGCAGTTTCATGGGCGACCCTCCGATCTACCGAGCGCTATAGGCAAGCGGGATGCACTCGGCCCTAGTGAGGCAAATTGAGGAGCTTCTTGATCGAGCAGTATCGGCTCCGGTCACGAAAACTGACGACGACTGGGAGAGCTGTGTGCTGACCACATCCCTCCTTATCCGCATCCGGTGACGTCTAAGGGCTGAGGACGACACGGCGGTCGGCCAGTACCTCTAGGGTCGTCCGAGACCTGTTCGTACGGAGTTTAGTTAGTAGTTAGAAGATAGTACTTATCGATCTCCATATCGCTCTCGACTGGACCCCACAACGTCTTTGGCCCATGGCGAAGCATATCAACTCGCGTTCGTTGTGTTGGCAACCACTTGGCTTCCTAAGTCAGCCATGTTTGCATACTAACGCTGATACAAGCACCTATAGAGGGTAACTTATATTGAAATGAGCAAGTCTCATTGGGCGAGACGTTCTTCTCTATTTAAGAACAGTTTGTAAAGCACCAAGTCTAAGTCATGGACTGTACAGCTGATCTCGGCGAAGGTTCGAGTCCTCCCTCGGGTATGGGTGTGTGTGTTTGTCCTTACGATAATTTAGGTTAAGTAGTGTGTAAGCTTAGGGACTGATAACCTTAGCAGTTAAGTCCCACAGGATTTAACACACATTTAAACATTTTTGTAGACCACCTCTTTTATGTATGCTCATAATCCCTTATAATAACCTACGTTTACAAACTACTCTGGTACATTACAGTAATGGTTCCCTGTGACTTGTTATTGGTGAGGTGGTGGGCGGAGCTTTCTCTATAATACCAAGAGCGACTGAGCTCCCCTCACAAGTGTTCCACACCCCTCCAGAACGATCTGCTTCACGCCACCGGCTCCTGCTCTTACCAAGAGTACATCAGCAATTTATTTATTTTATATTATTTTGCTTCTCTGATACTCTTGCTTACAGAGTAAAAAAATGGTCTGATAACGGTCTTATAAAAGACTGAAACCGGTCACCAATGAAATATACAGTATACAATATACAAGCGATCAAGACTATTTTATTGAAATAACATAACACATAGTTTCATCTACTGGGTGAAAGGCTACGATCCATAAGAGGTAATTAGGCACAGTCACGGAGAATTCGACACATCTGTATATGTGGCCGATAATCCAATTTGAATAATGCCTCAAAACAAAAAGGTCATCAGCCTCATGAAAGACGAGGCTGGAACGGATATGAGCTGCCCAGTTCGCCATCCACACACGTATTGTTTTAGCGCTCCCTGATTGGTACAGAGATGGCAATCGTGGCTATATAAATGGAAACCCGTGTCAGACCCGGCAGTCAGTGCTTTTACTCCTGATGATGATGGCGGAGATAGCCATCGTAAGTTCGAGAATTATATTAGAACTGACATGGCTTGAAAACGGAGAAGATTTTATTGAGATGGAAGTTGGAAGGTACGAGATCCATGCTGAAGGGTTGATGAGGAATAACTTCCCAACGAATATTAGTGAGTTCCTCTTGCGTGCACAGAGTTGTGAGGCCTTTCATTGCCACGGAGAAGGAGAAGTTTGGGTGCAGCTTGAACTTTTTCTTCAGAGGCAAGGTGGTGTGGCTGCACTAGATGAATTGCCATTTTGTTTCTAGTTCAAAGTGCTGAACCCATGTTTCATCGCCTGTGACAATGTTTGGCAAAAAATTGTCATGATTATCCTTTTCACACACAAGCAATTCTGCAGAGATTGTCCTTCATTGCTCTTTATGGTCTTTTCTTAGGGTATCCACAGAAAGAAAGTATGGGGCCCAGCATGAGGTGGCTTCATACACTATGGAAGATCTCTCCCTGTTATCTAATGAGGCAGCCCACAATGACACGTAGGTGGTGACGCCAACTGTCGCAGCCCTGCGCCTGCTGGTGAGCTGGAATGGACAAGACATGTTTTGCCCACTTTTGGCGCGCCATTTGGCGAAACACTGTGCTGACAGAATATGTATAGGAGCTGTGATTGCTGCATGCAGATGCGAGCTGAGTTGGTGATCCTTTGCTCACAGCTTCAGGCGGTGTTGATGTCTGTCACACAGCTTGAGGTTGTTGCCAAGGTGCATCATTGAGAGGGCTCGGATGCGGGGATGCGAGGCACGTCAAGCACATCCCATGTGCCCCCCTCCCCCCACCCCCCCATTCGGTCCACTGGTGTGGCCGTCCTGGGTACTGGATGCACTGAGATTAACTCCTCACCTGTGCTCGAGTGGGAGATCATTCCAAAGTCTGGCAGGCAGCAAAAGACTTTCCAAGAGCTGTCGATCGTAGGGCTTCCCCAGTTCGTTTGATGGACAGGTTTTGAGCGTTATCTGTGGCTGACGAAGTCTTTGAGCCGGATGCATCGTCCACCCTGTTCCAGAGGAAGCTTCTCGGCCCACAAGACCTGAGCATTTACAGAAGGTTTGTTTGCTGGTAGTTGGGAGCTCCAACGTTAGGCGCATAATGGGGCCCCTTAGGAACATGGTTGCCAAGGAGGGGAAGGAACCCAATGTGCACTCCGTGTACATACCAGGGGGGGGGGGGGGGAGGTGTCATTCTGGATGTGGAAAGGGTGCCACCGGATGCCAAGAAGAGTACAGGGTGCAGCCAACTGCAGGTGGTGGCTCATGTCGGTACCAGTGAAGTGTGTCGCTTTGAATATGAGGAGGTTCTCTCTGGTTTCGAGCGGCTACCGGAAATGGTAAAGACTACAAGTCTTTCTTGAGACATTAAGGAGGAGTTCACCATCTGAAGCATCATCGATGGAACGACTGTGATCCTTAGGTGCAGAACTGAGTGGACGCTCTGAATCAGAGGCTCAGGCGGTTCTGTGACCGTGTAAACTGCACATTCCTTGACTTGCGCCGTCGGGTGGTGGGTTTTCGGTTTCTACTTAATAGGTCCTCTACACACAGGAAGCGGCTATACCAGTAGAGGGGGCTGTGTGGAAGGGACTGGGCGGTTTTTGGATTAGAGGGTCTCAGGAAACCTCAGAAAGGGTGTCCATCTACAAAGGGGCAGGAAACACACAGTACGGTAGTTGTAGAAAAGATCGGTGTTGTTGTTGTAAATTGTCGCAGCTGTATTGGGAAAGAATTAGAGCTCCAAGCCTTAATGGAAAGCACGGAAGCTCAAATAGTTATAGGAACGGACAGCTGGCCAATGCCGGAAATAAGTTCAGCCGAAATTACTTCAAACAACCTAACAGTGTTCAGAAAGGACAGAGTAAATACAGTTGGTGGTGGAGTATTTATTGCTGTCAGAAGTAATTTACCTTGTAGTGAAATTGAAGTAGACAGTTCCTGCGAAGTAATATGGGTAGAGGTTACACTTGGCAATCGGACTAAACTATTAATTGGATCGTTTTACCGATCTTCCGACTCAGAAAATATAATTGCTCAACAACTCAAAGAAAACTTGAATCTAATTTAAAATAGGTACCCCACTCATACCATTATAGTCGGTGGTGACTTTAATCTACCATCGATATGATGGAAAAATTATACGTTTAAAGCCGGCGGTAGGCATAAAACGTCACCCGAATTCGTACTGAATGCTCTCTCAGAAAATTATTTTGATCAATTTGTTCATGAGCCCACTCGAAGCGTAAATGATTGCGAAAGCATACTTGACCTCTTAGCAACAAATAATCCTGAATAAATAGGGAGTATCGTGAGAAATACAGGGATTAGCGACCACAAGGCAGTTGCTGCTAGGCTGAATACCGTAACACCCACAACCATCAAAAAGAAAGCCGAAGTATATTTATAAAAGCTGATGAAAATGCTCTTAACGCCTGTTTAAGAGACAGTCTCCACTCCTTCAGTTCTGATCATATAAGCGTAGAAAAGATGTGTAATGATTTCAAAGAGCTAATATCGACGGCTGTGAGAGATAAATACCACGTAAATTAATAAATGGTGGTACACTAAACGGGTCAGATCGATGCTGTAGAAGCAATGAAAAAAACATGCCAAATTTAAAAGTACGCAAAATCCCCAATATTGCCAAAGTTTTGAAGAAGTTCGAAAGATAGCGCGTACTTCAATGCCAGATGCTTATAATAATTTCCACAACGAAACTCTGTCTCGGAATCTGGCCGAAAACCCAAAGAGATTCTGGTGATACATAAAGTACACCAGTGGCAAGACGCGATCAGTACCTCCACTGAGCGATAACAACGGTGAAACCACTTATGACAGTGCCACTAAAGTAGACTTATTAAACTCTTTCATCAAAGAAGACGAAGTTATATTCCTTATTTTCAATCAAGAACAACTGCCAAGATGAGAAACATAGGAGTAGATATCCTCGGTGTAACAAAGCAGCTTAAACCACTTAATGAAGGCAAGGCCTCCGGTCCAGATTGTATACCGGTCAAGTTCCTCTCAGAGTATGCTGATACAATAGCTCCATATATAGCAATTACATTTAACCTCTTTGCACACAAGAGGAACTCACTAATATTCGTTGGGCAGTTCTTCCTCATCCACCCTTCAGCATGGATCTCGTACCTTCCAACTTCCATCTCAATAAAATCTTCTCGGTTTTCAAGCCATGTCAGTTCTAATATAATTCTCGAACTTTCGATGGCTATCTCCGCCATCATCGTCAGGAGTAAAAGCACTGACTGTCGGGTCTGACACGGGTTTCCATTTAACCGCTCGCTCACAGAAAGATCCTTACCTAAAGACTGGAAAATTGCTCAAGGTCACATCAATACCCAAAAAGGGAAATAGGAGTAATCGGCTGAATTACAGGCTCGTATCACTAACGTTGATTTGCAGTAGGGTTTTGGAACATTTTGAATTATCTCGAAGAAAACGATTTATTGACACTTAATCATCATGGATTCAGAAAATATCGTTGTTGTGAAACACAACTAGCTCTTTATACTCATAAAGTAATGAGTGCTATCGAGGCCGGCCAGAGTGGCCGAGCGGTTCTAAGCGCTACAGTCTGGAACCACGCGACCGCTACGGTCGCAGGTTCGAATCCTACCTCGGGCATGGATGTGTGTGATGTCCTTAGGTTAGTTAGGTTTAATTATTTCTAAGTTCTAGAGGACTGATGACCTTAGAAATTAAGTCCCATACTGCTCAGAGCCATTTAAACCAGTGCTACCGACATGGGTTGTCAAATTAATTCCATATTTTTAGATTTACAGAAGGCTTTCGACACCGTTCCTCACAAGTGTCTTCTAACCAAACTGCGTGCGTATGGAATATCGCCTCAGTCAGTGATAAGAAGATTGCAGCACTGCATTGATACCAGTGGCCATCACTTCGAACACCTTTTCCAAATTTTTGACCTTCGTTGACCTTACTGTTACACATCACTGGATTCATCATGATAGCCGCTCTCAGAAAATAAGTACTAAACTATAGCATCCCATTAAAAAAATCAAAGTTGACCCTCATATCTCTGAAGGAACCTCACCTAGCAACAAAAAACCAACGTCATGTTATGGCCCCCGTTGTCCTATGCAAGTTTTGTCCCACAAACTTTTCAGCTCCCATCATATTTTCGGAGTTATTCTTGGAGGCAATGGTTAGTGACTTTAATGCATACATATATAATTTATATTAACCTTAATGAGTAGTATCAAGCAGTTCATAGCGTAATTACAATAGCGTTGTTGTAACTTAGCTATCCACAGGTACGCAGGCACCGAATTTATTATTTCTAATAGGACAATTCCTGCATTTTTGCTGCGAGATAGAAGTGACCCAATAAAACTCTGAAGCTGTAAACACATTAGCGACTTGCAGAACCTTTTGTTGATGTTCATCTTATATCCTGCTTTCAAGATAATGTCCATCTCGTTCAACTGCTCTTGCAAGTCATTTGCTATCTCTGACAGAACTGCAATGTCATCGCCGAACGTTAAGTTTTTTGTTTCTCTTCCCTGAAGTGTAATTCCTACTCCAAATTTTTCTTTGGTTCCTCTACTGGTTGTTCAGTGAAAAGATTGAATAAGATCTGGGGTAGGCTACAACCCTGTCTCACTTCCCTCTAAACGACTACTTCACTTTCATGCCCCTCGATTCTTACAAGTGCCGTCTGGTTTCTGTACAAGCTGTAAATAGCCTTTCGCTCCCTGTACTTTACCCTTGCTACCTCCAGAATTTCAAAGCGATTATTCCTGTCAACATTGTTAAAAGCTTTCTGTAAGTCTACTAACGCTACAAACGTAGGTTTGCCTTTCGTTGCGCTGTGTTCTAAGAGAAATTATGGGGTCAGAATTGACTCGTACGTTCCAACATTTCTCCGGAATCCAAAGTGATCTTCTCCGTGACCGGCTTGTGCCAATTTTTCCATTCTACTGTAAAGAATTTGCGCTAGTGTTTTGCTATCATGACTTATTAGACTGATACTTCGGTTATTTCTATATCTGTCAGCAACTTTTTTTTTTTAAACTTGGAACGATTGTATTCTTCATGAAGTCTGATGGTGTTTCGCGTGTTCCATGTATCTTACACAGCAGATAGAAGAGTTTTGTCGGGGCTGGCTTTCCCAAGGCTGTCAGTGGTTCTGACGGAGTATCATCTACTCCCGGGGCCTTGTTTCAACTTAAATCTTCTCGCAATATCACGTCTCCGATCTTATTTTGATCTACGTCCATTTCCTTTCTATAATATTGTTTTCAAGTTCTTCTCCCTTGTATAGTCACTCTACATATCCCTTCCACCTTTAATTATTCTATAGGCGTCGTTTACCTTCCCCTATTGAAATTTGCTTCTAAATCCTTACATTTTTCTTCTAGCCAATCCTGTTTAGTCATTTTGTACTTCGTGTTAGTCTCATTTTTTAAACGATTGCCTTCACTTTCGCGTGCTGAATTTTTATATTCTCGCCTTCATCCTTTAAATTCAATATCTCTTGTGCTACCCAAGTATTTTTACTAGGCCCTTCCTTTTTCCCCTTTGATCCTCTGCACCATTTACTAATTCATCTCTTAAAGCTACCCATTCGTCTTCTACTGAACTCCTTTCCCATTTTCTAGTCAACCGTTGTGTAACGCGCCCTCTCAGACTCTCAACAATCTCTTATTCTTTCAACTTCTTCAAGTTCCATCTCCTTAATTTCCTATCTTTCTCCAATTTCTTAAGTTTTAATCTACAGTTCATAAGCGACAAATTGTGATCAGAGTCCACGCATGACCCTGGAAATGTCTTACAATCTAAAATCTGGTTTCCAAATCTGTGTTACCATCGTGTAATCAATCTGAAACCTCCCGGTGTCTCTAGGTCTCTTTCACGTTGACAACCTTTTTTGTGATTCTTAAAACAAGTGGTAGCTATGATTAAATTATGCTCTGTGGAAAATTCTACCAAATACGTTTCCCTCAGTCCACATTCACCTACTATTTTTCCTCCTCTTCCATTTCCTACTATGCAGTTCCAGTCCCCCATCGCAATTAAATTTTCGTTTCCTTTAACTACCCGAATAATTTCTTTTGTCTCATCATACATTTCTTCAATATCTTCATCATCTACGGAGCTAGTTGGCATGCAATCTTGTTGAGCCATGCCGCGCGCCTGGCGTACGTCACTCCTCGCGACTCGGAGCTTGTGGCGCCAGGGGGCGTGGTGCAGCCGTGCTGAGCGGCGAGGAGGGCAGCAGTTCGGAGGGACTGTTGGTGGTTTGAAGCCGGACCGAAGGGCGAGCAGCGCAGGTCCCGTAGGCAGTGTGTGCCGTTCGGCCCAACTTGATGTGGCACTGAGTGATTGGTAGCCTTTTAAACGTATTGTCTGTATAATATTTGTGGGCACGGGGCATATCTAAAGACGGAACATTTGTGTAGTCTCGGCTGTTTGAATTTACTTTTAGTTCTTCTCTGTAGAAGTCACGTTATGCAAACGTCCGATAAATGGCCTGATCTGAGTCGTGTTGCGTGACTTAATACCTTGTGACGTTGCCTTGGAGGGGATTAGAGTAACACATATCAGCCGCAGGCACCTGTTATTGCAAGTCTATTTCTCACGTTCAGCAGTGGATTCGATGATTTGCTCATGCTGTACATTGTTTTGAGTGCGACCGTGTTTAGCCTTAGGCCAGGTTTTTGAGGAGGATCATCTGAAGTGTCCGTTGATCTGCACCTGCGCTGTGGTCACGGGGTTGTATTAAATGAGAATGGCAATGGAATGTAGACGCTCCCTTAGTCTGTTCGTTTTCTACTGTTGTAGCACGCGCCTGCCTCATACATTCTACACACCAACATTTACAGTCGTTTAATAGCCACTTCTTCCAATAATTGTAGAAAATTCCGATGGAATGTTATCTATTCATTCGGTCTTATTTCATATTGTGTCGTCCAAAAAGTTCTGATTCTAATATTGGATCACCTATGTCTTCCCTGTCGAAGTTTCTTTTTTCTTCTGTTTCGTCATCAGACGAGTCCTTCCCCTTATAGAGACCTTCAACGTGCTGTGTCTACCTATACGCTCACTCCTCTGCATTTAAGAGTGAAATTCCCATTGCACTCTTTATATTACCGTCCTTCCTTTTAATTTCACCGAATGCTGTTTTTACTTTTGTATATGCTGATTCAGTATTTCCGACAGTCATTTCCTTCTCTGTTTCTTCACACTTTCCATGCTGCCATTTCGCTTTATCTTCCCTGCACTTTCTATTTATTTCATTCCTACAGTATTGCTGAATTTCCCTGAACATTTTTGTACTTCCTTCTTTCATCGACAAACTGAAGTATTTCTTGTGTTACCCAAGGCTTCTTCGCAGCTACCTTCCTTGTACCTATGTTTTTCTTTCCTAATTTTGTAGTCGCCGTCTTTAGATATGCCCTTTCTGCTTCGACCGAAATGCCTACTGAGGTATTCATTATCGCAGTAACTTCAGAGAATTTCAAGTGTATGTCCTCATTCCCTAGTACTTCCACATCCCATTTCTCTGTGACGAGTCTCCTAAACTTTGACTTACTCTTCATCAATATTAAATTGTGGTTTGAATCTTTATCTGCTCCTGTGTAGGCCTCACAATCCAATATCTAATTTCGGAATGTCAGCCACTCTGATTGGAATCTTCCGGTATTTTCCAAGTACACCTCGTTTTGTTGTGATTCTTGAACAGAATGTTCGCTGTTAAGAGTTGAAATTTATTTCGTACCTATGTTATCTCTCTCCTCTTTCATTCCTACTCCCACCCCCACGTTCTCCCGTAAAGGTTTCTTGTACTCCTTCTGCTACAACCGTGTTCTATCCCCCATGACTACTAGAGTTTCATCTCCGTTTCCGTACAGAATTACCCGTTCAGTGTCATCATATACTTTCTCCATCTCTTTATCTTCTGCCTGCGACCTCTGCACGTATATCTGACCTATTGTGTCGGTGTTTGTTTGCTGTCGATTCTGATGAGAACAACCTTCTCATTGAATTATTCACTGTAATACAACATCTACCCTGCCTCCCTAATCATAACGAATCCTACTCCCATTATACCATTTTCTACTGCCATTGATACTATCCTATACTCGTCTGACCAAGAGTCGTTATCTTCCTTCCACTTCTCTGCACTGATCACGACTATATCTAGATTGATCCTTAACATTTGCATTTTTATATTAGCTATCTTCTCTATCACGTTCGGATTTCAGACATTCCACGTCCCGTGTCATAGGACGTTGCCCTTTCGTTGGTTATTCAGTCTTTTTCTCATGGTCACCTACCCCATGACAGTCCCTTCCCGGAGATCTAAGTGAGGGACTAGGCCGAAATATTTTGCCAATGGAGAGATCATCATGACACTTTTTCAGTTACAGACCACAGCCCTATGGATACACATTACGTGTCTTCAATGCAGTGGTTTCCATTGCCTTTTGCGTCCTCAGGTCGTGGATCAGTGCTGATTCTTCCGCTCCTCCACCCTCTTTGCCAAAACCGTTCGGAGAACGGAGTGACTTTATATGTCGGAAGTCTTCGGCCGCATTTGCTAATGATTTTTATTCAGATTTGAAGCAGTATCGACGTTCGTACGTGGGACTAAGGACGTCCTGATTACTAATGAAAGACGCTGCTCTTAGGCCACTGACAGCCTACGCGTCCAACAAAAATCATTTATACAATGAGTATCCCTTTCGTTCCCCATATCTCAATCCATCACCAGCGCTGCTAACCTCCATCATTCTGACACCGTAGAAGTCGGCACCAGACTAGCCCCCGCAATTGCAAATTACAAAATGTGGAGATATAAAGACAACACTTTATTTGCAATAAAAAGTGATATGGTAGCGATGCGTATCTTTTGACTGTTATATACTGACAGTATGAGAAACCGTTAGTTCCGCTAAGACTGGTCGCCGTGTAACTACGAGATATGGTCTGAACAATTCTTCCTTCGTGTGGACCACAATCAGGTAGAAGAACGTTTCGAAAGAAATTTCCGCAATTTGACTGTAAATAACTGTTAATTTATTTCACACAGTCATGATTTCGACTTTATAGCCATTTTCAAATGCAGAATGTAATGTTACAATATATCAGATTTGTCCGTGTGATATGTCATTTAAAAAAAAAAAAAAAACGTTTCTGGTCTCATGTACCAGTTGTCATATTACAGGATGTGAGTGCATATCGAAGATACATGATATGGCTATCACTGTGCACAGTGAATAACCATTAACACACGCATGGCGTATTTAACAGCCAATGCATTGCTCTGACCTCCATTCATCATATCCGTGCATTAACTGTTTTCAGATATGTGGACTTTAGAATCGCTATAAAGCTGTAATCATGATTATGTGAAGAACAGCAATTTACAATCAAATGGCGGAAAAAGTATGTTCTGAAGATAAGCGTCATTTCCCAAAGCCGTTATTTTGAAATAAAACAGCGTAGACGGCGAAAAAATAAGCCTGTGTTATATGTATAAGAATCGCTGATAACTCCATGAGACATATCCAGAGTTGATATACGGAAAGTGTATGAAAATCTGATATTGCTAGGAGATTGTAACAAATTGAATACGGGAGTGACTGGAAAATATGGGCTTCTAGTATTCTGCCATAGATTTCAAATGGTTGTAGCCAACACCCTCTTAGAAATTCACAAGAGAGGGAGGTATACTTTTACATGACAAGCAGATAGAGAGATGGATTATATCATGGACACACAAAGATTTGGAAATCAATTTCTGTACAGCAAAGGGCAACCAGGTGCGGATATAGACTGCATAATCTTGTAAAGCGGAACAAACGTTAAAATTCAAGAGGATAAAGAGAAAAACGCATATATGATGAAATGGAAAACTGCAAATTTAGGACAGGATAAGACGAAGTAGAAATATCATGCCACACGCCATTTAATCGTTACTTTACTGACCGGAGTCAACATCCAAAATCGGTAGATTCACTTCACCTGCTTAACGGAACACCAGAATAAAAAACTACCTGAGTGAGTGTCCAAAGTGTTGGGACGCAGTTCTCAGTTTTTCCCCTTAGACTGGTTCTAACAGCCAACACTAAGTACTAATTTTTTTTTAACATCACCGTATTTTGATTACTTTGTGATAAGTTCGCCTCTTTGTACTTTCAGGGACTTTGTAATTATTATTTTGGATTAATGCATCTTAAACGTGAGTGTCTGTAACGGCTTTACAATAAACCAAATTTGGATGCTCACGAGAGCAGCGTCATGACTCAACCCAAATGATAACAGTCTAATCGTGAGGCGTATCGTCGAAACGCAATTGTCCGTATTCGAGTCCCTGTCCGATACACAGTTTTATCGCGACAAGCATAATGAAGACAGAGAGCAGTAATGAGTACTGCTGCTAGGAGAGCAGCCAACGTTCGACGGGCGGCAGTCGTCATCGCGGCCGCGGAACTGATGGGCAGCCGGGCTTTCCCGGAGGGAAGGCAGGAGGCAGAAGGCAGAAGGCACGTCCAATTGGGGGTGATCGGCCGTCTCTGGGAGGCTGGACCAACGGGACGTCTCGGAGAGACGGGCGATAAAAGCGAAACGCGAAGCCAGGGCCGCGCCGGCTGAAGGAAAAGGAAAAGGAGAAGGAGAAAGGTGAACGAACCGAGCAGCCCAGCACCGTTAGCGCATTCCTGCCGCCGCCGCCGCTGCCGCTGCTCCCTTTCGGACGAACACACACACACACACACACACACACACTGTTATTTGTTACTCTCGCCTTTACAAACTCCATTAGCCACGGGGAGCCGGATCACCTGCACGCCACCGCCTTCCTTTTTGACGGTGATCCTGTTACCCCGTCCCGACGCAGCCGCTGCATCTCGTGTGATGCGCATACGTTCAGTCTGACGCACTCAAGTTCATATGCTGCAACTGTGTCCCATTCAAAAACATAGAGGTCGGGTTGTAAGAATGGGTCCACCAATTTTCAATTAGTTACGTTACGGATTTTTACCTATTTACTTATTCTATTATATCTATGTTTCGACAGCATCCACTTCCATAAATTCACGTTTTCTTCTTATTTTTCTCGTGCCCCCTTCGCGCCTCGGCGTTATTTACGGATTTGGCACCGTTAATTTTAGGGACGACGGGATGCCACTCGTGCTGTACCCGTTAACCCCCGGCCGGAATATGCGTACCCGAACTGTTTGCGTGTAGTTATAGTCATATGAAAAGGGTTGAAGGTTATCTAAATGACTGCAAATGGTTAACTGAGGCGGGACTTGGATTGGTTCAAATGGTTCAAATGACTCTCAGCACTATGGGACTTAAAGTCTATGGTAATCAGTCCCCTAGAACTTAGAACTACTTAAACCTAACTAACCTAAGGACATCACACAACACCCAGTCATCACGAGGCAGAGAAAATCCCTGACCCCGCCGGGAATCGAACCCGGGGATGAACACTCACCATCGAGGACATCGTACTGGGTTCTATTACTTAAGAAGGCTTCGAGCCACTCACATATTTGGGAACCAATCCCATATGCGCGTACCTTAGTTAGGGGTCTGCAGTGGGGCACCGAGTCAAACGCTTTCCGGAAATCAAGGAATATGGCATCCGTCTGATACCCTTCATCCATGGTTCGCAAGATATCATGAGAAAAAAGGGCGAGTTGCGTTCCGCAGGAGAGATGCTTTCTAAAGCCGTGCTGATGCATGGACTGCAACTTCTCTGTCTCAAGGAAATTCATTATATTCCAACTGAGAATATGTTCGAGAACCCTGCAACATACCGATGTTACAACCAGCACTGGCGGAAATCCAAACCTGAAACAGAACCGAGGAGAACTGGATGCAAGCCTGAGGGCGGAGAGTAGAGTGGGATTCTGACTAACAGAGCTGGAAATGCAGAGCTTCCAGGCGTGGGCGGTGGCGAAGCGCTTCGCTCTATTCTCTTAATCGTAATTACAACTGCGGACATTTAGTCATAACGGATGTGATGTCCATTATTGTTAGTCGTTGCGTCGTTATTTCGTGCTAGCCAGGCAGCGCAGCAGGTCGCGTCGTTTCGTTGTCTCGCGCAGATGGACCGTGTGGCCCCGAACGCGAATTTCTGTTATGCTGACGTGGACAATTTTGCCATAGAACAGTCGCGCCGAGTTCTTGAAGCGGTCGTGAAGGAGAGAAATCCCAGCCATTTCGCTGATCGTTTTTCTAGGATCACAAGAAGACACTTTCGGTGTACGTTAAGGCACGGTTTTGTACCATCTGCGGCACCTGTTGGTCCCAATCTGCTTTGTTATCCCTTATAGCAACACCGTATTCCAGTACTGGCAACACCATAGATTTATATAGGGTGACGTGACAAGGAAGAGGAGACAAGAGGTTTGAGAGGAAGTTAAGTTACCTCAGGCTACCTAGTGCCTTTCTTCTGAGCAGGTAATGTGGGTATTACTTTTGTGCACAGCAAATGCTGTGAGTAACTGAAACAAGTTTGTTTCCAAACAACACACAAAGCACTCACCGTCGACATTTACACTGTTCGGCTGATATTTTTAGAGCGGAGGAGGCGGAGATTACTGTTTAACGTCCCGTAAACAACGAGGTCATTAGAGACGGAGCACCAGCTCGGGTTAAGGATGGATGAGGATGGAAATCGGCCTTGCCCTTTCATAGGAACTATTTGCCTGAAGCCATTTAGGGAAATCACGGAAAACCTAAATCAGGATGGCCGGTCGCGGGATTGAACCGTCGTCCTTCCGAATGCGAGTCCATTGTGCTAACCACAGCTCCATTTCAGAGCGATACAGTGTAAAGACAAATGGGTGTAAGAAATCAAACGAAGCGCAGTTTCCTTGTAAGGAGCCACCAGAGACTGTGGGGCTCTTATACCACAATATTCAGAAAATATACCTGAACAGTATGCAATATTTTGTAAGAGGAGTTCAGGTTCAGTCAGCTGAAAACAAAAACTGGCTTTTCCTAGATGTTCATCCCGACACTAGCTATGTATGGCTGTGAAAGGTGGACACTATTGAAGACAGGCAGAAAGCGCTTAAAAACGATGGAAATGTAGCTTTGGATAGGGTTAACATGTCGCATCTACACAGAAAGAAATCAATGAAGAGGTTGTGGGGAAATCAATGAGCAAAGAAACCTCATAGCAACTATTCACATACGGAAAATAATACTTCTGGCCATTTATTTAGACGTAATAAGCTTTCAGCAAATGCACTGGAAGAAAAAATTTCGAGAAAGAAAATCAAAGGGTAGCGAAGAAAGGAAACAGTAGATGTTCTATTGGGGTGAACAAAATAAAATTATCAGGACGTGAAGAGGATAAATAGAGAAGAGTGGTTGCAGTGATAAGGCAAAGCCTTTAGAAGTTCTTACTGTTGGCGAAGACGACGCTGATGCTAATGATGATGATTTAACTTCTTCAGAATGCTTACTTCAGTGTCGTATTGCTGTGAGCACCTGCAGAAATTAAAGATACAATTCATTTTGTTAAACTGTAAATGTCGCAGTGGCAATACACTAATTTTCAATCTCTTGAACTAAATATCACAGTGGCACTACACTAATTTAAGTCTTTTAACACAAATTCCGCTCAGATTTAAGAAACTAAACGTTCTTGTGTCACCCGAAAATAATAGATTCACGACATATTTAATTTTAAGCACTAGTTTTCTGCTGGGCTATTTATTTATGTACTCGTAATAGTAAAAGTTACACGACGAGCTGGTTTCGGCGTTTTACCATTACAAAGTGTACCTGTGAAGATGGTACAATAGGTACAAAATTGTCTATGATCTATGTCTACGTATGGAAACTTACACTTACGTCTTAGCTCGTAAGATGCGATCCATACGGAATTTTAGAGCATAAATGCCGGTCGTCTTTTTGTTGCAATAAGATGACGTTCTTTATATGTTTACTTTGCATTTGCGTGATCTTGTAAAGTTATTTTTTGACAGCTGACAGCCTCTGCTCCGGCGATGCTGTATGCTAACAACGGAATGTTTTACTTCGGGGGAAGTCAGTGATTACGTTTAATTTTTTCACAGATAGTATTTTTGTGGTTTTTATGTAAATAAGTTTCTATTGTTTTGTGCCTAACGCGATAATGCAGTATTTTTCTTTTATAGTGCCAGTAAAAGTTTCGAAATATTTTTCTTGTTTAAAACCTGTTTGTTCGTTGACTTTTGGGTATTTTTCTTTATAAGTTTAAATTTCCGTTTCCTCTAAAGTGTTGATCGTATGTCCTTTAGTACTTTGTATAATATTTTTAGGGAATTTGCAATATTTTCTGTTTTATGTTCTTGGCTTTTTGAATGCAAGTAAAATGTGCACTGGTTGCTTTCGCAATTTTGTATGTGTTTTTTAAATCCGATTACAAAATTTCTGCCTGATTGTCCGATATAAAATGGATTGCAATCGTCGCAAGAATGTTTGTAGACGCCTGGATTTGAAAATGCGTAGATACTATTTTTTGTTGATCGCATTTTGGCCCTCAAGTTGTTATTCGTACGAAATAATAATTTTATGTCTGTTTTCTTAAACAAGTAGTTCATCTGTTCCGATATTTTGCCTATGTATGGTGCTGTGACTTAGGTAGGTTTATTTGTGATTTATTCTTCTCTTTTTGATTTTATTTCTTTGCATATGCTATCTGTTTTTGGTTTTGCATGCCGTTCATGTAATTTTGGCACTACTTTGTGGTCGAAGTTATTTCGTTGCGCTGTGTATTATATGCACCATCTTAAAAGCTTTGGAGCCATATGTAGACGTAGACTATCATAGATGTAACGAACATTATTATACCTATTATACCATCTTCACAGTTATACTTGATAATAGCAGTTCGTGTGACGGTTCGCCCACTTTTATTTCTTCGTTTGTTGTCCTCGGTATCGACGTACTGCGTTGTGATACTGGCTGAAAAATGGGGGATGAAAGTAAAACACTGACTACTTTAAATAATGTAACCGACAGGTACATAGTTGCGTTTCACAGTAGTTTACTTTTAGTGTTCACAACCTCCCAATAATACAATTATATATGGCCAATGCACTATTGTTTTTGGCTTCACATAAGCCTCATTATTAGTTTGGAGGCCGGTCGTGGTGGCCGAGCGGTTCTAGGCGCTTCAGTCTGGAACCGTGTGACTGCTACGGTAGCAGGTCCGAATCCTGCCTCAGGCATGGATGTGTGTGATGTCCTTAGGTTAGTTAGGTTTAAGTAGTTCTAAGTTCTAGGGGACTGATGACCTCAGCTTTTAAGTCCCATAGTGCTCAGAGCCATTTGAACCATTTTCAGGCAAATCTTCATATACTGCTACAGTAGTTTACTATTGAACATCTGCGAGCAGTAGAAACCTAACCACAAAGTTCACAGTTCTTGAAGAATAGAAAGGTACGTGTGGAGCAGACACTGTCATTGTTTAAACAAATGGCCTAATTGTGTAACATTATTTCACAGTTAAGTTGAAGCATTGTTGTTGTTCTAACCAACACAGGTTTCTCGTCTGAAACTCAGCCTTGGACTGACTGTCTCGGGACCAAAAACTGGACCTTTATATATCCTCACAATAATCGCTTTTGAAACAACACTTTGTTCGATGTTTAATTGATAGAAATTACAATTAAAAATTAATTCATTAAATTAACTGAATACATCGAAAAATTTTAACAGTTTCTTCTACTACAAGAGTTTGGCCAAATTATTTGTTTCAATGATGAAATTAACAAATATCGTTATGCAGGCAATACTTTTGACAAAACTGTTAATTACTTTGGAATTATTTAAGGGCTCGCTTAGCTAACATGTTTTCGAATAGAGCCAGATAGACCCTTTAAGAATACTATTAGCTGTTCCTCCAATTGTTTATAATTAGTACAGAATTTATATTTGTTTATAAGTCAAGAATAGAATTTAATTTATGAAACATTTACTGATTTCGTCGTATAATTAAAGATACTAACTAGGAATAATCAAAATAAATTAGAAAATCAATTACATACTTAAAACTAAGCACAAAATTAAATCTGATGTTATATTCTTTAAAACTGAAGGCAACCTTTTCTTTTATGAAAATGCAGATTACACTCATGTGTGTTAATGGTAATTAATGAACAAATAAAAAAAACGAATTTAAGGAGGCAGATGGCAAAACTAGAGGGAAGTAAAAATATCCCAGCTTGCTTCGTCACAATCACCGAAGCGACCTTGTCGTGTAACTTGTATCACTAAGAGTATATAAACAAACATTGCAGCCAAAAACTTGGATTTAAAATTAAATATGTCGTTCTTCTGTTTCATCCAAACTGCAGGTTCACTGGCAAGGAAACTGTTTAGTAACAGGTTAAGTAACACTGGACTGATAAGAAATGAGGGGGTCTTTGCAGAAAGGGCAGGGAGAGGAACATGTGGAAAATATTGACAAGACAAAAGGTCAGATTGATAAGACATCAATGAATATATTCCATGGTATTTGAGAGAAATGCAGAGTCTATAAACTGTAGGAGAAACCAGAAAGGGAATATGTCCAACAAATGACTGATGACGTTAGATTCTGGTCATACTTTGAGATGAAGAGAAAGTCGTGGAAGGCGGCATCAAGCCAGTCAGTAGATCGATGACCCCCACCTCCTCCCCCCCCCCCCCCCCATAAAAGAAAACAAAACACTATCTGTGTGCGACCAATAAAACTATTAAAGTGTCAATAACATAGTTTGTAATACAATATTGAATTTTTGTAGCCCTATCTCTAAAACGTCTTCACCAGTCCTTATGAAATAGTTTAAAGTATAAAGTATGCCAAGAGTGTGTAGTAATGCTAAATATTATAAATATTTTGTTAGAAATATTCTAAGAGAGAGTTCGGCTAGATAAATATTGCCAGTGTAGAGGAAAGAGCAAATAAAAGTCAAAGCTCAGCTGACGCACAGAGAGGGCATTGTAGTTAAATAGGGTTAGTGTGTTGCTGAACCGTAACAAGAGAAAAAGTACGTTACAAACCAGCTCCAAAGTCACGACAAAACATTGGTTTTTGAGGCAAAATTGTTCCAAATACCTTGAAGAGGCTGGAAAATATTTGACCTGGGCTACGGACAAATTTCTGCGAGTGGGATTACAGTTGCTCTACTTGCACCAATATTTAAAGTGGTCGAATGGCAGTACATTGCGCATATCGCTTGTTATAAGACACATGTAGTAAACAGAAGACACATAAGTTTAATTGTAGACTGTATTGCTGACTCTGTTCTAACTTCATACAATGTATTCATTTGTTGTTGTTGTTGTCTTCAGTCCTGAGACTGGTTTGATGCAGCTCTCCATGCTACTCTATCCTGTGCAAGCTGCTTCATCTCCCAGTACCTACTGCAACCTACATCCTTCTGAATCTGCTTAGTGTACTCATCTCTCGGTCTCCCTCTACGATTTTTACCCTCCACGCTGCCCTCCAATGCTAAATTTGTGATCCCTTGATGCCTCAAAACAGGTCCTACCAACCGATCCCTTCTTCTAGTCAAGTTGTGCCACAAACTTCTCTTCTCCCCAATCCTGCTCAATACCTCCTCATTAGTTACGTGATCTATCCACCTTATCTTCAGTATTCTTCTGTAGCACCACATTTCGAAAGCTTCTATTCTCTTCTTGTTCAAACTAGTTATCGTCCATGTTTCACTTCCATACATGGCTACACTCCAAACAAATACTTTCAGAAACGACTTCCTGATACATAAATCTATATTCGATGTTAACAAATTTCTCTTCTTCAGAAACGCTTTCCTTGCCATTGCCAGTCTACATTTTATATCCTCTCTACTTCGACCATCATCAGTTATTTTACTTGCTAAATAGCAAAACTCCTTTACTACTTTAAGTGTCTCATTTCCTAATCTTACTCCCTCAGCATCACCCGATTTAATTTGCCTACATTCCATTATCCTCGTTTTGCTTTTGTTGATGTTCATCTTATATCCTCCTTTCAAGACACTGTCCATTCCGTTCAACTGCTCTTCCAAGTCCTTTGCCGTCTCTGACAGAATTACAATGTCATCGGCGAACCTTGTATTCATTTAATACTGCCTAATTTGAAAAACACCTCTATCATTTCATTGTTAACGACTAGCTTGTATTCCACTGCTAAATCTGTGGAAAATCATGTAATATTTTCTGAGAAGGGAAGTTGCTACTCACCATATAGCAGAGATGCTGAGTCGCAAATAGGTACAACTAAAGGACTCTCACAATTAAAGCTTTCGGCCATTAAGGATTTCACTAACAATAGACACACATACGCACACACACATTCATACAAACGCAACTCACACACACGACAGCAATCTCGGGCAACTGAAGCCACGCCGGGAGGACGTTTTAGTTAAATAGCGTCAGTCAGTTGTTGAACCGAAACAAGAGAGCAAGTACATTACGAGGCGGCTCCAAAGTCACGACGAAACATTGGTTTCTTTTGCGGTGACTGCAGTCGTGTGTGTGAGTTGCGTTGCGTGTGTGTGTGTGTGTGTGTGAGAGAGAGAGAGAGAGAGAGTGTGTGTGTGTGTGTGTGTATTGTTGGTGAAGGCATTAAAGGCTGAAAGCTTTAATTGTGAGAGTCCTTCTGTTATGCCTATCTGCGACTCAACTTCTCCGCTATGTGGTGAGTAGAAACTTTCTTTCTCGCAATATTGTTACATTCCATCCTGGATTTTCCATTTTTTGATGTGATAGTTTTAGTATGAGGTAAATCCGTGCGGTACAGAAGGGCACGAATGCAATGATGGAAGTTTGTTAGCTTAGCTGAGGTAAGTTGTTTGGTTAACCAGCTACATATATGTTCCTACACATGTTCTGCTGGGTTAAAGTTCAACAGATTTTGGGGCCATGGAAGGAGTTTCAAGTCTTGGCCCTGCTCTTCTCACCATTTATGTCTTTGTTAGCCTTATGACAATGCATTCGACGTGAAGATCACGAGCACTTCGAGCTTCTTCCTTTCCAATCTCACGCTGCTTGCGTCGCAGACACTACAAAGAAAATAATTAGTTACCAAATAGAAAAAATCTATACTTTCCACACGTAATGTCAGCCTAAGATTTTCTTCAGTGATAAATTTAGTACTTCTTACTGAAGCATGGTTTTTCTATGCTCATTGGGCAAAATTCTCCAGGATGTATGGCGCATGGTTACAATCACGCCCACAAACCCAAGAGCTCGGAACTTCCAGAGGAGACAACTGACTTACATGAGTTATACCTTTAAGATCTTCAGAGTTTGTATAGGTAGCTTCTGCTAGAAGCTACAGACATTATGGTAATATTAGAGCTGTGAGCTCAATACTAAACTGGAGACCACTCAAACGCATCTTTGCATAGGAAACCGTGACGTTACTTCGCGTGTACGCCATACTGCGGTTTGGATTGAAGGAATAGTCTCTCCAGTTTAGTACTGAGCTCACTGTATTATAACCATCGATCTCTTTCTAAAGCGGAGCTCGAGCGCCATCAGTGTAAGATCCTCATACAAAGGCCGTTCAAAAAGATTTTTATTTTTTGCGCTAGGAGAATAAATTTTTTTTGGACATACTTGGAACAGTTATCTAGACATTGAGCCTACTCAATGTAGCCTCTATCAGCTGTGACGCATCTGTCCAAATGTTCTTTCCATGATGTAAATGCACTTTGGTAAAATTTTGGGGATTGACTTTTACACCAGCGCTTGACACAGGAAATAAGGTCTTTCTCACTATCAAATGTCTTACCACGCAGGTGAGCCTTCAGACGACCAAAGAGGTAAAAATCAGACGGAGCCAAGTCCTGACTGAAGGGCGGACGAGGAACAATTTTCCAACCCATTTTCCTGATTTTCTTCTGCGTCATAAGGGCTGTATGGGGTTTACCATACTCATGGTGTAGTCTGATGCGCTGAACCCTGAAGCTGTGGTCTGTGGGTCTTGATGGCACGTCGCAGCTTGCCCAATGACAAACAGTAACGTCCCGGTTAATTGTGGAGCCAGGTTCCAAAAAGTCAATGAAAATGACACCACACTGATCCCAGAAGAAGGAGGCCATCACCTTTCGGCGTGCTGTTCGTGAAGGTCTTGGTTTCTTCTTCCGATGGGAACCCGAATGACGCCACTCCATGGATTGGGTTTTGCTCTCAGGTTCGGACAAAAACAACCATGTTTCATCCTGGGTAATGGCGCCGTCAGAACACCGTTTCCACTCTTCAGTAAAGGTCTTCACGAGACCCTCGCCACATTCTTCCTCGTCGTTTTCATTTCTCTTGTCAGTAATGTAGGCACCCAACGTGCACAGATTTTTCTGCACCCTAGTGACAGTATCAGTGATACCACACTACCCAATGACAAAAGAGTCATTTCAGAAAGCTGTCGTGTCGTCACACAATTGTCATTTTGGATGACTTGTTCGATGGTCTCCTTATTGTCGATGGTCTACCTCATCGTCGATTGTCCAGTAGAGAGAAATCATCTTCTTTAAACCTCTGCAACCACCGCTGGATACCGCTGCGATCCACTGTGTCCTCCCCATAAACAGGGAGCAACTTCCTGTGAATCGATGTGGCAGCCGGTCTTGAAGAGGAACTCCATCACCAACCGTTGTCGCAACCTGAAATATACTTCACGCTCCATTATCACTCACCTGTAAATAAAAAAAATGCTTTTATGCACCAACTTATAGCTAAATGTTCCAAGTACGTTCACAAAAAATTTCATTCTCCTCCTGCAAAAAATAAAAAAAATTAGAGATGACTGTGCAAAACTTTTTGAACACCCTTTGTACTTCATATTTTTGCGAACTACACAGAGTCACACTAGAATGCAAAGCAAAATCCTACCAGGTTTTTTTGCTCATATGAGCCTATTTAAATGCATGTTCCAGATTTCTGGTAAAGAACAAGAGTAGTGGTTCCAGGACTAGAGGAAAAAAAGAAAACTCGGTGAGACGTCTCCTCTATCAATTCACACAAACTCCTGTGGTCCAGAGATTGACAGAATGATAGGAAAATTGATTTGGCTTTACTTTAGATGTAGTTTACTCACGCCTCTATTGTCTACTGTATTAGACAAATTTTCAAATGCGTGTGATTCATAAAATCAAGTGTTGCAAACGATGCAGATGCCTCTTGAATAAAGTTGACAACGTTTTGTCAGACATGTCAGTACCGATAAGTATTACGTATGTACAAAGTATGTACTTATTAAATATGAACTGATATTATAATGTGGAATGACACATCTCAATGTAAAACGAAATACATTTTGACAATCTTGGTATACGAAATGAAGCACTGACTACTAACATTTATGTTGGCAATTAATGTCACACAGACACGTGCTCCAAATTATATAATATATTTCATTCAACAGAGCTTAAATATAGAGTTTTCAGAAAAAATACCTGCACTTACGGGTTAAACGTGGGGTCTGTTTTGACAACAGAAATACATGTAGAAAGTGACAGATTTCAGGCACGGCGTTGAAAATGCTGTGTCAGTTTCCCCTCTGGATACACAAAGTAAAGATACAAAACACCCGAAATACTTTCTAGAGAACTAAATTTTTTATTACAATTTATCGGAGCAAAGCCATGAGAGAGGTTGTAAAATTTGTGACATAGTTGAAAGAAAGCAATTGTTCTGGTTATGTACGCCACTTCTAATGAAGTATTGCAATTCACGTTTGTCACTAAAAAGTTAACGCGGTTGATGGTTCACGATACACCCTCCAAGTTGCAGATTGCCTATCTAACGGCTTCCGGGGGCAGCAAAAATTCGTTTTTCAGTATTTCAGATCATTATTGGCCGAATTTAAATTCTGTCATAATCTGCCCATTAAGAGATACACTCCTTTATTAGAGTATTAACGTAGTAAGACAAGCGTTGAAGTCAGAAACCGTGTATCTGCTCCCTGCTCGTTAATCTTAATGCTCATGGCAAGGCCTACCCCCGCATGAGTTTGGGTGTATGTGTGCATTCGCACAGATATGATCCTTGGCTTGTGATCGCCGTAGTTATATGTGTATGGTGCCTGTTCTTTCGAACATGTCCGAAAGAACAAACACCGTGGTGGACCGTGACAGTTGTGAAGAATGAAATTTCAATGAATTACAAACATCAGCTGTGTATGGGACGTTGACAGAAATCAACGGGGAGAATTGAAAATGTGTGCCCGCCGGGATTCCAACCCACGATCTCCTGCTTACACACACATTTTCAACTCTCCCTGTTGATTTCTATCAACGTCTCGTACACAGCTGATGTTTGTAATTCATTGAAATTTCTTTCTTCACGCCTGTCACGATCCACCACGGTGCCTGTTCTCTAGGACAGGTCCCAAAGAACAGACACCATACACATAATTTATAAACCATTTTCTCATTGACATTCCCCCACAAAATAAAGAAAGGAAGATAATTATTGCCTCTGCATTTTCCCTGTTCTTGCAATAAAATCTCAGCAACCGGCATGACGTTTTAATTTATTAATTCTTTACTTTGCAGACAGTATTCACATATACCGCTGAGTGTGCCTGCAAAATTACATCCTTGTACAGTATATAGTTAGGGAGATATGACATCATAAACATTGAGATGTGTGGAGAAACTAGTTTTTGCTTAAAACGAAGTGAAAATTACCCCGATATACGCATCTGGAATTTCATAATGAGAGCACTTGATGAGTTCCAAAAACCTTGGAACATCATTTTAAGCCTTTTTCTCGCTTATACTCTTAACATAATTTATTTATCATATTAACTCCGTATAGGAATCGTGCGTCTGCAACTGTTTTATATGTGGTAGTTCGATTCTTGAAGGATCAGTGGCTTACTAGTCTGACGATTTACTGGTATCACAATTTTCTGTTTCAATTACTCTCACAGTATATGACATAAAGTTTATAATCTGAAATGGGTAAATAATCCATAATTATCCACCGACCAGTTAACACTCTTTGCTCAATTAAATCACGGCGAACGACTCAAAGCACAGTAATCAGCAGACCAATGAAGTTTTATCCTGAGAGACCTGAGTTTTACATCTAGGTAGTACAGAGACCACTGGTTATGCCTCTTCCAAGGAAAGATAATCACAGAATGAGATTTTCACTCTGCAGTGGAGTGTGCTCTGATATGAAACTTCCTGGCAGATTAAAACTGTGTGCCGAACCATGCTCTACCAACTGAGCTACCCATCCTCACAGCTTTACTTCCACCAGGTGGAAGGTAGGAGGCGAGGCACTGGCCGAAGTAAAGCTGTGATAACGCCCTGTCAAGAGTCGTGCTTGGGTAGCTCAGTTGGTAGAGCACTTGCCCGCAAAAGACAAAGGTCCCGAGTTCGAGTCTCCGTCTGGCACACAGTTTTAATCTGGAAGGAAGTTTCAAAGATAATCACTTTGATCAAGTTTATTTATTTATTCAGCGTATAGGTGCACCGCAAACAATAGCATTACAATTATCTCAAACTAGAAACTAATATCCAGCCAACGAATATAATCTATTGATCCTCCGTCGTCAACAGAACTCTCTTCGATCGCCAGGGAAAGCTCTCAGAGGACATTCTTCAGTTATATGGTGAACAGTCTTTTTTTCAGCGGCACAGTCACAACATGGAGAAGTTATTTTCTTCCACTTGTGCATTGAGTCGTGGACGTCCAACCATTTAGCGCCTAGTTTTTGTTTCACTGTCTTTTTCCCTCTTTCCGTAGATACTCACGACAGTAACACATGAACAATCGATAAGCTTCGCCGCATCCGAAATACTCGTTTAAAGGTTCTGCGTAATCATAATTTCCCTATATCAAAGTCGGTTATTTCAATGGATTTCCTCATCTGCAGCCCATATCTACGCTAGGATGACTCCCTGTCTGTGTCTGCTGCACTTACATAGTTTGATACTGCATCACGTACCGCAACGCTACCAGGCGCCATCCAACATCGCGGAGAGCAGTGGGAAGTGTTTTGGCTTATCAGTGTATGTGACTGCAGCGTTTACTTCATGTGCACAGGCGAAGTAATTATTAAAGGGGACTAACATTCTCTCTGTACATATTTCGCTCACTGCTACCGCGAGTATATGTAACAATTTATCCTAGTAGCAGATTCTCTAAAGAGTAGCAGTTTTTGAGCTGTTCATGACTGGATAGTCATCAGTGGAGACTGCCGCGCTTCAAGCGCCAATTATTTTCAAAAGTAACATCTGCCGAGACGCTGCCAGATGGTTAACTGTTACTTACTGTCATGATCAGTGCGACTATAGTGTCGATCACAATATTTCCGTGAAACATGCTGTGCAGGGGGCCCATCTCCTACCATATTAACAATGTTCCATGGGCTAAGAAGACTTGAATTCACTCCACATTATGTAAATGGGGCTGTCAGTAGTCTTAGTGATCAGTCACGTTTTCTGCAGTCACAGTAAAGTATAAGGGCTGGCGATATTATACAGTAAGACGGAAGACTGGACCAAATTAAATTGGGAAATCATACACTCTACAGGCCAACGAGAATAGTAGTTTTGTTTTGCCACTTCCCCAAGTGATTTTAGATGTTGCGATGGAATGTTGTCTCTCTCTTCTGCCTTATTTGATCTTAAGTCGTCCAAAGATCTTTCAAATTGCGATTGTAACACTGGTTCCTCTATCTTTCTGCAACAACATAGTGTCCAAAAACGTTAGGAATCACAGCCACAAACGCTCACTTGACACTGGCGAGACATGCGGTCCGAAACACCTTGTGTGTAAACTGGCAGAGACGACACGCGGCTGCCTCCGCTGCTGGCGTGTGTCACCTCGCGCAATCTACAGTCAACAACCCCGAATTTGGCTCACAGCGAACTTCTTCCACACTGTTCGGAGCCACGATATGTCACTGTTACCATACACCACGTGCGCCCAGACAGAAACAAAAATAAAGCCGCTCCTGACACAACGGTGAGAAACGACGCAAGGCAAACACATTTTTGCGGCAGAGTCGAGTTTTCGTCTGAGGAATGTTTCCGCTATATTCTCTACGATCGTTACTCTTTGTGGAAGACATTATTAATCGACCTGATAGCGAATCGTTCTTGATCGTTCTTGGGCGCCTCATTCACTTGAGCATGTGAACTGTAATCATCAATGATATGCTCAGTAACCGATTTTTTCAAATACTAATAGACAACAATATTAGTTCACGGGCTACCACAAGGATTTCTCTTGGCCCTTCTCCTGTTCAGTTTATACGTATCAGATATACGTGGAACCACATCAAGAAAGTTTGGTGTGCTGACGAATAGGCATTCGCAACGTGGCATCGAAATCTCGAAGTTATCGTGTCCGTATTGACCAACAATCTATCAACTATTGGTGGATATGTCGACAAATTTAGGTTGCAGCAAAGTGCTACTAAGACAGAAGTCTCAACGTTCCGCTTGAACAACAGGATGGCCACTAAGGGACTCACGCTTCACGTCGAAGGAAGATTACTCAGAAGTAATAGAAACCCAAAATACCTATCGGTCACACTTGACACAAACAGGTGGCAAAATCAAAACTCGAAATAAAACAGCCCAGGAACTATGTGGCACATCATGAGGATCAACTGCAATCGGCAATCCGTACTTCGGCTCTGGGACTGGTTCACATTGTTGCAGAGTATTACTGACCAACCTGGATGAATAACGCCCTCACAAAAGTTGTTGGTAAACAGCTCAACCGTACCATACGTCTTGTAACAGGTGTCTTCCGACACATATATTCTTTCTGGTTACCCATACTTAGCCACATGCCACCTCTATATTTGTTGCGGGGAAGTGTACTTGTGTAGGAATACAAAAAGTACAGAGAAATCCTAACCTTCCTCTTCACACAGACATTCCAAGCATCACCAGACGTAGGCTTCTCTCTCGTCGCCCAACTCTGTAAACCGCAAGAATCTTGCTTGAACAAGGCTTTAATAATTATGGCTGCTGAGGATTCAATTACCAGATTAATGGTACGACGGAAAAATTTAAATTTCCATACATATCGACCAAGCCACTTGTTTTTGAACTGTCATGCAAGTTCTGGGCGGTTCTTAACAGAAAAAGGACCAACAGGCGATATGGGCTGCAAATGGAGAAATTGAGATACGCAACTTTGACAAATGGAAATTACTATTACGCAGAGCCTATGAAAAAGTATTTTCGGAAACGGCGAAGCTGGTCAAATGTTCACGTGCTACTGTCGTGAGCATTTACGGTAAGAGGCAGAAAAACAGGAAAACTACACCTAGGCGCTAAATGGTTGGACGTCCGCTGCTGCTCACAGAAAATGGGGTCCGGAGGCTTCTCTGCTCTGTAAAGTAGGATGGAGGGTAATCTGTGGCTTCTCTGTCGAAAGAGCTCAGTGCTGGTGCACGCACAAGTGTTTCGGAGCACACTGTTCGTCGTACATTGTTGCACATGTAGATAAGCAGCAGACCACCGTTAGTGTTCGCATGTCGACCCAGCGACGTCGTCAATTACGCCTGCAGTGGGGACAGGGCCATCGGGATTCGACGGTCGATGAACGGAATCTTTTCGGCTCTTCAGGTGAATCACACTTTCACTACACTAGGTCGCTGATCGTCTCCACAAACGTCACCATCGAGGTGAACGGCGGCTTCGGACGCAGGCTGGTGGGAGCAGTGTTATGCGACGGGAGACATTCTCCTGCGCTTGCATGGGACGTGTGGTAGCAATAGAAGACACGCTAACAGCTGCGAACCACCTACATACCTTTATGCTTGATGTCCCCGACGATGACGACATCTTTCAGCTGTATAATTGCCCGTGTCTCGGAGCCAGAACCATGTTACATTGATTGTAGGAGCATTATAGTAGACTCATGTTGATGTCTCGGCGTCCAAATTCGCCTAATGTAAATTCTATGGAACCTATCTGAGTCGCTAGCGGACGCCATCACCGCATACGCAAATCAGCGAATTACACGACATATTCGTAGACATCTCATGCCACATACCTCCAAAAACCTGTCGACAAACTGTCACATCCCTGAAACGCAGAATCGGTTATGTATTTCGTTCCAAAGGCGTACGAACAAAGAATTAAGCAGGTGGTCATAATGTGTTGGCTCGCCAGTGTATACGAGCTAGTCAAAATAATGTACTTAACACAGCATTACATTATTTGTATTTCACAAATAGTGGACACAGACAAGTTTTAAACATTGCACACTCAATGTTAACTGAAAAATCGCACTAACCTCGTACCTCACTGAGTGAGGTGCCAAGGTGGTAAGACACTAGACGCACATCTGTAAGGGCAACTATAGTGATGCTCACCCTGACATCCATATTTAGGTTTCCGCTGGTTTCCCTAGATCGTTTAAGCAAAATTTAAAAAAAAAGGGGGGGGGGATGGTTTCTGTGAAAGAGCGCAGAATGTGTCTTTCTCCATCTTTTTTTCCGTCCGACGCATTTGCTCCATCTCTAATGACGTTGAAGCGAGCGAGTCTATCGGTTCGTTTCATGTAACTAGATTTATTTTCATACGTGCGCAGTATACTAATTGAACCTTTATCGTTTCTGCCTTGCTAATTTTCACCCTGGCAACACTGCACTAAACCTTTAGCGGAAAAAACGGACCTAGCTATTATTTTATTTCTCTTATCCCTGTGGATAATAAAACCATTTTTAGGTGACTGTCTACGGCTGTAAGTATTTTGAAGAAAGCGTACTTGCGCTATCACCTGTAGAATCGTATATTTATTCTCTACCAGTTTCAGTTATAACAACCATCTTTGCAGGAGGAAAACGGTATACATCAACGGTGATCAGACATACATTTTCGTCAGATACGATAGAACCAAATGTAGAAGATAAACAAGTGTCTGTGGATACTGTTTTTCCCTTATCCTTTATTCCATGAGTGTTTGTCACTGGATGGTTGTGTGGATGTCTCAAGCAAAAAACCCCGGAGGAGAGGAGGGAATGGCCCCTGCCAAAGATGAAAAAGCTAAGCCTGAGCGAGAGAGATGGTTGGGTATTTCATACTCAACGAATCTCTCCCCTCCACCTTTTTAAAAGAGAAGAGCCTTTTCGCTAGCAGGAGTGGTTTTCAAACAATCCTAGCTGGGATTCGGAAGTGAACAGACGTACTTTTCAGAGCAGTCTTGTCTGCATTTTGGAAGAAGGTATTAGAAGTCTTGATTTTGTGATTTTTCGTTTACATTTCCATTTATTTAGTTCTAATTATGATTGAGTTGTGTTTTGGCGTTCTCAGGAAGAAGTAATGAGGTGCCCTTAGATTATCACAATAGTCACTTATAAGTGTGTAAATCTATTATAGTTGACTACTAATCCCTCATTGCAACTTCTGTCAACTCGATCAATCTCGCATATGAAAAGGCGTGGGCTGAATTACTTTCAGTGGGATTTCAGTTGTTCGTTGTTATGAATTCCTGTGTTCGCGTCAGTAAACCGTATATTATGGTGTTCCTCATGGAATTAGTTACTGTCACGGTCCAGTGCATAGAACACTTGATATCAGGCAGAATGAGTACCTATGTAGTACGAGAATTTCACCATAATGGTGATTTTTCGGAATTTTTATGTGATCCCTGGGACTCCAGGTCCCGGCCCTCCCCCCCCCCCCCCCCCCCCCCCCCGCCTCCCACAAGAAGTGCTCTCCCATCACTTTGCCGTCATTGTATTACCGTTGTGAACAATAAATAATAGCATGATATGCCTTCTCAAGATATCTTCGATGGATGTAAAGAGTAAGACCCCCATCCTCTATCACAAACGAGTGCCTCAGTCCTTTGACTACGAGGGCATTTCCTGTAGTCTTGCATTAATGTTCCACAGAATCTAAACCATGATGTGTTAGCGAACTGCCTCATTTTTTCTGTGGACATTCTGACTTTTAATGTAAAGGCGCGTTGAATCACGTGCCGTTGGGAAAAAAAGAAGCTGTCATTGAAATTTAGAGGTATTTCACCGTTTATGTTAAAATATTTCCGAAATTTTTCCCAACATCCCGACTTACTTAACAGGAAAGTGTAAGAAGAGCTCCACAGTAACCAACCAAGTCAAAGCTGAATTACGCGAAATAGGTGTGAATGTCGTCCGTCCTCCGCCAGATCACTTTCGACCACCTGTTTGCTTAAAAGACTTTATTCCGTTGCGCGAAATCAGATTATCTGTTCGTGGGGAAGGAAGGTGATGTGAGACAGCAAAGCAAAGATAGTGAACTTAGTACGGCAACCTTCCAACGTTACACCATATTCATCTGTCTTCCTACCCTCATATAGCGCATCAATGTACTCACATAGCTCCTCTTGTACACCTCGACTCTATCGCCCTCATAGGATATTAGACTGCTGGCTATATGGCATTTTGCCATAGGCGTGAGAGTACGCCAACACTACGATGTGAAGATCTGGCACAAAGTTTTCCCAGCGTAGCGATAGCTTTTCTATACAAAGCCGCTACATTTCCTTCAAATACTTCCTCAGTCGTCCATTTCAGGCTAAATGGACACTATCTCATTCCAACTAGGGACTGAAAATAGGTCACACATAAGATAGCTGGTAGCTCGGGCGCAGACCCAACGCAATGGAAGAATTTTTATAGCGTTATATGAACTACATGAGTAAGAATAAAATTACAAATTGATACAGGATGGAACACCGTCGTCTAAGGGTAGCGTCTTTGACTACTATGGTTTGCTGAAGAATTACTTAATATCTGTTATTATTACTTAACGATTTTATTATTATTATTATTATTATTATTATTATTATTATTATTATTATTATTGTTATTATTACTTGTTAGTTACATTTTTCCTGTTGGTTTACTTGTATCTTATTCTTTTCATTTATTTTATTATTCAGTATTCGGCGGTAGGCATATTCGGAGGTAAGAACTTTTATTATAGTTTTTGTTTTGATCTTAAGGATTAGAGCAATAGCACCGCTAAGGAAGTTAATTCATAGTATTTCTTCTTATTAACCTTATACATAGTACAAGTTTATATGCCAACTAGCTCTGAAGATGATGAAGAAATTGATGAATTGTATGATGAGATAAAAGAAATTATTCAGGTAGTGAAGGGAGACGAAAATTTAATAGTCATGGGTGACTGGAATTCAAGAGTAGGAAAAGGGAGAGAAGGAAACGTAGTAGGTGAATATGGACTGGGACAAAGAAATGAAAGAGGAAGCCGTCTGGTAGAATTTCGCACAGAGCATAACTTAATCATAGCTAAAACTTGGTTCAAGAATCATAAAAGAAGGTTGTACACATGGAAGAATCCTGGAAATACTAGAAGTTATCAGATAGATTATATAATGGTAAAACAGTGATTTAGGAACCAGGCATTAAATTGTAAGACATTTCCAGGGGTAGATGTGGACTCTGACCACAATATATTGGTTATGAGCTGTAGATTAAAACTGAAGAAACTGCAAAAAGGTGGGAATTTAAGGAGATGGGATCTGGACAAACTGATTAAACCAGAGGTTGTACAGAGTTTCAGGGGCAGCATAAAGGAACAATTGTCACAAATGGGGGAAAGAAATACAGTAGAAGAAGAATGGGTAGCTCTGAGCGATGAAGTAGTGAAGGCAGCAGAGGATCAAGTAGGTAAAAAGACGAGGGATGGTTGAAATCCTTGGGTAAAGGAGAAAATATAAATATGCAGTAAATGAAGAAGGCAAAAAGGAATGCAAACGTCTCAAAAATGAGATCGACAGGAAGTGCAAATGGCTAAGCAGGGATGGCTAGAGGACAAATGTAACGATTTAGAGGCTTATCCCACTAGGAGTAAGATAGATACTGCCTACAGGAAAATTAAAGAGACCTTTGGAGATAAGAGAACCACTTGTATGAACATCAAGAGCTCAGATGGGAACCCAGTTCTAAGCAAAGAAGGGAAAGCAGAAAGGTGGAAGGAGTATATAGAGGGTCTATACAAGGGCGATGTACTTGAGGACAATATTCTGGAAATGGAAGAGAAGGAAGACGAAATGGGAGATACAATACTGTGTGAAGAGTTGACAGAGCACTAAAAGACCTGAGTCGAAACAAGGCCCCGGGAGTAGACAGCATTCCATTGGAACTACTGACGGCCTTGGGAGAGCCAGTCCTAACAAAACTCTACCATCCGGTGTGCAAGATGTATGAAACAGGCGAAATACCCTCAGACATCAAGAAGAATATTATAATTCCAATCCCAAAGAAAGCAGGTGTTGACAGATGTGAAAATTACCGAACTATCAGTTTAATAAGCCACAGCTGCAAAATACTAACGCGAATTCTTTACAGACGAATGGAAAAACTAGTAGAAGCCAACCTCGGGGAAGATCAGTTTGGATTCCGTAGAAATATTGGAACACGTGAGGCAATACTGACCATAAGACTTACCTTAGAAGAAAGATTAAGGAAAAGCAAACCTACGTTTCTAGCATTTGTAGACTTAGAGAAAGCTTTTGACAATGTTGACTGGAATACTACATGGAGAATAAATAAAAACTTTGAGGTTCGCCGATGACACTGTAATTCTGTCTGAGACAGCAACGGACTTGGAAGAGCAGTTGAATGGAATGGATAGTGTCTTGAAAGGAAGATATAAGATGAACATCAACAAAAGGAAAACGACGATAATGGAATGTAGTCGAATTACGTCAGGTGATGCTGAGGGAATTAGATTAGGAAATGAGACACTTAAAGTAGTAAAAGAGTTTTGCTATTTGGGGAGCAAAATAACTGATGATGGTCGAAGTAGAGAGGATATAAAATGTAGGCTGGCAATGGCAAGAAAAGCGTTTCTGAAGAAGAGAAATTTGTTAACATCGTGTATAGATTTAAGTGTCAGGAAGTCGTTTCTGAAAGTGTTTGTATGGAAGTGAAACATGGACGATAAATAGTTTGGACAAGAAGAGAATAGAAGCTTTCGAAATGTGGTGCTAAAGAAGAATGCTGAAGATTAGATGGGTAGATCACATAACTAATGAGGAAGTGTTGAATAGGATTGGGGAGAAAAGAAGTTAGTGGCACAACTTGACCAGAAGAAGGGATCGGTTGGTAGGACATGTTCTGAGGCATCAAGGGATCACCAATTTAGTATTGGAAGGCACCGTGGAGGGTAAAAATCGTAGAGGGAGACCAAGAGATGAATACAGTAAGCAGATTCAGAAGGATGTAGGTTGCAGTAGGTATTGGGAGATGAAGAAGTTTGCACAAGATAGAGTAGCATGGAGAGCTGCATCAAACCAGTCTCAGGACTGAGGACCACACACACACACTCTCATACAGCGCGTTTCTGCAATTACACATCTCCTTTGGCACTCCCCGACTCTATCGCCCATGTAGAATATCAATCTTTTGGTAAAATCGCAGTTATCCCTAGGCGTCAAAATACGGCAGCATTTACGGTGCGATGTGTTGGCACTAAGTTCTCTTGGGTTTTAATGTCAGCTTTACAATACAAAACAGTTACATTTTCTCTAGATGCCTCCACAGTTACTCACACTAGGCAAAATGGACACTACTGACAGTAACACAGTGTGACCTAGGCGTCAGAAAGCGCAGAATACGGCAGCGTTATGGCGCACGGAAATAGCATAGTTTTCTCGCGGGCTTTAGTGCCAATTTTCCAATACAAAGCCGCTATACTTGCTTCGAATATCTTGACAATTGTTCTCGTTGGAGCTGTGACTGATAAACGGTTCGACCTGTACCAGTATTATTGATCGTAGCTACTGCTTCGATTTTTTTTTTTTTAAACCTACGATCGACAATGATGATCGAAGGCATTGTATGTCATGAGTCACCATCACTTTGCCTAAGCGATTGTTAAAGAGGGCAGAAGAGAGAACAGGGCAGCCTCTTGCATTTGAAATTGGCTTGCTGCTCTTAATGGTTGTGAAACTTGGAGTATCCGGGAAAAAAGAGACCTAAATAATCCCAGCGAAACGTTCTAAGGAATATATATGGTCCGGTAGAAGATGAGATCACACAAGAATGGAGAATGGAAGGTCTGCCATAATTATGAGCTTGTTGAGATCTACAACAGACCAAACATTTTACGCCCGAAGAGAACCAAGCAGCTTTTCACATGCGAGCGGCTTCTACATATCGTTCGGATGGATAAATTACGATGGCCGTTGAAATCCATGAATTTATTGACATTGGCTTAAGGACAATGTCGGAATGGTTTTTTTGATGAGGGCACGACCGATTTCTTTCCTCAGCTTTGTCCAATCCTCGAGGTTAACGCTTGATTACAGCCTTCCTTCGATGTCATTCACCTTAAAAACAGCAGTCAAAGCAGAATCAGACGGACTACAGACACAGAGACAGAGAAATGATATCATTCAACTTGAGGGCGACCCATAGGGCTGTTATTCTGTAACCTGCTGGGGCTCTCCCCGACTATGCAATCTCGACGTAAGCTGTACTTTCGAACGATCCTGAAATGGTGGTCACTGGTGTCAATGGCTGTCTGTGGTTGATTTTTGTGAGGAGTATCAGAAGAATCGAAAATCGTTGTGAGTAAACTAATGCGGCAGGATTGCAAACATGACGGTTCCTTGCAGTTTAACAGAAACAGGTATTCTCTTCTCTGACAAAGTGGACGTATTAGCTACTGGAGGACAGCTCATTGGATCCCTCACTGCGACTTCACTTCTTCCGCATCTTGCTGATAACTGCATCAGATTTCTGCTGTATTGGTAGTGCCGCACGCCTGGTGTGTAGCACCCATCAGGATTCAGTGTTAGTCGGTAGCGTCTTAGTTTCAAAGTAGAACGATGAGCTGGATTATCGGGTCTTTTGGAACTGGATAAGACTGAATATTAAGAAATTCGGCACACGGAATGTTTACTGTAAAAGGAACAATTCTCTAAGTTAGACACAGTTGTCACTACAGCAAAAGTGCTTCGACTGAGATAGAATTTGTTTCCCATTCTTCTTACTCTTCACGTTCATTCCATATGAATTTTGCCTCATATCTAAACTTGAAAATTCTAAACCCACTGTACCAAGCAGCTATATGATGAAGAAAACTATGTTGATAAACAAAATGGGGTGCAATGAAAACTGTTTGTGCTTTTTTACTAGACACATGAAACTATCGTCATAACGCAGAGTTCTCCTGAAATGAGCAAGAATCAACAGGCACAAACGTCTGTCAGAATAAAGTAGAAAAGGTGTGGTCATCTAAGAAACGAATGTCAAACAGATGAAGACGAATAAGCAAACTGATTTGCTAGTGTTTATAAATATATCTGAGCACATTTGGAATATGGCGCTTGTGAACACGACTAAGATATTTAATAACTAACACAAAATTTAAAAATCGAGATGAAAGGCGGGAAGTCGATTGGTACGTGGCTCTCTCCACTAAGTTCGGAAATGGCTTCTATGAGATTGTAATTATAGTTTTTGAGATGCAAATGTGTAGGGTACAGTTAGGAAGTAGGTGAGACTTCAACAAAACGCAGATGAAAGCGTTATGCAACATGTTTGCTGTGATGGTAAAGAAGGTAGGAAACTGTTCTTCGTGGTAGAATTAGTGGGAAGCAGACAGCCGCAAAAAGCGTGCTGCACATCAACAAGGCTGTTAATGGAGTGCTGCATATCAACAAGGCTGTTAATGGAGAGAAGAATTTCGCTCACGGCGCTACAGTCGAGTTGTATTAGCAAAGTAATTGCATCTGTCGTCAGGCTCTTTGTGACATCCGCAACTTAATATGTAATCTAGTAATTTACTCACCTTTTTGTCCCGTCGGTAGAAGAAACTGAGTGATTGCTAGACCAGATGTTTACTGTTGTCATCTTTACCAGAACTGTCAGGGCAAGTTGATACATCAGAGCCTGGCGCTGAAAGACGTTGTTCTTAAGGTTAGAAATACACCTGTTTTCCTTCTCAGCCCTTTTACGTCTGTGCGCATTCAACAACATGTCTCCTACCTGTATGATCTGTCCATAATATCTGCATCATGTTCTGGTCTTGACGTCATGAAAGTGCATTTTTTCAGGTTTCCTTTCACTTTTTCGGCGAGTATCTTGCTTTCAATGTACTTTAAAAGGAAGACGTTGTGTCAAGAGCTATGTTCATATTTCTGTTGTTCTTACCGTATATATCTGTATTCATTTACTTACTGAAGTGAGATGAACGAATTCTTGTCGAAAGATAGTGAAGTGAACTACCTACAGAAAAGAGGAATGACTGCCACAAACCTATGTGGGGGAAGGCTGATTTTATTTTCGGAGAAATGAAGGAACTCGCGAGACAACACAGAAACCACGACTTAGCCTAGAAAAAAGACTGAAGAAAGGGGAATAACTCATTTGTAGAATATGTAGATTTGTAAAAAGTGACAGTGTAGACTGGAACTGCCTCTTTGGAATTCTGAAGTTACTAGTAATAAAATGCAAAGAGCAAAAACTAGACTGCTGCTGTAAGCTAAATAACATGAAACTCTGTAGTTCAAAAGACTTGAGACAGAGTTTCAGCCATCCACCCATGCTATTCATGCTGTACACTGAGCAGTCACTTACAGAAACCAAAAAATTATGGAAGAGGAATTAAAGATTATGGAGAAGAAACAAAAACTTTAAGGTTTGAAGATGGTACGAGAGTCCTTGGAAGATAGGCTGATCTGAAGTGATACTGTCTTAAAAAGATGTTATTATATAAACATGAACAAAAGTAAAACAAGGGTAGTAATGTGTAGCAGAATTCAGTAAGGCAAAGCTAAGGGAATTAGATAAGGAAATGAGACGCCGAAAGTAGTAGACGAGTTTTGCTACTGCAGAAATTAAAATATAAAATGCAGAATGGTAATTACAAGAAAAACTTTTCTGTAAAAGATAAATTCGTTGATACTGAATATAAATTTAAGTTCTTAAATTTATTTTTATTTTTCACGACGCAGTTAAAAAGAGCATGCCACAACGCCGAAACCAGTTCTGACCATCAATGATCTTCAAACTGTCAACAGATAAAAAGAGGAAACAAAGGATCATTATAGAATCTTTACAAGTAGCCATCTGCCTAAAGATAAAAAAGAATAAATTATACCTAAAGGCACGTTCTTCAAGCGGTGACGTAAAGTTTCTGTTGTGTTGTCAACAGTACTAGAGGCAACGGTGGGTAGAGATCAATGTTTCATAGTAGGAGTGAAATCTTTTCTTTGTCTATTCATGAATTTTTACATTCGGGAAAGGAACAGCTACTTCATCAGATTTCATAGCTAGATTCGTTCAATTGAGATAGAGGGATATTTAAATAACTTCTAAAAACTTTTAAAATAGGTCTTAAATATCAATATTAATAAAAAAAATGGGGAGGAGAGATGGTGGGAGAGGCACTCACTACACTGTGTAAACACTCCACATCCCTACTAGTGCTTTTTATTAGTTTTCTCTGCAGTTTTATTCTCTCAATACAAATGTGAATGGGAAGTATTCCGCTATTCAGTAACTTTTCAGCAATGGTAAAATAAACGAAATACACTGATGGGCCAGAACATTGTGACCACCTGCGTGTTGGTCACACTTTGAAACTCAATACAGCAGCAATTCTTCGTGCCATGGATTCAAGTTCTTAGTAGACTTCCGGAAGTTTGTGTTTTAGTGCGCATCATATAATTCCCGTAAGGTATTGGCCGGTTGTTTGTGGACATGGAGCTGGCGCCCAATAGAGTCCCAAATGTGTGTAGAGTTCCAACGTAGCATCTGCGGCTAACCGACCGCTTTAGCCGGCCGGTCCGGACGAGCGGTTCTAGGAGCTACAGTCTGGAACCGCGTGACCGCTATGGACGCAGGTTCGAATCCTGCCTCTGGCATGGATGTTTATGACGTCCTTAGGTTAGTTAGGTTAAGTAGTTCTAAGTTCATGGGGACTGATGACCTCAGAAGGTCAGTCCCATAGTGCTCAGAGCCATTTTTGAACCGAGCGCTTTCCACTAAGTGGGGCCTGGGCTGTTCCTCAGCTGAGGAACGTAGCTTGGTACTTTAGTTTCTATGTTTGACCGTGCCTTATTCTGGCATGTATTAGTTTATTTTATGCTTCTGAAGAAGGCTAGATTACTCTAGCTGAAACCAGGCTAAAGACGAGTAACATTTTGCAACTGAGGCGGGTTTTTGACAGATTAATTTATCACAGTTGCTGACAGGGCTGCAACATGTCAAAAATTCCAAATGTGTTCCATCGAGCTCAAACAAGAGAAATTTGATGGTGCCTGTTTCGGGAACCGTGAAAAGCATAAGGGGAAAAACGACTGCCCCACTGAACGAAACAAGATAAATGACCGGCACTCTGATCGAAAGCTGTGTGTTAGCCGATGGAGGCGCACCACACCATCCCACAAACCTCCCTCATGCCACCGCTTTTCTGCGATGGAGAATAGTTGTATTTAACATCAATGCGCCTCTTATAAGCGAGTATCTTTTAAAAAAACACAGTTGTGACGATAATAAATGTCCTGTTTCCACAAAAATAAGTACAGCCCATTTTCTTTCAGTTTTATGAGCAAAATCGGCAAATTTTTTATGTTCTACTCCAGGATACAATTTGCATCTCTCTCTCTCCGCCTGCCTCCCATTATTTTGCGACATCCAATAAAGTGAAAAAAAAGGAACTATAGCACTGCCTCTGATTACAGATGAACAAACTGTAGAGATCAGTGCTATACATCTGACAGATGTATTAACTTGTCTCACATCTCCCGTAAACGTTCAACATCCGTAAAATCGAAATAAACTCCCATTTTTTGTGCATAAACTACTGATCACTGCAAAATGCTCTCATTATTTCGAAGCTTTCATTGGAGTAAAGAAAATGTTAGAATTTAAACTCTGCAGTAAAAACCTCTATGTTAAGTGATTTTTGTCATTTCTATGGACAAAATTACTTGGTTTGAGAGCGTATCTCGCATTCAAATCAGTGTCTGTAAATAAATTGTTATGCATGTGTGTACTACAAACATTTCAGACATCTGAAATAAAATTACAAAATACAGCTTATCACGCCATTCGCTCATATGTCGGAAAAGCACATTCATTTGGTGTTTGACAAGTTGTAATTCAAGAGGATGTTGGCCGACCGGTGTGCCCGAGCGGTTCTAGGCACTTCAGTCTGGAATTGTGCGACCTCTGTGATCACAGGTTTGCATACTGCCTCGGGCATGGATATGTGTGATGTCCTTAGGTTACTTAGGTTTAAGTAGTTCTAAGTTCTAGGGGACTGATGACCTCAGATGTTAAGTCCCATAGTGCTCAGAGCCATTTGAACCATTTGAGCCAAGAGGATGTTGTTGTTTTGTACACTATGACAGATACCATTTTAGCAGTTCAGTGCTATATCACACTGGCATCCAGCAGAGAATCCTATAAGATTCCTCCAACACACCAGAAACAAATGATGTCTGCATGCTGATGTGCGACATTTTTCCTCCGTAAGTCCCCTCTCTCCAGCTGCATGTTAAGTTTCAGTCACCAATACTTGAAGAACAGCTGCAATTACGTAATAAAAACTTAAACAAGTAGCAGATTATCATTTGCAATAGCATCAGATTCTTGCATTCTCGTTTCGTAAGCAATTTGATCATCACAGAACAGCCTGTTTCATGTGATCTACTTACATGTCGGGAGAAATATTATGGTTTCTAGGTTCTGCAATGAGCTATAATTCAAATGCTGTCTACTTTACAATTAGAGGTTATGAAGTATGAAATAACGCAGGAGTTGCGCTAATACACGTTTTGAAACAACCAATCATGATGACAATAGTAAAAGCGGCCATTATTCCATGAGAATAGACACAGTCGATTTCTATTAGGTTTATGAGCAAAAACTGGTGTAGTCTGAGAGCATTCCAAGATTTCAAATTGCAAAGTGTCATGTGTGAGGGCATTACACTTATTTCAGACGTATCAAATACCGATACAAATCAGCACCTATACAATCATTTAGTATGTTCATGAGCACTCCTCATCGTTGCTTTGTAGCATACAGAGTAGGTAAAAAACTACAGACTATCTGTATCGATACTTTAAGCAGTCTTATCACTTCTCGTAATAGAAACTCCTATAAGATTATACCATGTTTCTCTCTTCTGATAAATCGAAAATCAAATACCGTCTGCTTGTTGACATCGAGCATATTACATATACACATATTACCCAGTTGGAGCAGAAGGCCAGTAGTCTGATTCGCTTGCAGAGACTTCTGTAAAATTTTGTCGCCTGTACTGGAGGAGGAGAGAGTTCCTGTGTTGTTCTTTCAGAAGCAATTTAATCCATCGTTTTTCAGCTGCAACACATCCAAGCAGTGTATGACTATGGCTTTCTACACCACAATACATTTTGTTTTTCTACCATGACTTTGAGGCCTGTGTCAAGTGCTAAAGCAACATTAACATGTTGTGGTACATTGGCCCTCACAGAAAGCTGAACATCGCATGGTGTAAACTATGCTGCTCCAATGACACGCAGGTTGGTATAAATAAAACGCAAGGGCGATGTTTCCTATTGACAAAAATTTGGGAGAGTTTGTGGCGTTGTGGAGCGTCCCTACAATTGGTGAAGCAGACATGAGAGTGTAGTGATGATGTAACAAATGGTTAAGAAGAAACATGTGGTTTATACATGATGGAGCTTCAGACAGATGGAGTTTGAAACATTTTATATGGAACAACAGTGATATTAATTCTGAAGTATTAGTCCGTATCTGGAATCAGTACCAGAAAGTACTGGCAAGAGTGAAATGATTGTACTGCATAAACACACGCTACTATGGCTACTTAGTTCTGCATCTAAAAATGCTATATTGTTAAAGCCATATGGTTTCTGAAGTATTAGTCACGTTGAATGTGACACTCTTAATACTCTAATGTAGAACATATACATTATGTCCAACACATGACTTACAACCACCCTGCAAATTTTCTATCCCAATCAACCTTAAACCGATAAAACTACATCCTTCTTTACACTATTCTGGTGTTCTAGGAAGTGACTAAGCTGTTCCTCACTATAAAGGCATCGTCGATGAATATGCGCTGCCCAAGCTGCTTATAAACCAACTAGAATGAAGTCAGGAGACTGCTGTTCTGTCTCTTAGGAAATTGAGGGATTTTATACATCTTTTTAAATCGGAAACGTACATACCCTCAAATATACTTCCCATGTCAGTCATGCTTATTATTAGTAGTAGCAGTTTTCATGGATGCATTATGCTTCACTGTGAAACAGAGCGACGAAAAAACGACATGAATATTTTCGATAGTTGAGACATTGAGTTACTGCTCACGCCCTGCTGCACTAAAATACACACGGAGAAGCAGTAACTTCTTATGAGGGAGTAAGCAGCACGATCGGTAGCCATAGGAGTGTAACAGTCTCACTGTTCTTTACAGTGGCGTCACCACAGGCCTAGTAGAATTCCTCTTGTACACAGAGGTGCTAGTCGTCATATGTAGGATAATATAGCAGTTTCGTGGTAACGCCACGTGTCTAGAATACACCCTCCCCACACTACTAAGTCTGATATATGTGGCATCAGTCCACTCTCCCACATAACACTCAAGGGAATGGCTTAAGTCTGGTAAATGCACTGATTCTTCTCCTTAAAACTTGTAATTTGTGAGAACCAACCTTCATCAATATTTATATTCGACTGCATATGGGAGAACACAGCTATGGATTGCGATACATATGTTTCGCCTGCTTTAATATAAAGCCTCGGTGTGATATTTGTATCGCCTTTGTTGAAGTATGTGTTGCGAAAAAGCACATAGTTGATAGGAGGAGGGGGAGGGTTAAAACTGAATGCAGACACAGCTTAATTTTTAAGCTTTTCTCGGTCTTGGCTGACCAGGTACACCCAACCAACCTAAATTCCCCACATTTCATGACCATGGGTAGACCTGACTTTCTGTTTGAATGTGGATCTATCCTGCATTTTGTCTGGAACATTGTCTAAATTTGGTTGCACAATGCGCTACATCTGGGCTAGGGTTCGAAAGGTATAAGCTATAACAGGCCTGCATCCCTACCTATGGTGAGGTGATGGTTCAAATGGCTCTAAGCACTACGGCACTTAACATCTGAGGTCATCAGTCCCATAGACTTAGAACTACTTAAACCTAACTAAACTAAGGACAGTACACACATACGTGCCCGAGGCAGGATTAGAACCTGCGGCCGTAGCACCTGCTTGTTTCCGGACTGTAGCGCCTAGAACCGCTCGGTCACAGTGGCCTATGGTGAGAAGATCGATGGGCGGGAGGGATGAGGGGAGGTATGAGCAGTCCCAAGTTGTTTAGTTCAACACTGCACATCGGTGAGAACTGCCGCCCCACTCTCCTGCTGCGATGTTTTGGGACGATAATTTTCCCCATTCCCCAGTATATGTGCTATGTTATCACCCATTGATTACAAGTGCTGTTTTTTTTTTCATGACAAGTTCAATACGTATTTAGAACAGTGAGGCATTTTCCATCAGTTACGGTAGCGTGTATTGGCTTTCCTGAATTTCAGTTACCTGGGTTGCAGAGTGATTGTCGATCAAAGCAGCAGGAGGTATGTGTAGGTAACTCTGACATCAAACAGCAACAGACACAGTACTCAGCTGTATGCTTACAGGTAATACGCTTATTAAATCCCTCTCTGTCCAACACCTGCGTCTTGTCAGTTGAACATATCTCCTGCCAAAGATAAAGATAGCACCTTCCACTCCAGCCTTTTTCGCACCAGCTTGTAGGTGAAGGATAGAGTTTGAGTATGTCTGTCGCTAGTTTCTAGTGGTATTGTGAAATTTTTTCCCAGCAGGATAACACCAGTTGTATGGCATCATCAATTTTTGCGCTGTATTGCTATTTTAGGCCCTCCTTGGGTAGCACTTCCATATAGTTGTGTAATTAGGACCAATCTTAATGGTTAATTATATAATTAGGATCGATCTTTAGTTTCCATCCAAAATAAATAAGGACGCTAACCTAACCTGCCTTTCCTGCATGTGGACAGTTTCCATGAGTTGTGGGGTGCAATTGGGCTTTCTATCCAGAAATGCCGGGGTTCAAGTCTCACATACGGCACCACCATTTTTCATTTCCCACCAGTTAGTGAGTGTGGCGTATGGTGCGACATCAAAACAGTCCTTAGATAAAGGAATTTCCGACATTTTTGAAATTCCCGCTACATTACGAAATACCCTCCAAAATTCTAGATTCGGAAATCCCGTAATAGGGAAGGCGGTGGTGGCAGAGAGGGAGGGTAGGGGAGAGGGTGTTGGGTAGCCATGTGCCAGCTGCAGAAGAGACATGAGGTTATTTTGGGTGTTGTGGTGGTTGTGGGTGGGGAGTAATTAATTGATAAATTTAATTAATTTGGATACTAATTTGATATCAAAATTGCACCAGTGCCGCCCTTATGACACTGCTGAGGCTGGTATGAAATCACAGATCAACATAGTGTGGGAGAGAAAGAAAGGCGCTCTATTGGAGAAGATTTCGCTTCTTGTGCTAGATCAGTTTAGCAGTCACCTGAAAAATTCTGTGAAAGGGAAACTGAGTCAGGGAAATACAGAGCTTGCTATTATTCCAGGAGGACTTACTTCACAATTGCAACCTCTTGATGTCCCTATAAACACATTATTTAAAGTTTATATGAAACAGAAACGGAACAAATGGATGAGCGATGAAACCCAACATGAATTCACACTGAATCGAGCTTTAAAACGACCTACAAACAATTGTTTCAATGGATGAAACAGTTGTGGTCTAGAGTGAGAGCAGACATTATTGTTAAAACCTTCAAGAAGTGTGGAACAGGTAACGCTCTCAATGACAGTGAAGACTGTAGTATATATGAAGAGGACAAAGATGACGACATAAAGGTAGAAGAAGAAGAAGAAGAAGAAGAAGAAGAAGAAGAGGAAGAAGAAGGAGAAAGTTCGGATGACGATATTCGGGGATTTTAAAGGTCAGTTAGGCTATAAAAAAGATATTTTTTTTAGCCTGGCTTTGCACTCTAATACTTTTATTTTGGGTCATCAGTCTTCTGATTGGTTTGATGCGGCCCGCCACGAATTCCTCTCTGATGCTAACCTCTTCATGTAGGAGTTGCACTTGCAACCTAAGTCCTCTATTATTTGTTGGATGTACTCCAATTTCTGTCTTCCTCTACAGTTTTTGCCTTCTACAGGCTCCTCTAGTACCATGAAAGTCATTCCCTCATGTCTTAACAGATGTCCTATCATCCTGTCCCTTCTCCTTATCAGTGTTTGCCACATATTCCTTTCCTCTACGATTCTGCACAGAACGCCATCATTCCTTACCTTATCAGTGCACCTAATTTTCAACATTCGTCTACATTCTCAGAAATTTCTTCCTCAAATTAAGGCCGATATTTGATATTAGTAGACTTCCCTTGTCGAGGAATGCCCTTTTCGCCATTTCTGGTCTGCTTTTGATGTCCTCCTCGCTCCGTTCGTCACTGGTTATTTTACTGCCTAGGTAGCAGAATTCCTTAACTTCATCTACTTTGTGACCATCGATCCTGATATTAAGTTTCTCGCTGTTATCATTTCTACTACTTCTCATTACTTTCGTCTTTCTTCGATATACACTCAATCCATGCTCTGTACTGATTAGATTGTTCATTCCTTTCAGCAGATCGTGTAATTCTTCTCCACTTTCACTCAGGAAAGCAATGTCATCGGTGAATCGTACCATTGATATCCTTTCGCGTTGAATTTTAATTCCACTCCTGAACCTTCCTTATACTTCCATAATTTCTTCCTCGATGTACAAATTGAACAGTAGGAGTGAAAGACTACATCCTTGTCTTACACCCTTTTTAATACGAGCACGTTTTTCTTTGTCGTCCAGTCTAATTATTCCCTCTTGGCTCTTGTACACACTGTATATGACCCGTCTCTCCCTATAGCTTACCCCTACATTTTTCAGAATCTTGAAGAGCTTGCACCATTTTATATTGTCGAAAGCTTTTTCCAGGTCGACAAATCCTATGAACGTGTCTTGATTTTTCTTTAGCCTTGCTTCCATTATTAGCCGTAACGTCACAATTGCCTCTCTCAAGCCTTTACTTTTCCTAAAACCAAACTGATCGTCACCTAGCGCATTCTCAATTTTCTTTTCCATTCTTCTGTATATTATTCTTGTAAGCAGCTTCGATGCATGAGCTGTTAAGCTGATTGTCGATGATTCTGGCACTTGTCAGCCCTTGCCGTCCTCGGAATTGTGTGGATGATGCTTTTCCGAAAGTCAGATGGTATGTCACCAGACTCATACATTCTGCACACCAACGAGAATAGTCGTTTCGTTGCCACTTCCCCAACGATTATTAGAAATTCTGGGGGAATTTTATCTATCTCTTCCGCCTTATTTGATCTTAAATCCTCCAAAGCTCTTGTAAATTCTGAATCTAATACTGGATCCCCTATCTCTTTTAAATCGACTCCTGTTTCTTCTTCTATCATATCAGTCAAATTTCTCCCCCTCATGGAGGCTTTCAATGTATTCTTTCCACCTATCTGCTATCTCTTCCCCCCATGAACCATGGACCTTGCCGTTGGTGGGAAGGCTTGCGTGCCTCAGCGATACAGATAGCCGTACCGTAGGTGCAACCACAACGAAGGGGTATCTGTTGCGAGGCCAGACAAACGTGTGGTTCCTGAAGAGGGGCAGCAGCCTTTTCAGTAGTTGCAGGGGCAACAGTCTGGATGATTGACTGATCTGGCCATGTAACAATAACCAAAACGGCCTTGCTGTGCTGGAACTGCGAACGGCTGAAATCAAGGGGAAACTACGGCCGTAATTTTTCCCGAGGGCATGCAGCTTTACTGTATGATTAAATGATGATGGCGTCCTCTTGGGTAAAATATTCCGGAGGTAAAATAGTCCCCCATTCGGATCTCCGGGCGGGGACTACTCAAGAGGATGTCGTTATCAGGAGAAAGAAAACTGGCGTTCTACGAATCGGAGCGTGGAGTGTCAGATCCCTTAATCGGGCAGGTAGGTTAGAAAATTTAAAAAGGGAAATGGATAGGTTAAAGTTAGATATAGTGGGAATTAGTGAAGTTCGGTGGCAGGAGGAACAAGACTTCTGGTCAGGTAACTACAGGGTTATAAACACAAAATCAAATAGGGGTAATGCAGGAGTAGGTTTAATAATGAATAGGAAAATAGGAATGCCGGCAAGCTACTACAAACAGCATAGTGAAAGCATTATTGTGGCGAAGATAGATACGAAGCCCACACCTACTACAGTAGTACATGTTTATATGCCAACTAGCTCTGCAGATGACGAAGAAATTGAAGAAATGTATGATCAAATAAAAGAAATTATTCAGGTAGTGAAGGGAGACGAAAATTTGATAGTCATGGGTGACTGGAATTCGAGAGTAGGAAAAGGGAGAGAAGGAAACGTAGTAGGTGAATATGGACTGGGGCAAAGAAATGAAAGAGGAAGCCGCCTGGTAGAATTTCGCACAGAGCACAACTTAATCATAGCTAACACTTGTTTCAAGAATCATAAAAGAAGGCTGTATACATGGAAGAAGCCTGGAGATACTGATAGGTTGCAGATAGATTATATAATGGTGAGGCAGAGATTTAGGAACCAGGTTTAAAACTGTAAGACATTTCCAGGGGCAGATGTGGACTCTAACCACAATCTATTGGTTATGACCTGTAGATTAAAAATAAAGAAACTGTAAAAAGGTGGGAATTTAAGTAGATGGCACCTGGATAAACTAAAAGAACCAGAGGTTGTACAGAGTTTCAGGGAGAGCATAAGGGAACAATTGACAGGAATGGGGGAAAGAAATACGGTTGAAGAAGAATGGGTAGCTTTGAGGGATGAAGTAGTGAAGGCAGCGGAGGATCAAGTAGGTAAAAAGACGAGGGCTATTAGAAATCCTTGGGTAACAGAAGAAATATTGAATTTAATCGATGAAAGGAGAAAATATAAAAATGCAGTAAATGATGCAGGCAAAAATGAATACTAACGTCTCAAAAATGAGATCGACAGGAAGTGCAAAATGGCTAAGCCGAGATGGCTAGAGGACAAATGTAAGGATGTAGCGGCTTATCTCACTAAGGGTAAGGTAGATACTGCCTACAGGAAAATTGAAGAGACCTTTGGAGATAAGAGAACCACTTGTATGAACATCAAGAGCTCAGATGGAAACCCAGTTCTAAGTAAAGAAGGGAAAACAGAAAGGTGGAAGTAGTATATATAGGGTCTACACAAGGGCGATGTACTTGAGGACAATATTATGGAAATGGAAGAGGATGTAGATGAAGATGAAATGGGAGATACGATACTGCGTGAAGAGTTTGACAGAGCACTGAAAGACCTGAGTCGAAACAAGGCCCCCGGAGTACACAATATTCCATTGGATCTACTGACGGCCTTGGGAGAGACAGTCCTGACAAAACTCTACCATCTGGTGAGCAAGATGTATGAGACAGGCGAAATACCCTCAGACTTCAAGAAGAATATAATAATTCCAATCCCAAAGAAAGCAGGTGTTGACAGATGTGAAAATTACCGAACTATCAGTTTAATAAGCCACAGCTGCAAAATACTAACGCGAATTCTTTACAGACGAATGGAAAAACTAGTAGAAGCCGACCTCGGGGAAGATCAGTTTGGATTCCGTAGAAATGTTGGAACACGTGAGACAATACTGTCCCTACGACTTACCTTAGAAGCTAGAATAAGGAAGGGCAAACCTACGTTTCTAGCATTTGTAGACTTAGACAAAGCTTTTGACAATGTTGACTGGAATACTCTCTTTCAAATTCTGAAGGTGGTAGAGGTAGAATACAGGGAGCGAAAGGCTATTTACAATTTGTACAGAAACCAGATGGCAGTTATAAGAGTCGAGGGACATGAAAGGGAAGCAGTGGTCGGGAAGGAAGTGAGACAGGTTTGTAGTCTCTCCCCGATGTTATTCAATCTGTATATTGAGCAAGCAGTGAAGGAAACACAAGAAAAATTCGGAGTAGGTATTAAAATCCATGGAGAAGAAAAAAAATGTTGCGGTTCGCCGATGACATCGTAATTCTGTCAGAGACAGCAAAGGACTTGGAAGAGCAGTTGAACGGAATGGATAGTGTCTTGAAAGGAGGATATAAGATGAACATCAACATAAGGAAAACGAGGATAATGGAATGTAGTCGAATTAAGTCGGGTGAGTCTGAGGGAATTAGGTTAGGAAATGAGGCACTTAAAGTAGTAAAGGAGTTTTGGTATTTGGGGAGCAAAATAACTGATGATGGTCGAAGTAGAGAGGATATAAAATGTAGACTGGCAATGGCAAGGAAAGCGTTTCTGAAGAAGAGAAATTTGTTAACATCGTGTATAGATTTAAGTGTCAGGAAGTCATTTCTGAAAGTATTTGTATGGAGTGTAGCCATGTATGGAAGTGAAACATGGACGATAAATAGTTTGGACAAGAAGAGAATAAAAGCTTTCGAAACGTGGTGCTACAGAAGAATGCTGAAGATTAGATGGGTAGATCACATAACTAATGAGGAAGTGTTGAATAGGATTGGGGAGAAGAGAAGTTTGTGGCACAACTTGACCAGAAGAAGGGGTCGGTTGGTAGGACATGTTCTGAGGCATCAAGGAATCACCAATTTTGTATTGGAGGGCAGCGTGGAGGGTAAAAATCGTAGAGGGAGACCAAGAGAAGACTACACTAAATTTGTATTTGTGTGGAGTGTAGCCATGTATGGAAGTGAAACATGGACGATAAATAGTTTGGACAAGAAGAGAATAAAAGCTTTCGAAACGTGGTGCTACAGAAGAATGCTGAAGATTAGATGGGTAGATCACATAACTAATGAGGAAGTGTTGAATAGGAATGGGGAGAAGAGAAGTTTGTGGCACAACTTGACCAGAAGAAGGGGTCGGTTGGTAGGACATGTTCTGAGGCATCAAGGAATCACCAATTTTGTATTGGAGGGCAGCGTGGAGGGTAAAAATCGTAGAGGGAGACCAAGAGAAGACTACACTAAGCAGATTCAGAAGGATGTAGGCTGCAGTAGGTATTGGGAGATGAAGAAGGTTGCACAAGATAGAGTAGCATGGAGAGCTGCATCAAACCAGTCTCAGGACTGAAGACCACAACAACATCTGCTCTCTTGTCCGCATTTAACAGTGGAATTCCCGTTGCGCTCTTAATGTTATCACCATTGCTTTTAATGGCACCAAAGATTGTTGCGACTTTCCCATATGCTGAGTCAGTCATAACTACAATCATTTCTCTTTCGATTTCTTCAAATTTTTCATGCAGCCGTTTTGTCTTAGTTTCCCTGCGCTTCCTGTATATTTCATTCCCCAGCGACTTGTATTTCTGTATTCCTGAGTCTCCCGGAACATTTTTGTTGTTTCTTCTTCCATCGATACATTGTAATATTTCTTCTGTTACCCATGGTTTCTTCGCATTTACCTTCTTTGTACCTATGTTTTCCTTCCCAACTTCTGTTATCGCCTATTTTAGGGATCTCCATTCTTCTTCGACTGTATTGCCTATTGAGCTATTCATTGTTGCCGTATCTATAGCTTTAGAAAACATCAAGCGTATCTCGTCATTCTTAGTACTTCTGTATCCCATCTGTTTGGGTATTGATTCTTTCCGATTAATGTCTTAAACTTCAGCCTACTCTTCACATTGTGATCTGAGTCAATATCTGATCCTGGGTATGCCTTACAATCCAGTATGTGGTTTTGGAATCTCTGTCTGATCATGATGTAATCCAAGTGAAATCTTCCCGTATCACCCGTCCTTTTCCAAGTAAACCGCCTCCTCTTGTGATTGCTGAACAGAGTTTTCGCTAATACTAGCTGAAGTTTATTGCAGTACTCAATTAATCTTTCTCCTCTCTCATACTTTGTTCCAAGCTCATATTCTCCTGTCACCTTTTCTTCTACTCCTTCCCCTACAGCCGCATTACAGTCCCCCAGGACTATCAGATTTTCATCTCTCTTTACATTCTGTATTACCCTTTCAGTATCCTCGTACACTTTCTGTATCTCTTCATCTTCAGTTTTCGACATCGGCATGTATACCTGAACTGTCGTTGTCGGTGTTGGTTTGCTGTCAATTCTGATAAGAACAACCCTGTCACTGAACTGTTCACTCTCTACCCTAGCTTCCTATTCATAACGAATCCTATGCCCGTTATACCATTTCCTGCTACTGTTGATACTACTCTATATTCATCTGACCAGAAATCATTATCTTCATTTCACTTCGCTGACCCCTGTTATAACTAGGTTGAGCCTTTGAATTTCCCTTTTCAGATTTTCTAGTTTCCCGACCACGTTCAAGCTTCTGACATTTCACGCTCCTACCCGACGAACGCTGTTATTTCGTTGATTATTCAATTTTTTTCTCATGGTAACCTCTCCTTTGGCAGTCCGCTCCCGGAGATCCGAATGGGGAACTGTTCTGGAATCTTTTGCCAAAGGAGAGATCATCGTGACAATTTTGCAATTACAGACCCCATGTCCTGTGGATAAACGTTACGCATCTTTAATGCAGTGGTTTCCATAGCCTGCTGCATACTCATGCCGTTGATCTTTGTTGATTCTTCCGCGTTTAGGGACAGTTTCCCATTCCAAGAACAAGAGAGTGCCCCGAACCTCTATCCGCTCCTCCGCCCTCTTTGACAAGGCCGTTGGCAGAATGAGGGTGACTTCTTATGCCGGTAGTGTTTGGCCGGCAATGCTGATTTTTAATCAATAATTTAAGCAGCGGCGGGATTCGAACACGAGCCGAATACGTTTTGATTATGAATCAAAGACGCTTCCCCCAATACCGCGGGTCCAATACTAGAAATAGCAATAATTTTATTTTGTAAAAGACTGCTTAAAAATTATAGCCCGTAAAATACGGTATGGATTCGCTCAATTCGTTCTTAGCGGCCAAGATAATTCATATTAAATTCTCAAAATCCATTTTAGCAAACGCGAATCTAGTTCTTCATAATATGTTAACCTAAAAAATACGAGTGCGAAAGAAGAAGCTCCTCTTTCACGCTTTCCACTGAGCAATATGTGTCGTAACTTACGCGGAGTTCCCGAATGCGTGTTGAGTAAATTTTTACAATTTCTTTGCATAGTGAGACACCTGTCGAATTACTTGAACCTGCCTGATATACAATTGAAAACTTTTAACCTGAAGGGCTGGGACTCAGTTTCGTGAACGGCATATATTCCCCAGTTCTTAATTTCTCCTTAATCTCCATGAAATCTGGTTTGTTCAATTTCCTGCTCCTACCGTTATGATAAATGAGCTGCAGTGAAACTACCTACACAGACTTGTTAAGCGCAGCATTGTGAACGGATCCTGTGAAGCCTATCACGCTTGCAGGAACCCAGGTTGGCCTCCTTTAACCGCTGTGCTTCAGTACACACGTACTCTTGGGTTTCTGTTGCATCAGAGAGAGCCGATTTAATAGTTGCGGCAGTGGTAGGGGCAGACACGATGGAAAGAGTATTTGTCCATCTCTGTTTTGACAGTCTATGTGTCACATTATTAGTCCACTACACACCAATAATCAGTAAGTGAAGTCATAATAAGAATAAGTATTATAAAAACCCAGTTACAAGTTAAACATTTAGGAATAGAAACTGTTGGCAACTAATGCAAATAACCATTTTCAAGACAGGGAAAATGTTAAGCCATTAAATAAACTCAGTTCATTTGGAAATACGTATTACGTATTCCATTGTAGACAACCTTCCGTTTCAAGGTACAAGATGCTGCACGACCGAAGAAGTATGGCTTAACCGTCCACATGTTACGTTACTAGTTTTAAAAATATACAGAGTTTTACTGCGACTGAAGAATTAACAATGTCCTCCAAATAGCTTAATACATTATGCAACTCTTAAATATGTAGAACTTCTAACACTCAAAAATGCTACACAAAACACAATCCCACGTCTCGCAGCAACAAATACTGTAAAAAGTGCCGGAAACTACTTATGGTAGTTTCTAGTGTGCATTCCTTCACGTGATTCTAAAATCAATCACTAGATCGGAACATCTGTCATGAAACGTCTTGTGTTACTAGGTACACTATCCCCCAGGTACAACACTCTCTTCTTATAACGCATTCTCATAAGAGTTCATAAACTTATCACTTGCAGCCTTACAGTATGTAATACCAGATATTTATTTTAGTCCAGATTTTGTACTACAGCATGTTCATACCCCTATATTGTTCCAAACCAAGTCGCTTTCTCACATCCATTCACATAAATAATCGGTTTTTTTTTTTTTTTTTTTTTTTTTTTTTTTTTTTTTTTTCAGTACAATGACTTGACAGTCGCTACCGTGTCTGTGTACAGACAACTGGATTCATTCAAGTGCAGTTAAGCAAGTCTCTCGGCAACCATTGTGCAGTTTTCAAGTATCTGACGTCTCAGAATGGTTTTTGCAATGCTGTATTGGTATAGAACATTGTGTAAAAACCGGAAATTGTGGATAGAAACGAATTTCTATTTTTTATAAAATCATAATAAAACATTTGACACGTATTGTTGAGGAATCGTTGGAAAACTAATGCTGTCTGCCCACAGATATATTTTTTTTTGGGTGTAGAATTGATGGTTCCAGTTGTGCATGCATCGGAGTATCTGAGTGGAGTGTCTATACATGGAGTGCATAGGGGCCTGAAGATGACATTAATGAGATGCTAACTAGTCGCCTCACTAAAATAACTTCCGTAAACCTATGGCTGTTTGATGATTTTTCTTTGGGAAATACCAACCCGAACACTGTCCTGTATCCATGACGGATGAGCAGAGTTTGTGGAAATTGGCTGAATTTTAAGAAAAATTACACATGGTGTGGCTCAGACCCCAAATATCCTGGCTGCTAAGCTATGACTTTAAGACAGTTGGGCCGGCCGGTGTGGCCGTGCGGTTCTAGGCGCTTCAGTCTGGAACCGCGTGACCGCTACGGTCGCAGGTTCGAATCCTGCCTCGAGCATGGATGTGTGTGATGTCCTTAGGTTAGTTAGGTTTAATTAGTTCTAAGTTTTAGGCGACTGAAGACCTCAGAAGTTAAGTCGCATAGTGCTCAGAGCCATTTGAACCATACGACAGTTGACTGGATGTGAAAATGGCCACAGGGGTGCAAGTGGGATTGCACTTAAGTGTATACATTGCAAAATTTCATCAAAATCGTTTGAAATTTAAGAAACCTGAACATCGCGGTATTTACAATTTTCAACACCACTATTTGGTAACCTGTTTTGACGATACACTTCAACATCATCAGACGCTCTAAATACATAATGGCTGAATTTTTTGCCTAAAGACGTCACTGTGTGTGATTGCTTACAAGAGTTGATGCAGACACTAGTTATTTTCACGTGGGACTTCCTGATTGATGTATTTCGGGAAAATTCAGCCACTATATATATGGAGAGGATCTGATGACGACGATGATGAAATGAACCGTCGAAACTGGTTGCCAATAAATTGATAATGAAATTTCAGCTGTAAATCGTGTTGAAAATTGTAATATTCCAATTGTAATATTCCTATCGGCTGTGATCCTCTCTTGTTATTTAACAAGGATGGATATGCCGAAAGAACATGGTGCTTATCGAAAGTAGAGACTTCTTTGTCCCAAGTTGTGAAATCAAAGGGTGTAGCGTTTGGCTGTCTTAGGATAATTGGCTGAAATGGGTGTGAGGTAGCAATCAGCTGCTTAAAAGTGAAAGTAGGTGGGGTGATAATTAGCTAGGACTTTTCTGAAACTAGGTCCATGTATTTAGTGCGTGACCTCCTTTGGGCTAGTTCTGTCACTTTCACCACGCTGATGATGGCAGATCTGGACACAGCTATCGACCTGGTGCAGGAAGAAACGTGCTTCATCAGACTAGTCGAGACGTTTTCATCGATCCAAGGTCCAGTCTTGATGATACCATGCCCACTGAGTCTTAATTTCTGGTTTCATTTAGTCAACAGGGGAAAACATAACGGGCATGTCGGAGTCCCTTGTTCATCAGTATGTGGTAAGTGGTGAGCTCCGAACCACGATTGTATTCTGTCGTCAGACCTGGTTCTGAGCGCCGCCTGTCTTGCTTTACAAAGCCGGCGAGCCTCCGACCTCAGCGTTCTTTGATTACACGTAGAAGTCCAGCAGCGTGGATTCGGCGTCCTTCAACCACTACTCGCGGATATTCACAACTGTAGTGTGCGAACAGCCGACCAATTTCGCCGTTTATGAGATGCAGGAGGTGTGACGACAGTTACTTGAATTTGGAAAATAAGTGTAACTACAGTGTGTCATATGTCTGAAAGTCCTATATACTGAAAGCACACTGCCTAATAAAACGAAACGACATCTGGCGTCAAATCATGGTAGTTTGTTAAATAATCCAGGAGAACTCTTTTCCTACAAATTAAATGAAATGACAGGAGAAAACAAGCCTTCACTAATGAAGCGATTCCTGCAGACATTTTTCTTTCATCTTACAAAGTTGTCTACCGTGTAGCATAGAGCAAGAAAACTCGCACCGTAGCAGGAGACCTTGTTTTACCAGCTGAACTGGATGTGGTTTGTTGTATTGTAGGTGAGTCAGCCGTCAAGCAACGTACAATTGCACCTTTTTCATATAATAGTACAAATCTTATTAGTCGAGTATTTGATGTGGCTTTCCTTGGAAAAACTCAATTCGTTGAATGTATCCATTCAAGGTAATTAGACTAATTCTCTGCAACTGTCAGAGAAAATTTCAGCCTTCAGAAAGAAACTGCTACTGTAAAAGAAAAAGTTGGAAGAAAAAATATAATAAAAGTCACTTCTCCCAGTGTTTATTGTCCATGTAGAAATCGGCAGTTAAATCTTTGGTGGCCCTAGCTTTTGTCCTGTGAGAGGGACTTTTCATTGCAGCGAGCTTCCTATTGGGCAGGTGTAGTGCTTAATTTGTCTGCCCCTGAGCGCCAGACTGACTGAAGGTCTGCGAATATTAAGTGAATTCTAGATCTAGTTTCTATCTCAAGGGGAAAAAAACAAGCAACGGAAATATAATTACTGAACTACAAATCGAGCGACCATGGTTTACACTTTACTAAATATTTCCTGATTACTCTCTCTTAAAGTGTACCTGAGGTTAGAGAAGGAAGCCGTGCTGGTATGCACACTGTGGTGAAGTTTAATGAATTAAATAGGTCCATGAAAAACATTTTTTCATGAAGATAGAGCATATTCCAGAACTGCGTATGACATGGGAGACATATAATAATCTAACACTATGGTTTCCCAGGAACCGACCGTAATAACTTAACGATCATTATTCAGCAAGGGTTGGACTGACTAAGGGACCCAACATGGACACGCAATTGCTGGCATACAAAGATTCAGTTTCACTGAACATTCGAAAAACTGAATAATTAAAGCTTACTTGCGACTCACTCCGAAAACAATCATGGAAGTTAATCGGGTTTACGGTGAATCGTGGTCGATTACAGAAGAAGTTGGGTTCCACCTGGGTCTAAGTAAAATGATAGTGGAACGAGAATCCCGAACTGTTCCTAATGATAGAGTTTAATCGTTATAAAGAATCGTAACTCAAAACAGGACTAACTCCCATCCAAAGTCACCGTTCATTTGTGCACAGAAGCAGTACATCGTGCTTACTTGACCATGGAACACCTACCTGCTGCGACTCTACTCTTTCGCGTTCGAATAACTTCTGTATAAAATCCAACCTGCCCATTTCTGCTTGTCAAGGCCGAACAGGCTTGGAGAGGGCGGACTGGCCAATCAGGAAGGTAGATTTGCCAGTGGCAGCAGGCTCTCCTATGATCAGAAGACATGCCTGGTTCCTTCGTCTCAAAATTCTCCACTCAGTATAACGTCCAAAATTCAAACACGGTTCTCTCTACTGCATGGATCCGGAGGAACCCAACCACGTCGCCGCACATTTAAAACTCTTGGCAGACGATTGCCGCCACAGAGTGGCGTCACGGGCTGGCTTAGAGGTTTAAATCCAATCGGCTCTCTCAGGTTTCTAGTGCAAAGTGAAAACAAGAATTTGCAGCTGCATTCACACAGTCACACGCGTCGTTAGTTACTACATCATTCATGTAGGACAGGTGGTTGCAACTATTGGGTGGTTAAATGCAACTACTCACAGAGGTTCAGAGTGGGCTTTAATTACCGTATTGCAGCGAAACTTGGTAAATATTCTAATGCGTTAATGCGAAAGCGATTTACATTGGAAAAAAATAGTTCCGATTTTGGCCACCAGATGCAAATCTGGCGCTCTGAATGAAAGAGGACGTTTAGGAATGTTTCCATATGTAATGGGTTAGGAGCAGTATGTGGACAGAAAAGGTCAGACAAACGAGAAAGGAATAGCGTTGATTTTATTATTAACCACCACCTATACAATTTGTTCAATACTAGCAGCAGAAATTTCCCCAGAGCCGAAAGTCACAATGATTCAGATCAGGTGATCTGGAAAACCTCTGTAGAAAACAGGTCCGTGGAAGATATGAATGGAGCAGATCTTTCACTGGACCAGCGACATGAGGTATTGCCCCATCTTGCATGAAAACAGTGGTTTCCACACAGTCGCACTCTTCCAAACCAAAAATTCCATACTGTACAAGAAGGTGTCGATAACGATAAGACGTGAAGGTATCTCTGAGAGGCCCTCGTGGTGTATTTTCTTGGAAGAAGAACGGATCGATAATAAAGTTGCTTGTGAACCCACACCATACAGTCAGTCACACAGGGCTAGCGCAATGGTTCTTTGTGCACCACACACAGTTTAGCACTGTCCGAAATTCGGCAGTTCCGTTTATCACTGCACCCTGTAGTGTAAAATGTGCCTCGTCACTGCATATCATTTTGCCCGTCCACAGTTGATCAACTTCGATCCGAACCAGAAACCGAAAAGTAAATTCAGAACATTGCTGCGGATCATGAGGTTTCAGTTGCTGCACCGTCCGGATTTTGCTCAGGTACCAGTGTAAAATAGACCCCAAAACGTTCCGTAGTGTTGGCCAAGGGATGGACAATTTCGTGACACTGCTCGAGCACTAGCACCTTGCGCGTGCCAGTTACAGCGACAGAAAACTCGTCAGTAATTTCCACCGGGGGAAGACGCCTTCCTCTTGCTGGTGCCACTCCAAACTCACCTGTGTTTTCGAATTTAATTATCATCTTCTTTAAACCATTTAATGACACCGGTCCACTGCGAAGATCTTTGAGTCGCCGATACTCAATGCAGCACTGTAACTGCTGCCGTTCACACAAAACAGTGTGATTCTTCTCGGCAGCTATATTGTTCACTCACTTTATGGATTGCCAAATGAAAACGTGGATGTCATACCGTCAAAGAAACAGTGGACAGTGCCATATTTGTGCCCTGTGGCCAAAAGTGGACCTTATGTTTTTCAGCTTTAATCGGTTCCGCGTTAGCATATCTTCAAGTTTGGGTGTCATACGATAATTACAGCCCACTCTGGAGCCCAGTGAGTAATTATAACCATGCGGTACAAAGTGTCCTGAATATCAAATGTATTAAAACTGAGAATAAAACACACTCAATTTAGTTTCTCAGTGTGATATTCCTCCCTGGGGTGTAAAAATATGTGAAAACGCAGGTAGAGAAAAGATACACTGTGCTTGGTCAAACAAATGAACTATAAAAACCACAAAATTATATGAAAGGTGAACCGATTGATACCTTTCAATACGTCATAAGCTAATGAAGTAATAATAATCTTATTAATTATTTTCTAAACCCGTTTATCCCAAACTTCGAGTTGGATGTCACGTACGAAAGAAGCCGCGGGTATTTATGTTCGGAGCCGTGGATCCAAAAAGTTCGGAAACCAATGCCTCTTACACTTTCCTTACAGCTTCGAGCGTCCAGAACGCCATTAGGAGGTATTCAATCGCACGATGTTCGGTGGACGTAATGTTTCAAAAAAATTGCTCTGAGCACTATGGGACTTAACTTCTGAGGTCATCAGTCCCCTAGAACTTAGAAATACTTAAACCTAACTAACCTAAGGACATCACACACATCTATACCCCTAGCGGTCGCGCGGTTCCAGACTGTAGAGCCTAGAACCGCTCGGCCACCCCGGCCGGCCGTAATGTTTCGGCTCTACAGTGTACGTCTTACATATCAGCGGCGATATGTATCGAAACAAATGTGTGCGATTTGTTCCCACTGCAGGCTGCATTTATCAGCTACCTTTCATTGTGTTACGTGTTACAGTGGCATACAATGTGTTAAGAAGACAATGGTGCATGCCGTGCCTCGCGCCATTCTCATGGGCGGTGTCGGTATGGCACTGCTGAACAAAAGATAATGCATATGCATTCCTCAATGTGCTCAGTGAGACCTTCGAGAGTGAAGTGCCAGCCAAGATGGACGTAGACGTAGTCCATTGTCTTGCTGATGGTAAGGACAAAGGGCGGATTAAGAAGATCGCCGCTAAATCTAACCACATCAATACCACTGGCTCCTCAATAATACACATGTCCGATATTTTTCACTTATTCACTTCGCTCACTTGCGGTTTTCTTCCCTCTTCTTCATATTTCTCTCTTACTAACACAGTTCTTTTTACTGTGTATTTCTTTTTCCTTAGTTTCTATGCACTCTGTATTACTGTGCATATGACACATTCAGTTTGCTTCTTCATTCGAGACTATAAGCACTTTTTGTATCCCATCTCTACAGAATATTTTATTGATGATAATGTAAGTTAAGAATAAGGTCGAAAAATGTCTTAAATTAAAAACATTTCTGCAGTGGTTCTTGAAGTAAAGGCGTATGATGTTGCTGATAGTGACTGTACGTCGGATACGAATGCTAAGCCCAGCGGACGGCTTGGTACCTTCCAAGTAAGCTTTGTGCCGGGTCTTCCATTTTTCATTCCCTCTACATACGTTTACAGCAACGCAAACAGAATATTACATTGCACGGACGATTGTCACCTTAATCCATGGTATGCAGAAACAGGCTTGGAATATCATAACAGGTTGGAGGAAGACGACAACAAATCACCTCTACCCATACATAACTGGTCCAGAGCAGCAGTGAAATCGTTGTGCATTGTTCCCTGTTCAGAGAGCGTCCTTTGATATTCATTTTTGGATATGGTCTGTGTCTAGACGGTCCTGTTTTTCTGTATCAGTTGGCTGATGGTGGGTTTGCGCTTATCAAACGGTATTAAAATACCAGCTGGAACTTGGGTCTCTATCTCTCCCAATAGTTAAAAACTCCAGAATTTTCGTAACCATTAAGCCAGACATCATCAGTTTGCAGCAAAGAGTACGCGATGCACCAGTATAATTTTTCTCATTTCCGTTTGCAATGACGATTGATGCGCCATCATATAAGCCACAATTTCTTTTATTTTACCGTAATGTTTAGTACAGAGGATACGACTGGGAGATTTCTTGTGGCGTTCTGATGAACGTTCGTGGCGCTCTTGTGTAGAATGTATAAAAACAGTGACAATCAAATAGCTTTCTTTGATTCTTCTGCGTCTTTGTTATTAAATCGACTGATGAAGGTCCCAGATACACAAAAAAAATTGAATCATAGTGACTAAACTTTTAGAAACGGTCTTCATGAATGAATTGCACTTTTTACTACTCTTCTAATGAAAATCACCCTAAATCTGCCTCCAAGTAACTTTATGTCGTCGTCCCATTTGATATCGTTCCGAATTGATGCTGAATATTTGTCAATAATGCCGTTATTAATTATCGCTGATGTAGTCAAGCATTATCTGAGCTCTTCACGTGTCTTCCATTGCATTTGTTTGGTTGGGGATCACTCACAAGTCCTCGCACCGTTAGTTGGTTGTATTCATTCATTCACTTACTCGTTTATACATGGCGTTGCGTACACCACAACTAGGGTTGTGGAACGAGTCGAGTTTTACCGCTATTCCCACATTTCGCAAAAATAAGAAAAAAAATAATCCGACAGAATTTTTCCATATACGACTATGTCGCTCACGAACTACCTCGGAGAAGTACCAACGTAAATAGTAACGGTTCTAGCGCACGTCTTGCGGTACAACCAATATATCAAATGTTACTTTCGTTTTTGGTGATAGCTCTCCATGGAGAACGACGTACTGCGGTTTTTTCTAGAAATAATTTAGTCCTGTCACGTACCTGATATGGCATTCAGTAACAGACTATTTTGTTAACTAAGCGACACTGGGAATCTTTACCGAAGCTTTCAGCAACGTGGACTAACCAGTTTACAGGATTGTTTTTCCGTTTTTGCGTAAGGTTATCAATTAAAATTTCATCATAGCCATTTGCTGAAGCCATTCGTCTTATTACGCCGAGCTCGTCAAAATGTGCATATATATCCATTGGTATATTGTTCGCTCTGTTAACTAGTGCTCTGTATGCAGCAAGGTTGTGTGTTGTGGGGTGACAGGATCAGCTGTGTATGGTGGTATCTGTTGCTGTTGCCTTCCTGCAAACTTTCAAGCTGTGTGAGCTGTTTTCTTTACTAATGTTTAGATCAAGGAAATCGATGCTACCATTGCTCTCACATTCCACTGATAAACCACCTTCCGTGCATGAATTGAAAAAGAAACCCTAAGCTTGCATACATTTCACAGGCTAACTCTCCTACAAAATAGCAAACATTCTCAGACCACACGACATCAACATTGCCGTTACAACAGACAACAAACTGTAACAAACACTGAGACACAATATACACACACAGACTGGTAATGCGGTCTAAGGCACTGCAGTCATGGGCTGTGCGGCTGGTCCCGGCGGAGGTTCGAATCCTCACTCGGGCATGGGTGGGTGTGTGTGTTTGTCCTTAGGATAATCTAGGTTAAGTAGTGTGTAAGCTTAGGGACTGATGACCTTAGTAGTTAAGCCCCATAAGATTTCACACACATTTGAAAAGACTGGTAATAACTCACAAGAAGGCACTTATAAAATGGTATGTAATACCTGCAGATCCCTTTATATAGGCCAAACTGGGAGAAACTTTCAAACAAGATATAATGAACACATAAATGCTTATCAAACAACAATTACAATAGATCAGCAATAGCCACCCACATAAAAGACACAGGCCACCAATTCCATGACATTGCGAATGATCTTCATTTATTGCATAAAAAGGGTAAGGGACACCAAATGGACTTATATGAAGAACTGGAAATCTTCATTCATGGCACAGCACATTGAGATGTATTATTAAACGATAAGCTTGAAAGCAATAATTTTAACTTCTTCAAAAACTTCTCCAACGTTAAATGTTTATTCCATTGGCAGAATAGTATTCATCAAGTATCCATGTAACATTCTCCATATTGCCCATACATCTAGATAAAAGTTTACATCTTCACCACAGGTATATATTACTGTCTTTAAAATTGTAAGTATTTTAGTGTAGATTTTACAACTCCCTTGCAGGTTTTAAACAGGCTTTGAAATTGTAAGTAGTTTATCTTAGATTTTAAAACTCTTTGGGAAGTTGTAAACAGACGTTTGTGAAACTGCTACGCTGTGATTGACCGGTTACTGTGCTCTGTGTGGCAGAAAATGAAATCTCAAACAAAAATGTAAGTAAACGTATTAATACACTCCTGGAAATTGAAATAAGAACACCGTGAATTCATTGTCCCAGGAAGGGGAAACTTTATTGACACATTCCTGGGGTCAGATACATCAGATGATCACACTGACAGAACCACAGGCACATAGACACAGGCAACAGAGCATGCACAATGTCGGCACTAGTACAGTGTATATGGACCTTCCGCAGCAATGCAGGCTGCTATTCTCCGATGGAGACGATCGTAGAGATGCTGGATGTAGTCCTGTGAAACGGCTTGCCATGCCATTTCCACCTGGCGCCTCAGTTGGACCATCGTTCGTGCTGGACGTGCAGACCGCGTGAGACGACGCTTCATCCAGTCCCAAACATGCTCAATGGGGGACAGATCCGGAGATCTTGCTGGCCAGGTTAGTTGACTTACACCTTCTAGAGCACGTTGGGTGGCACGGGATACATGCGGACGTGCATTGTCCTGTTGGAACAGCAAGTTCCCTTGCCGGTCTAGGAATGGTAGAACGATGGGTTCGATGACGGTTTGGATGTACCGTGCACTATTCAGTGTCCCCTCGACGATCACCAGAGGTGTACGGCGAGTGTAGGAGATCGCTCCCCACACCATGATGCCGGGTGTTGGCCCTGTGTGCCTCGGTCGTATGCAGTCCTGATTGTGGCGCTCACCTGCACGGCGCCAAACACGCATACGACCATCATTGGCACCAAGGCAGAAGCGACTCTCATCACTGAAGACGACACGTCTCCATTCGTCCCTCCATTCACGCCTGTCGCGACACCACTGGAGGCGGGCTGCACGATGTTGGGGCGTGAGCGGAAGACGGCCTAACGGTGTGCGGGACCGTAGCCCAGCTTCATGGAGACGGTTGCGAATGGTCCTCGCCGATACCCCAGGAGCAACAGTGTCTCTAATTTGTTGGGAAGTGGCGGTGCGGTCCCCTACGGCACGGCGTAGGATCCTACGGTCTTGGCGTGCATCCGTGCGTCGCTGCGGTCCGGTCCCAGGTCGACGGGCACGTGCACCTTCCGCCGACCACTGGCGACAACATCGATGTACTGTGGAGACCTCACGCCCCACGTGTTGAGCAATTCGGCGGTACGTCCACCCGGCCTCCCGCATGCCCACTATACGCCCTCGCTCAAAGTCCGTCAACTGCACATACGGTTCACGTCCACGCTGTCGCGGCATGCTACCAGTGTTAAAGACTGCGATGGAGCTCCGTATACCTCGGCAAACTGGCTGACACTGACGGCGGCGGTGCACAAATGCTGCGCAGCTAGCGCCATTCGACGGCCAACACCGCGGTTCCTGGTGTGTCCGCTGTGCCGTGCGTGTGATCATTGCTTGTACAGCCCTCTCGCAGTGTCCGGAGCAAGTATGGTGGGTCTGACACACCGGTGTCAATGCGTTCTTTTTTCCATTTCCAGGAGTGTATATATATATATATATACAACCTAATCTTGCTATTTACATAATGTATACACTGTAACAGATTTATCCTTCCACAAAGGTTTATTTTTCGATTCTTAACCCCACTGGAACACATAGCTAATGCACGTAACCTATCAGCTGGTGTATAAGTAACAGTATGATGCACCTGATGATGGCAGCGTGCTGCCGAAATGCATTTTGCTAATAAAATATTAGGACAAAGTGACTGCAGCAGTATAAAATATTCCACATAATAAAATATAAGATGGTACTGGACTCTTTTTCAATGAGTTACTGGGTATCAGTGTACACAATGGCTGGATACTCTGTCACAAAAATGAAAATATGCTCTCTCATGCAAATTTGTGAAGAGAAATCGTGCAGGTATACTTGAGAAGGTATGCGACGCCAAAGAAAAGATCAGAAAATACCCCGCACTCCAGTATGGCAGATTAGCTCCATTTTGCTCGAATGAACAACCTCATTATGAAAATACAGAAACTCAAAAGAAGACGATGTGCTGGAATAAACTGTGAGACGCCATTGCAACAAAAGTAATGTGGGAAAGATTTGTGACCTACGCACTGCAAAAAAATTGGTTAAAATGCTTTGGTACTCTTTGACGGGTAGCCCTCAAAAGTAAATAAATAAATAAGAGGACCACAAAAATCAACGAAAGAGCTCGCCGTTCCAGGCTACAATCTTGTGCAGAAGTTCTCTTTGGCAGTAGCATGTTTCCACAGATGCCAAGGCATAAATTGTTTTGTAACGAAAAAACAAATGCCGCTTTATGTCATTTCTTCAGAACGAATTTCAACGAGCACAGGTGGTCACAAGAAGGCGATAGCGGATACAGATGTGTTACCTTTGAAAACTGCCATTTCGTTGACTACCAAAAAACGATTCTGTTGTCATTCGAGAAGATAGCGATATTTTGGTTTTGGCGACGGCTTTAAAGTCAGGCAACGTGTTCTTTAGGAAATCTGGAAGAGGTAACATACGAGATGCTCTGTATTCAAAAACATCCTTAAAATATGAAGATATTGTGGAAAACATTCTATTTCTCCGTACGATAAGTGGTTGCCACACCATCTCAACTCAGCCTGGATAGGGGACAACTATGTTTTCATTATATTTGAGACTGTTGTTTCCCACAGTAAAAGCGTTTCTATTTTCAAACATCAGCTGCACAAAAAGATTATACCGTAGAAGCAACTGTAAATTTCCTCGTGGCACTTTATGGAGGTGTCTCGGATACTTCTAAAGATGCGTTGCTACATCTTCGCTTTTCTAAGGCTGCTACGAACACCAAATTCGATTTGGCACACCTATCACCAACACGAAATGCAGTTCAATGGCGTGCATGTAGGACTTAACCTGCAAGTTTTAACACGGATGGGGTATGAAAATGTGTGTGTGAAATCTTATGGGACTTAACTGCTAAGGTCATCAGTCCCTGAGCTTAGACGCTATTTAACCTAAATTATCGTAAGGACAAACACACACACCCATGCCCGAGGGACCAGTCGCACAGTCCATGACTGGAGCACCCCCAGACCGCTAGGCTAATCCCGCGCGGCGGGGTATGAAAAAGAGGCCATCAAGTTTGCCTGGATACGGGATATTGGTAGCCTAAATCCAGTTTCACAGATTCTATACATTAACCACATCTGCGGCGAAACAAGAGAAATTAATGAATTTTTTACTTAAAATTTTGTATATATCATTAAAATAAAATTAAAGACCTCTTTTTAAACTGTATTTTGTTAACCTGTACGTATACATTCATAGGCTAAAACTACTGGCCACCGTGACGTTGGATGCTGCTGCCTGGTGGCGTTACGGGCACGTGATGCGGTCACAAAAGCATGTAAGCGGAACATAAACGGACGGGGGATAACCCTAGCGAAGATATGGGCCGAAAAATGGGGAAAGCCATTTAGATAAGCGACTTTTACAAAGAGTAGATTATTATTACGTAGAATTTGTTAACAGACTCGAAAACGGAGAAGCTGGACGAAAATTCAAATGGCTCTGAGCACTATGGGACTTAACATCTGAGGTCATCAGTCTCCTAGAACTTATAATTACTTAAACCTAACTAACCTAAGGACAGCACACACATCCATGCCCGAGGCAGGATTCGAACCTGCGACAGTAGCGGTAGCGCGGTTCCAGACTGAAGCGCCTAGAACCACTCGGCCACACCGGCCGGCTCGAAAGCTCACGTGCTCTTTTAGTGAGTATCTACAGAAAGAGGTAGAAGGACAGTGAAACTACAACTAGGAGATAAGTGGTTGGACGTCCACGATTCCTCACAGAACGTATGTTTCGGAGGCTTTCGTGCTCTGGCAAGTAGGATCTGGTGATCTGTGGCATCTCTGCCGAAAGAGGACGATGCTGGTGCACGCACAGGTGTTTCAGACCACACCGTTCATCGTACATAGTTGAATATTGAGCTCCACAGTAGACCATTCAATGTATTCACATGCTAATCCAACGACATCCGCAGTTACGATTACAGTGGGAATGGGACCATCGGGATTCGACCGTCGATCAATGGAAACGTGCCGGCTCTCCGGGTGAACCACATTTTTACTATGGTCCTTTCCACAAACGCAGTCATAGACGTGAACTTCGGCTAGAAACGAGCAGCATGGCACGGATACAGGCTGATGGGATCAGTATTATGCTATGGGCGATTTTCTCGTGTACTTGCTTGTGACCTAAGGCAGCAATCGAGGACACGCTGACAGCTGCAAACCACCTGCATCCTTGATGCTTGATGTCTTCTCTGACGTCGATGTCGTCTTTCTGCAGTATAATTGTCCGTGTCTTGGAGCCAGGGCCTTGTTACTTTTGTTTTGAGAGCGTTATATCACTCATGCTGATATCTCGGCGTCCAAATTCAGCTGATGTAAGTCCTATGGAGCCCATATGGGTAGCTATTGGGCGCCTTCACCACGAACGCAAATCACCGGCCCGCTAATTACGCGAATTTCATGACATGTGCGTAGACATTGAAAGGTGGCACACCACTCTCTCACTTTAACAACACTTTCAGTCAGATTAACGTTCACATTTTGGGTCATGATCTCGGAGTCCCTCAGTACTACATTTGGTATGTGTGGTTTATGACTTTTTACGTGAGGAAATTGTGGGCCGAACGATCTTATAACCTCATTTGTAACCCAGAGAGAACTTGTACATGAGGTGCCGTAGTGGAGGCGGCAGAGAACAGGGAGAGAAATGAAAAGGGGACCATAAATGCTGAGTGCAGCGATATGGCTGTGCTAGTGATTCTGGCAAGCAGCACTCAGCGGATTGTACCAGCAAATGTCACGTACGTGGCCAGTTGCCGGAAAGTGAGTAAGAGAGCCTACTGTAAACTGAGCAATCGGTGGGAAGGCCATAAAACTCTGTGCATTCTCATGTTAGAATGTTGGGACAATACAGACAAAGTGGCTCGTGCACATGTTTAGTGGAGGCAAGACTGTAACGTGTCTGAGGTCAGTTAATCGGCAGGTTCTTTTAACGAGCGCCAAAAACATATATTTCATGAGCACGACTGCCTGCGAAACTTAATAGCCTTCATTCATAAATTGGAACTGGTCAGCCCTATCTAGATAGATGTTTTTCGCTAAAAAATGGCCATGCTTACGGTGAGAACGAAGCCTCCCTAGTCTAAAATCTTCTTTTTTCAGACAAGAGAGATTTGGATTCGCAGATTGGCTGCTCTCAGAATACGCAAAGTGGAGGCTTGCTCCCCCAGCGTGGGAATTCCAGCGCTGTGTCTGTCCCAGCCAGAGCAACAGAACAGTCAAGGGGGGGAGATTCAAAGAGTAGAGGATAGTTCCATTGGTTTGTGCAATGTAGGGACTGTTTCGTTTTTGCTGATTCGTCTCCCGAACCGAGGCTTGGTGGAAAGTGGATGTGATTCTTTACTTGCTTCATCTTCTGGTCCTCCCCTGGTGAAGAACTTCAGATCTTGGTGAGACTTGTGGTCTGTGTCTTGTGGTCGACTAACAACCAGTTGCAGGCACATCATTCTGGAACCGCGCGACCTCTACGGTCGCAGGTTCGAATCCTGCCTCGGGCATGGATGCGTGTGATGTCCTTAGGTTAGTTAGGTTTAAGTAGTTCTATGTTCTAGGGGACTGATAACCTCAGATGTTAAGTCCCATAGTGCTCAGAGCCATTTGAACCATTTAAGAACCAGTGGCAGTTTCTAACTTTACTAACAGTGGAAGTGCATATCATCTCTGACATATTGTGTGTTACGGGGATGCCCTTATTAGTCCTGAGTCGATTATCTGACGTCTGACAATTAGTATCCATGAGTCAAATTGTTTTGGCCAGACCAGTGAGTGGGAGCACCTCACACTGAAATCTGCCAGGATTTCAGGGCTCTGACAGGGACGTCTCCAGCGCTCTGGAGTGTTCTGGAGTAGTTTGCAAATTTTCGCGGACTTGTTAGAAGATTACAGCTGCCGCAGCGCACTGCTCCTCACCGTTTTCCTGTTGCCATCTGAATCGAGGTGAAAGGGTAAAATACTTTCTCTTCTCAGGTGAACTACAGTTTGTTGTATAGTTGGTCATAATTGATTTCATTTGAATAGAGTTGGGACTAACGGTGGAATCATGTAAACAAAGTCAGACTGCGTTGTAAAAGGAATTAATTCGAGGATGAACGTGTATAGCTTCCAGCTCAATGTAGGCTTTGGCAATCAAACTGCATTCCTTTCGTGATTTTTGTTTGTTATTTTTGTGTATGATTTATCAGCTTGACGTACATACAATAGGATTAATAAAACTTGTCATTATTTTGTAAACTTAAATACGTCACTGTTCTCATTAAACTATTCCCTGTTTTTACTTTATTATAGTGGTGCATGGGTACACCAGCAATTTAATGTTCAATCGTATTAAATTAATTATTAATTAGAGTTATGAAAGTGACTGCAGGTATAGGTAGCAAAAGAGTCATGACGAAATTTACTAATTCATAAATAAAAATTAAGGATGTAGCTCACAATTTGAGGGTTATTGAGAAGATAATACTTTTCTTTATGTAAGTAAGATATGTCATCACTCAGACAGATATGTATGATAAAGCAAACGACGGTTCGCATTATCTAATGCCACATACCTCCACAAACCTACCAAAAAACTTTTGGATGTACTTCGTTTCAAACACTGACATACAATCTATTAAGCAGGTGGTCATAATGTTTTATCTCATCACTACATGTGAAAGTGTTGAAAATTTCTTTTCCTTTTTCAAGAATATTGATTCCCCAAAAATTATACGAATCTCATGAACTATATGTATACATTGCATACATAATGGCTTAAATATGATATTACATTCATGAACACTATTTTTGAGTGAGGATGGTATTTTCAGTTTAGAGATCACTTTCACAACAATTGTTAGTGCAACAATTCTCGGCGTGTATAGGGAGGAATTACATAAATTTTATGTGAATCTTGAGGGAAATTAAATTCTCTACAGAATTGGTTTTATGCATTGTGCACAAAACTGCATTAAAAGTTATTAGGATGAAACAATTGCCACATCAAACGTTTTTTGTTTTATTGACTTTTTGCTGATTTTCAGTCTCGCATCTCACTAGGTGTTCCGAATTTTCCAACGGGTTATTTATGAAACTTGCAGGAAATTTAACTCTCTTTGAAACTGGCATTGACACGTAGTTGCCTAAAATGCGCTGAAAGTGAGTTACTGTGGAAACTCTGCAAAAAGTGACATTTCTTACCGATTTTTTTCAAGATGGCACCTAACCCCCAAGGGGAGAAGGTCTAAAACTTGGATTTTTTACGAGAGGGGTAACACATACAACGTCGGCCGTTGTGGCCGAGCGGTTCTAGGCGCTTCAGTCCGGAAACGCGCTGCTGCTACGGTGGTAAATTCGAATCCTGCCTCGGGCATGGATGTGTGTGATGTCCTTAGGTCTGTTAGGTTTATTAGTTCTAAATCTAGGGGACTGATGACCTCAGATGTTAAGTCCCATAATGCTCAGAGCCATTTGAACCGTTTTTTGGACACATACAGCATACCTGAAAATCAAAAGTACTCTACCTTTTGCAACCCAACCTATTTTCAGAGCTATCTCTATTGGGCTAAATGCGTTTTTGGTCCCCAATAATGCTTAGCACTCATAAATGGTAGCTATATTAAATTAAGAGTAGAAGGGTAAGAATTGCTTTTCACTTTGCTTCTTTTTCAGTGCAACAAACAAGGTAAAAGTAATAAGTATAAAAAATTAAGAAGAAAACGGTTTGGGTACTAATGGGTTAATAACGCCACAGTTGAGTTGCAGGGAGTGCATGCTGCCGTTGGGCGATCAGGTGAGTGAACCCTCCCAGCTTCACGACTGTCGATTCCGCGGCGTCGCGCAGCGCGGGGGCCACGGCCTGCAGGAGTAACGGCGCTGCCAGCCGGGTACAATGCGCCCTGCTACGGGAGCGCCGCCAGAAATTAAAAGTGGGGTCGCGGGCCGCCGTCAAAGGCCGCACAATGGCCGCGGTCCCGTTCTGCGGTCGCATCCTCGTGGCGAATCATTCCGGCCGCCATTGTGTGCATACCGTCGTGCTCTCCGGGGTGGTCGGGCTCGTATCACGAAGTGCACGCTTCCCTCGCCACTTGCTCTCAGTCTTCCCAGAACTGTTTTTCCAGACTTCTATTTCCAATGGACGCCACTAATTGAGCCTGGCATTTGAAGCCTTTTGACTCAGACTGTAATGAGATGTTCTGTTTTTGTAGAGACGTTCGTTACAGTAACTCGCTGCAGAACTTCGATGGTTGAGTGACCCTTGGGTGCCTATAGGTAATCAGACATCTCACTAAACTTAACGTGCGAAGTTTGATTTTTGGCCCAGTTTTCAGCGATTAAACCTTTGATCCCTTACAACCGTCGCTGCTTGAGGTGTATGCCAGACAATTTTCATTTTTTCTCCCCTTGTGCCTTTACATGGCAAAATATAGCCATGGCAAAGTAAATTTAGCCATTGTCGTTGTGCCGTAACGTTGTTTACGTAGGCATTGGAGGTATTCAGAACACCATTCGTGTTATAAGCACGAGAAATAATCCAGACGGAGACCAAACTCAAAAATTATCATTTTTGATATAAATGAGTTGATCAGTTTCGAGACGTTTCTGTCTACAAAGTGATGAGGTGCTATTCGAATACAGCTGGGAAGCCTCTACAATGCTGTTCGAGTTTAGGGGAAAATTCAAGTGGGTTGAGGCGTGAATGGGAATTTACATGGAGGAGAGAAGCGTACAAGGCTGGTCCGTGCAGTTATACAAAGGTGTTGTTGTACCAGGGTAATGTGGTGGTGCTGCCTGATAGGCAGGAGACCCAGGTCCGGATCCCGGTCATGGCGCATATTTTCATACTTCACTTCAGACTGCATGTATACATTATAGATGTTTGAGACTTGAAGGGATTCTGGAACGATATAGCTTCATTTGACCAAATTTTATAGGTGACACAAAAACTTACTAAATCCCAGCGAATTGAAGATTATCGATCCTCATCTCGTGTCCCTCTTACAGTCATCTATGTTTATGAGCTTACCGGACAAAATATTTATCACCCCTTTAAAAAGCCCACTGGTCGCTTTGGAACGTTACAGAATTGCCCCCTTGCGGTGATGTGGCTCTCCACCGCTGATGTAAGCCATGACAGCGAAGTTGTGTAGTGTGTGCCACACGGTTGAGTGGAATAAGAGCAGTAACACGGCGTAAAAACCTGAATCCTAAGAAGTTCCTTAGTGATAGAAACTAGAGACGAGTCTCATGTCTTGCGACCAATGTCGGTTTCAAACCTGACGAGTATTGCTGTTGTCAGTCAACGCAGATCCATCTCGACCAGTTTCTGAATGAATATTGCAAAAACCATTCCATCTTTTCGTTATGGTCACCTCCCCATTGGCAGCCATCTCCCAGAGGTGCCAATAACGGAATAATCCTGAATCATTTCCCAATGGAGAGATCATCATGACGCTTTTCTTCAATTTCAGTCCTCATGTCCTGAGGATATACCGTATGTGTTTTCGATGCAGTGGTTTCCATTGCCTTCTGCACCCTCATGCCGTTGATTATTGCTGATTCTTCCTCTTTTTAGGGGCATTTTCCCATCCCAACGGCAAGAGAATGCCCTTAACCTCTGTCTGCTCCTTTGGCCGCCATTGCTGATGATTTTTATTTCAAACTGAAGCAATTGCGAGGCACTAACACGGGACCAAGGATGCTTCGATTACTAGCCGAGGGCGCTACCCTAAGACGAGGGTTTCCCAAGCTTTTCCTGTGGCGGAACGCTTTGAGAATCACGGTACTTTGATGGAGCACATTGTTCATTTCAAAGGTTAATAAAATTTTCAAAAAATGATAAAAAGCTGTTTTGTTCAGTGATTACTTCAATTTTAAGTCATATCTAATACCACAGAAATAGTAACAAAATTAAAAAATAATTAGTGTCGTCAAAATGCCGAAAAAGCCGCCATGTTCATGATAGTTTTTCATGGAGCAGTTAGTCTCTTGTCATGGAATACCCGTGCCGTATACCACAGGGTCAATTGGATTTTACAGTGTAGGAAATACGGCAACCTGCCACAAGTTTTTAGAAATGAAGTTATTGTACACTCTCCTTTTCACTGCCTCCTGTAGTGTGATCACAGGGGGCTGGATGGGGGACGGGGTGCGATATGTATGAATAAAACGGCTAAGCCTCGTTACCAACTGCGCACCTTTGTTGCACACTATACCTGTACAGAAACTTCGGCAGTCGTTCACTTGAAAGTGCTCTGCTGCTACTCCAGTGGCAGAGGGTAGGCATGCAGAATGTAAGGGGCGTTGAATGGGTTGACCGGCCTCAGGCGCTGCAGCAGCACTGGAGCACCACTGGAGCGAATAGGTATCGAAGTCTCTGTACAGGTAAGCTTTAAGGTGCACAAAAAAGGCGCACAGGTGGCACCAAGGCTGTTGATGAACTGGATTCTCTTAGAGGGAGCCTTTGCTGTTTTATTCTCTTATGTGTCAATGTTGCATCCCCCTTTGATCACGCCACAGGAGGACGCGAAAAAGGAGGGCTGAAAAGGAATAAACACTCATTCCTGCTTCAGATCATGTTCAAATTACTGTAAATGGTTTTGAATTTTCCCGAAGATTTCACCCTCTAAGCTAGACAAAAAATTGCTGTCGCGCTACGTTTCAAAGGGGCCAGATCACATTCAATGGAGTTGGCGGCCCCAGACTTTCCTTGCAGGAGAACTGAACAGTCCAGAAGTGTCAGTAGTGATGTACGTTGTCGAAATCGTTGTCCCGTTGCTCATCGATGTACGAAATGTCGTTTTCGATCTAGAGATGGTTTGGAATAAACGTCTCAAGGGGATGGGTGGTTTCATTGACGCCCTTTATACCACCTCCTGAGGCCTTTTCATGTTTATTCTGAGCCGCGGTATCTCTAAAATGTTTTCTTCGGCCACTCATAAGAAAAACGCGTGATTTCAATTTCGGGCGTCGCTGTTGTGACGTCGATCGTGGAGGCTTCAAAAGAAATATAGTGAAATATAGTCCTAATAATACTGTGAAGAATAATCCTTGTAACGCATGTATGGTGAAATTTGGTGCCAGTCTCACATCACTGACTCTACGTACACGTCACGTGACCTTCTGAGCTCTGGCTTTGTTTTCGCATGCGTCGACACCTTGCTGTTTGAAGCTTCACGGAGGTCGAGAGTGACGTCGCTGGGTGACACACTTTTGGACCATAACAGAGGAAGACTGTAGGCAACTTTGAGTTTCAAACATCGGTTATGGGCACCTTTGAGTTAAATTTCAAACATCTGTAAATAGTCTTCACAGGTTCGCCGCCGGATCACACTGTTTAATTCCGCAATATTTCCTCGGGGCAACTGTCCGACATCTTGAGGTGTTTCAACCTTGCTGGTGGCTAGGTACGGCTGACGGAATCCGCGGAAATCGCGCATGCACAATGATTTGCAGACAGGTGGTGCCGGGGATAAAACTTCCGTCTTTTCATAAATCATCCGATGTCCTGTATTCATAATTGCGGAACAGTGTCCGAATACAGGACATCGGATGATTTATGAAAAGACGGAAGTTTTATCCCCGGCATCGTCTTCCTGAGATTGCGTCATTAAGGAAGCAATACATATCCGGGCAGCCGATAATCTCATCAACAAGGATGCGGGATTTCAACTGAGCACAGCCTGGAACCCTGCATTGACTGCTATTAAATCACTACCCGAAAATCAAGATTCTTCGATAACAGGCCCTTCTTAACATTGGTCTAGCACGGCCGGTGGTGAGTAACGTCTGCCTTCACTGTACAGCGCTCGCGCAGGTGAGCCGCTCTGCGACTTTCGGCATAGGGAGTTTTAAAATGGCACCACCTATCTGCAAATCGTTGCGCATGTTCGATGTCCGCGCCTGAGCACTCGTCGCGTGTGTGTTCGAGAAACGGGGCGTCGACGTGCGGATGATGTCAGTTGTACGTAGCCACCAGCAAGGTTGAACCACCTGAAGATGTCGGAAAGTTGCTCCGAGGAAATATTGTGGGATTTGCACAACGTGATCCGGCGGCAAAACCTCTGAAGACTATTTACAACACACCCGCCGGGAAAGCTTGAAGAGTCACTGCAAACATCTGCTTTGCAATGGTAGACAATTATGTGGTTTTGAAATAATGATCCTCTAATTGTCTGACGCAGTGTGGTTGTAAGAATATGGCCAATTCGATAGAATGCTGAGGTATACCGATGACGTACTGCTGTGGTATCGGGAGAACTCAAGAGCCACAATAAAGGGAATAATAAACGGGAACTTTTACTAGCCGCAGCGATGATGCGTAGACAACAAATTAGACATAGCCCCACAGAAAATGACATACGTACGCTTAAAAGGTCAACTTTGATTACCACGGAGAAATCCCGCAGTTTAGTTTCTTCATTACCAGACAATCAATTTGTAGGGAGTGCTCATCAGCTGCAGTTACTGACCGCAGACAACCATTACTGCACTTCTTCAACATTTTGTATACTCCTGGAAATTGAAATAAGAACACCGTGAATTCATTGTCCCACGAAGGGGAAACTTTATTGACACATTCCTGGGGTCAGACACATCACATGATCACACTGACAGAACCACAGGCACATAGACACAGGCAACAGAGCATGCACAATGTCGGCACTAGTACAGTGTATATGGACCTTCCGCAGCAATGCAGGCTGCTATTCTCCCATGGAGACGATCGTAGAGATGCTGGATGTAGTCCTGTGGAACGGCTTGCCATGCCATTTCCACCTGGCGCCTCAGTTGGACCAGCGTTCGTGCTGGACGTGCAGACCGCGTGAGACGACGCTTCATCCAGTCCCAAACATGCTCAATGGGGGACAGATCCGGAGATCTTGCTAGCCAGGGTAGTTGACTTATACCTTCTAGAGCAGCACGTTAGGTGGCACGGGATACATGCGGACGTGCATTGTCCTATTGGAACAGCAAGTTCCCTTGCCGGTCTAGGAATGGTAGAACGATGGGTTCGATGACGGTTTGGATGTACCGTGCACTATTCAGTGTCCCCTCGACGATCATCAGAGGTGTACGGCCAGTGTAGGAGATCGCTCCCCACACCATGATGCCGGGTGTTGGCCCTGTGTGCCTCGGTCGTATGCAGTCCTGATTGTGGCGCTCACCTGCACGGCGCCAAACACGCATACGACCATCATTGGCACCAAGGCAGAAGCGATTCTCATCGCTGAAGACGACACGTCTTCATTCGTCCCTCCATTCACGCCTGTCGCGACACCACTGGAGGCGGGCTGCACGATGTTGGGGCATGAGCGGAAGACGGCCTAACGGTGTACGGGACCGTAGACCAGCTTCATAGAGACGGTTGCGAATGGTCCTCGCCGATACCCCAGGAGCAACAGTGTCCCTAATTTGCTGGGAAGTGGCGGTGCGGTCCCCTACGGCACTGCGTAGGATCCTACGGTCTTGGCGTGCATCCGTGCGTCGCTGCGGTCCGGTCCCAGGTCGACGGGCACGTGCACCTTCCGCCGACCACTGGCGACAACATCGATGTACTGTGGAGACCTCACGCCCCACGTGTTGAGCAATTCGGCGGTACGTCCACCCGGCCTCCCGCATGCCCACTATACGCCCTCGCTCGAAGTCCGTCAACTGCACATACGGTTCACATCCACGCTGTCGCTGCATGCTACCAGTGCTACGATGGAGCTCCGTATGCCACGGCAAACTGGCTGACACTGACGGCGGCGGTGCACAAATGCTGGGCAGCTAGCGCCATTCGACGGCCAACACCGCGGTTCCTGGTGTGTCCGCTGTGCCGTGCGTGTGATCATTGCTTGTACAGCCCTCTCGCAGTGTCCGGAGCAAGTATGGTGGGTCTGACACACCGGTGTCAATGTGTTCTTTTTTCCATTTCCAGGAGTGTATTTGATGATGGTGCTACAATCTTCGGACGGTGTATTCCATTCGGTGGGAACCTTCCCATGCTGATAACTCTTCTTGAGGTAAAGTGACAATGCACGCAAGATGTACGCTCGAAATGAACCTTCGAGATATGTACGAGGAGACTTCAGAAAGTGAGTTACGCATGTCGTCCCACGCTAAGACCATTTCGTAATACGAGTGGCGGATTGTCAGAAGGCAGTACATGCTCTGCATTTCCGGCATCAACAGTTCTGGTGTGGTACGGATAATGGTGCATCACAATCTGGAAGTAAAATGGTGTGGTAAATAGAAATGTTCGCCAAAGCGGAAGGACGTGGGACAGCACGAATACTGTGGACAAAACCTCTGAACTGTACACATATCCGCCGTTAAACAAAAATGTCACTTCCATCCGAACTGATAAATGTCAAGAATTTGACCAAGGATGCACAGGCACGGTTAATATTGGTTGTAAATAAAGGCCATTGGCATTCACAACAGACGACAATATCCAGGACATAGAGGTACTGATTCGCAGCGATTGCAAATTTTCCGAGGATGAAGATGTTTACGCTGCGTTTCCCGAATGGCTCCATGACCAACGAGTGGATTTCTATCGTCGAGAAACTGACGATTGGAGAAACGTTCCAACCGTTGTTCAGAGAGCCATGGTGAGTACCTTGAAAAATAGCGTCACATTTCTGTGTCACTTTGAATGGTAGTGCAGCACTGAATAGAAGATACTTGACCAATCATAATAATGTGTGGTTTACTTCGTGAAATCCTCTCGTAGTCCTACATTGGACACAAGCTGCATTGTTCTGTTCACGATTCGAGACACAACGTGCGCTCATGAAAATCACTGAGAGTGCAGTTTAGTGTATTTTACCTCCATTATACGGGTGATACATTATCTCTCTCTTTTACGTGTGGGCGTATGTGTCTGTTTATTTGTTAGTTTGTTATTCGGCAACTGAACTGTATATATCTATAATAAAGTACACGTGATGCATAAGGTCAAATGGTTTGGATAACAAGTGCTGTAATCTAATGAGTTCGGACTGCGCAGCATACACTGACACAGACCACACCGTTTAATGCCGAGAAAATTATAAAGTACAAAGTAGCTGGGTATTTCAACTCCTGAATCAATAATTCACTGACTGGTTCTGCCAGTTAACATATTTGGCCTTGAAAGGAGATCTCCAGTATGAACTTGACTTTTAAGTGATATCAATCATTACTATGAATCATGGATAATTGCACTGAATGCAATGAAAGACAAAATTCTGGACTGAAATAAAGATGCAATTATCGACCTTTAATTCGGAGTGAAAGAATGATTTAACTACATAAGCCGTTGATATAGCTTTAATTCTTGATCATCCACACCACATACACAGTTTTCACTTACCTGATGACGTTCAGCCACCTTTTACGTTGATCTCTTGAAGCTGCTGCGCCCCCTGAAATCCTTTAGTAAGACAGACAGAGATTACTTTTACGCTGTGCCGATAGGTCGCGGGCTTACCTGGGTGCAATGGTGAACTGGAGCAGGATGATGGTAATTTGAAAGTTAAGTTTTCTACTGATGACAAGAGGATTATTGCGAAAGTGTAGAAACTGCAGCTTCTTGCACGCAAGCAAATTAGATGCAACATAAGTCTTAGAGTAGCAGTCGCTAATGATAACGGTTCTTGGTAAGACAAAAAATTAATTTTGAAAACGTGCTTTAATTTCACACAAGTATTGAATAATCTTCTTCCAGCTCTCTCCATTCATTTTACATCATACTTTCATTTCCATTTAACTTCAAACTTGAAATTTCTCTTATGTGCCAAAGATGGCGCACGACAGTTAACAAGAAACACTCCAGTGTAGAACACGCCTACCTTCATGTACGGTTAGAGCCAGTGTCGCTTCTTCTAAGCCCTATTACACTCAGCAGTTGCATAAAAACTAAGGATAATGAAGAAGTCTGCGAAGGTAATGCATCGAGACGAGTCTACGTAAGTATGTCGTCTGTGGCGCTTGCGGTTACACCTTCGCATTCAACTGTTAGGCACGCGTTAGACAAGAGCACGAAATTCACTTCTCAGCGCCGACAGATCGCACCTCGGTGCAGCGTTGTTTGCAGATGTTAGAACTTCACACATGAAATAAAAGGAGATTGCACACTGGCTGTACTATCTGTTTCATGTGATCAAAACATTGCAAGGTATTGCGAACAGATTCGTCCATTTCGCTGTTTCTCCTACAGGAACGAAGATATACATTTATAAATTTTAATTTACCCATAGGACTATGAAGCCTATAATTTCAAAAGAACTGTCCGATTTTACAAGGATACATCTTTTACATGTATGCACGTACTAGCTTGGAGTATTTTTTACGTTTATATTTAGGACCAAAATTTTTAATTAGCTTTCATAAATGTTGAATGTGTACTCCACCGAACGATAGTCAAACTCGTCCCAGACCTTTTCGAGCATGACTAGATTTATTTCACTCACTGCTGTTGCTATTCATTGTCATAGTTCACCCAAAGATACTAGAACAGGAGGTGAAAGATACTAGAACAGGAGGCACATGAATTCTTTTTCAAATCGCCACAAATCACGAACCGTGAGATCAGGCGACATGCAGATCGGTACAACTGCTACAGCCGATCCATCGTCGTGGCTGCTCATTGTTAAGAAATGGTCTGACTTCTAGAGGACAGGGTTGTAGTCCTTCGCTCTATTGGTAAAATTTTTGGCAACTGTGGAGGAAACCGGACCTACAATATATCGAGGTGCGTGATATCTGTAAGCGTATTTTCCGTAAAAATAAATGGACCATGAATCATTTAACGGGAATCGACGTGGACACAACAAGCTTTGGACGCCTCCGTCGTACTCGACTACGCGATGTGGCTGCTGTATTTCCCATACTCTTTAAGTTGTGGCGCTTACCTTTTTCACTTAAATGGAACTTAACGTATCATTGAACACTAAACGTGAATGGAAATCGTTGTCCTCTATCTCGATGCCCAGAATGAAGTCACAGAACTGTACACGTTTACGGTTATCATCGTCGTGAAGGACGCACAGTAATGAGTTCTTTATGGTTTGAAACAGGAATGTCAAAAAATACTCCAGGTAGACAGAAATGTCTCCCTCTAGGCTCGCACGACGATTAGGCTTCTGTGAACTACGCGCAAAACTGCGTTGAATGCTGTCTGCTTCTTGAATGAGAACACGGTGGCGACCTGTGGTTTTACCGTTAAATAAACGATCAGTATCTTGAACTGTTGACGCCATCGTTGTGGAATGCTTCGAATTGAGGTGCAGTGCCGAACTCTTGCCGAAAATCGCGTCGGGTTGTTGTAAATTGCAGCTGTTGACAGGACAATAAATGTGTTACTTCGATCTGACCTCAGTGTCCACTGGTAACATACGAACGAGCCAGTGAGCGAGCTATCTCTACCAAGTAAATTCTTGATTGCAACGAGATGAAGCAATCACTTACAACTGAAACCAGGTGAACGTTGTAGTCCTGCGTAAGTTAAAGTTCACCTTTAGTTTCTATCTTCGTACATGTAGAAGCTATAACCTTGTGAAACCCGGGAGACTCTTTTTGGAACATCTTGTACTGAGCACGAGTTTTTCACCAAAGATAAACAACCCATGCAAGTCACGACTACAATTTTTCTACATCTACATGGTTACTCTCAAACTCACAATTAAGTGCCTGGCGGAGGGTTCATTGAACCATTTTCATACTACTACTCTACAATTCCACTCTAGAATGGCGCGTGGGAAAAATGAACACCTAAATCTTTCCGTTCGAACTCTGATTTCTCTTATTTTGTTATGATGATCATTTCTCTTCGTAGGTGGGTGTCAACAAAATATTTACGCATTCGGAAGGGAAGGTTTGTAACAGAAATTTCCTAAATAGATCTCGACGCAAAGAAAACCGCCTTTGTTTCAGTGACTGCCACTCCAACTCGCGTATCATATCAGTGACACTCTCGCCCCTATTGCACGATAACACGAAACGAGCTGCCCTTCTTTGCTCTTTTTCGATGTCCTCCGTCAATCCTACCGGGCAAGGATCGAATACCGCGCAGCAATATTCCAGCAGAGGACGGACAAGTGTAATGAAGGCTGTCTCTTTAGTGGGTTTGTCGCATCTTCTAAGTGTTCTGCCAACAAAGCGCAGACTTTGTTTCGCCTTCCGCACGATATTATCCATGTGGTCTTTACAATTTAAGTTGCTCGTAGTTGTAATTCCTAGGTATTTAGTCGAATTGACAGTTTGTCCGGCTGTCAGCCGCAAGTGAGTCGCTGATGTGCCACTTGAAGTGGATACTAGAACAGTACAAATACGGTTATCGAGGAAATCTATGATTCAGGGTTCACTATGTGTTCAAAAGTAGCCGGGCACCTGTTAGTGGATATTAATAAGTGGTGTTTGAATCCTTCACCATTACGACGCTTTAAATTCGGCTGAGGACTTTTTCAGTGAGGTGTTTGAATAACTGCGGATGAATGGCAGCCTACTCACCTTAAAAAGCCGAAGCCAGAGAAGTTAGTGTCGTTGGAGCCTGGGGGTCTGAAGCAAAGTCGATGTTTTAAATCATCCCGATGGTATTCCGTTGATTCAAAGAATCATCTTCTCGTAACTATTATCTTCTGCGTGCGATGCACAATGCTGTAAAATGTATTCATATCCTTCCGCATTTAGCGTTTTCTTAAATGCAGTAAGGGGAAAACAGCCCAACACGAAAACCACATGCATACCGTAACATCACTTCCTACTTACCTCATTTCTGGCACTACACATGACAACAGGTAACGTCCCCAGGAATTCGCCTAATCCAAAACCTTCCGTCGGATTGCCACAGGCTATAGCGTAATTTATCCCTCCAAATAACTCTTTTCCAACCATGCACTATCCAATAGCGTCGCTCAGACGTGTGGCTTGTGGGGAGCTGCTCGGACATTGTACTCCATTCTTTTAAATGTCTGCACGCTGTCACTGCCCAAGCTGGGCTGCTGGTAGTGGTCACTTCCACTGATTCCATGCGATTTTTTACAACCATCCCGCGGAGTGCTCGACGGTCCCTGTCCAACGGTCTATGAGGTCTGCCTAGTCTCGGTTTAGCTTGTTCCATCGAATTTCCACCTCACAGTCCTGTCGCGAACGTCGACTTGGGCAGCTTTAGAAAGGCTGAAATGTCCGTTATGGGTTTGTGGATTTGCTAAGCAAGTGACCTTCAATGACCAGCCCACGTTCGAAGTTACTCAGCTCTCCTGTTACTTCTTCTCTACTTCTTCTGACAACGCTATATTCCTCGTTCTCTTTTATAGTGGCGGCTAGAGGACATCCAGTAGTCATTTACACACTACATACGGGTGTCCGGATACTTTTGATCATACAGAGCATAATGGTACCTGAAATTTGACACCCTTCAATTTATGCTACGTTGGGCACAGGAAAGTGGGATGCTAAGGTGACCTTAAGTGTTCTACCCTCGCTGACGATGTAGACACAAAGGAAAAAAACAACGTGACTCATACTGTAGCTGGGTGTACGAAGGGTATAAAGGCAGGGAATGGCCGCAGAGGTCTGAATGGAGAGAAGGCAGGTCCGCTGTGTGGTCCTGGATAAGCGCTTTACGGTGTGTCAGTCGTAAAGATGGCAGACATTTTTACAGCGGCAGGGGCTCGCTCTGGAACCGCGGCGGGCGGAATAGAGCTGCATCCGGGACAGACACTCTCCTTGGCAAACCTCACTCTTCGCTGAGTTATCCTGCGAGACGTACAGTACGTACAGTACGTGCATTAATAGAAATATCAATAGACGTCCCAATAAAACTCTGAGTAATATCAGTGTTAACGATAGATCGACAGTTCTGAAATCGGATTTTAGTTGTATCAAAAAGAGTTATATATACCTGAAAATCGGTGCTGTTTTGAAGCATGAGTTTACTGTAATTAACGTTTTTTATTTCATGTTTACCATTTTTGATTTACACACTAGTTTTATCGACGACTTTTTTTTTAGATTTTTACAAAAAAACATTTCAGCGTTTCTCTACTTTAAAACAAAGTAAATTACAGAAACGGTTAATTATATTACACCTATATGAAATTAGATGTGAGAGAGATAGTATCCGTAAATTACCAGTAATATATTTTAAAAATGTTCTTAGTTGTCTCTCCATAACTTTTCAAAGTGGTACTTTTTGGTTTAAATCGTAAATTATCAGTTGCGGAACAGATCAAACGTGAAAAACATTGGAAGCTGTGAGAAAAACTGTCCGATACTTACTTTTAAAACTGGGATATATATTCTTTTGTTTCAGTAGAAGGACTATTTTTCTCTGTTTCAAAAATGTGGGTTACACTTTTTGTAAATGGATGATCACCTATACTAGAAAATGAAATCGGCATACCTCTGTTATTTTTGCACTAAAAACGAAGATAGATCTGTCTAAATGACAACACTTTAGCCATTTGACAGTTCTTTTATTTTCTTTTGGGCGGATTGTAATTTTGGCATTATAGAACAGATATTCATCTCTGCTGGAACAAAAATCACTGGCCCTCCGACCAGGTAGTGGGGTGAGTTTGTGCCAGCTGCTGAACAGGTTATATCAAAGATGCAACCAATGAAAATTGAACCCACACGAAAATTTATAAAAGTTTATGTCCAGTATTCCAGCTCTATTTTCTTGGTCCCAACTATCTACACCCCAAGAGTACTCGCCCATCGGAAATGTTACCTGTAACTACTTGTCCTCCAAAACTCCCAAAGTTCTCGTCACCCTAGCGAATAACCTCTTGGAGAAATACCCTCAGTACGACTCTAGCTCTCATATGCTGTTCAGTTCATGAGCCTTGCCTCTGTGGTGCTTGTAGATTCGATATGAAAGTGTCAACGACCATCCATATTAAGCCATGTGGCCACTATGAAGGTTACTCGTATATCATTAAGAGAACCGAAGTAGATGGGACTATGATTTGGTGCTGTTCAAAACAAAAGTCAACATGTTGCCGAGGAATAATTAAGACGAAACACTGTAAGATGCTTATCTCAAAATAAGCATCAGTGCGTATGAACGGATGACGCTCTATGAGAAGAAGAAAAGACTGAATTAGGTGAAAAGGAGGTCACGAGAGGAACAGATTTCGATTTCTAAAACAGATTCCGAAAGGCGGCTTGCACACAGGAGGGTGTGATTCTGTTGCAGGAATTTCAGAATATCAAGCAGTGAAGAGTTCATTGTACAACCACGGACCAAATTATATGGAAATCAGAAAGAACCAGAATCATGGCAAGCAGTTGATTTTCAAGCAAATGTACTAACTATGAAACACAGGAACAGTTTTCTTTCAAGTGTCGATAGCTCCTGAGACAGGATCCTACTTTTTAGTGGAAAAGCGGGAAGGGAACCCCAGGAGAGGCAAAGCTCGGCGTCCTGACCTAGATGGCCCATTGGGGCCGACTAAACCCGACGTCCTGACCCAGATGGCCAGTTGGGGTCGACTGACTGCCGTGTCATACTCTGCCAATGGCGTCATTTGGATGGGTTGTGGAAGGGCGTGAGATCAGTGCCCCGCCCTCCTGGATTTTATCGGCTTTCTTGACCTCAGAGTCGCTGTTTCCCATTCAAAAAGCCCCTCAGATGTCCTCACAGGTTTGATTGCACTCCTACCAAACAAAAATCTCTGGTAGTTTCGATAATCGAAACCAGGTCCTCTGTATAGCAGCCTGACCCCTGAGCACCAGATTTGGACTTCTAAAAACAAAACTTTTTTGTGAATGGGGCCTTCAAATATTGCAGCAGTCAATTTTTCAAATATACATTACAGCTGAAAAGTGCTCCTCTCAGAGCAAAAAAAGGCGAAAAAGCCTTGCTGACAAAAAAGTGGCGAACCAGCTGCCTCAGTCCTCAAACGTTTCGGTATGGGAATATATTCACGCTCTTTTAATACAGAGCCTTCTAAATCCTTTTACTAAGTCTCTCTCACTGTACCACTGTCCATACATGTCACTCCCCCACTGCCTCCTTTCTCTCCCAATGGAATTTCTCCTGTCTGTCTCTCCCACTGTCACTATCAGCTCTCTCTCTCTCTCTCTCTCTCTCTCTCTCTCTCTCTCGCTTTTCCTTCGCACTGCCTCCTTTCTGTGCCACTTTCACTGTCTGTCTGTCCCTCTGCCATTGTCTATGTCGCCTTCTAATTCTCTTCCATTGCCTTTGTTTCTTTCTTTCTCGCTTATGGGTTGCTGTCTCTCTCTTCAACCACCATTCTCTCCTCTCCACAAAAGTCTTTTGGGATGGTTTGCTCAGGCTTTTGATCCCCAGATAGGAAATTTAACATGTGGGTGTAAGGTATAGGAAAAATTGGGCTAATTTTTCGGTCTGTGGGTGGGGGTTTTCCAGCTCTCTCCCTTCCCCCCCCCCCCCCCGCCACCTCCCCAAGCCTGTTTATGGTCTCCACTCATCTCTCTTTTTCTTTTCTACTATATCCTCTCTCTTTTGTTGCTCCCACTGCTATTATCTCCATCCATCCCTTTCTCTCTCTCGCTTACTGCCACTGTCTCCCACTGACCGTCATTATGTGCTCTCTCTTTGTCTCCCACTGCTAATGTCTTCATTTATCTCTCTATTTCACTGCCACTTTCTCTCTTCCACCAGCAGTGTCTCCTCTCTTTTTCCCTCCCACTAGCACTGTCTGTCTCTTCCACTGTCACTATCTCTCTGCAACTCTCTTTTAGCACAAAAATACGCAAATGTGTTTGCATGAAAACATTTTTGGTGAGGGAGGAGGAATGAGGATTGAGGCAGCTGGTCCCTCACTTCTCTGTCAGAACCTTTTAAACAATAGCATATCCGCTTTTTTCAGCTCCAGTGGGAGCGTTTTTTCCGCTAGTTCCTTTCTTTACCTATTATAGCACGGTGCGCTGTTGCGAAACGGATTTGCAGGTCAATAAAGTTTTTGCAGTTTATTTGTATAGTTCGACATATTTACATACTTTGACAGAATAAACAAAAAGTAGTAAGTATGAGGTGGCCTGTAAAAATATCCGATAATGATCTTTAGTTCACCTAGGCCCGTTAGGTGCTTCCAAATAACTTCTGAATCAACCTCAATTTGGACCAAGATAGATACAGTATTTTTGTCGACGTCAATGACCACTCGCTCTCCTAAGATATTCAGTCTGTCCTTTCGACAAACGCTCCACGCCTCGCTAAATATTTCGGAGCTTTCTGCTTTGGGCTTCAGGCAGCTCTCTGTTTCGAAAATAATTTTAGTATGATAACTTTCCAGGAAGGCAGTAAATGCATGAACTTTGTTACCAATACTTAGAGACTTTACTGTTAAAATTTTAACAGTCGAAGTGTCAGAACATTGTATGTGGTCCGATTTAGCTTTCCCTGAAAAAAAAAAAATAATAAAAAAAAATAAAAATAAAAAAAAGCTATGTACACTTCACAAGGACTCTTTACCCGACTAACTGTTTGCTTTATACAGTGCATCTATGACAATCAAGGAAGTCCCACAATTCGTCTCCCCGTAACACAGGTCTAGAAATCTGCAGCCAAGACGGTCACTGAATCGCTGTGTCCACTGGGTGCGATCCTTCACTCGGCTCCAAAGCAACGGAGCCCGGTAAATTCTAGGAACTATGCTGCAGATTATGAGCTCTGCTTGCACTCCACGCAGAAGGCCAGCAGTCTTCACCACTTCCGCCAGTTGCCTGTACGAACTGAAGATGGCCTCAAAGCCCAAGCGACAGGCATCATTGGTGCTGACGTGAGCCATACATTGCAGATGATGACTGCATCCTGCACACTTGACAGCCACAGGCAGAGCCTCCTCCACATCCCAGATTCCCTCGGCAGACATACCCAGTGCACACTGGCTTTCATCTCAGCCCTGCACGCTATTCCTCTAAGGCGCTCCATAACATGACTACCGATAGCTAGAAAACCAATGCCCCTGTGTGCCTGCTCATATTTTGTTGAAGGAGTGGCTACCCGTCCACTCACGGAGTGAATGGATGACAGATCAAACTATGAAAACAAACAGAAAACGCTAAATTCATCTCTTGCTACTCTCCTAGTGTGTGATCACCAATCTAGGCTGATGGCTGACTGCTGTGATCAACACCATTAGCCTCTCAAAACAACTTACAAATGCGCTACAGAGAGCGCAATACCCACTATACAAGTATTAAATCGCGAGACTAATCTTTCAAGTACAAAAACAAGCAACGAATTTAAATATTAACTATGCAAGCACACAATAACACGCGAGGAATTTAAGAAATTAACTATGAAAACAAGCAGATTAAGCTAAATATGTGGCTTGCTACTTTCCCGGTGCTTCACCAACGGAGGCTGGACTCTGTTGTGATTAATGGCCGCTTGCTTTTCAAAAATAGTAACAAATGAGCAGATGCGCAAATAGGGCAGCCACAGGTTACTCAGTTAAACCTTCTGTACCATGATGAATGTACTGTCACTTCTTGTAGTGGCACAACTAGGTGATTCACGGGCGCAAGGTGATAATTTTATAGGAATCAACTCTTTACTGAGATTTCAACGCTGTCTATAGATGTTCTGTTGCTATTTTGTAAGAGAATTTATTGTTTTTATTAGATAATTGTGTTTTAGGTTTAGACACGGTGAGGACCTTGTCATGCAGCTACTCAGTGGCTTAGTTTCACCGCTCTCCCCGTTGGCAAGTTCAAGCAACGTCTGCCCATTGGACGACCATATACCGACCTCCCTCTTGTCTCGCTCACACGGCGGCTCTTACACGTCTGGCCCGACCACTATGTTGCAATGACTCAGCCACACATCGCTCAATTAAATCTTTCATACCAAGACCAATGCATGTATTATTGCTTATAATGTCACACCTAGGTGATTTACTGGAGGAAGGTGAAAACTGTGACTTAGAGAGGCAACATTTCTATAACCTGTTACATCCAAAATATACGGACCAGTTAACGCAATATGTTAGTACAAAAAGGGCGGCGCAGTGTAGTCCCAATGCATTCTGTCAGAATGTGTTTAAGGAACTGATACCTTCTCGTGCACTGCTGGAGTTAGTGAAGAAAAACTACTGGCGGTTACCACAAAGAGGACAGTAATCAGCAGAGTATTGGCTGAGTATTCCCCATTGGGGACTGGACTTGGGTGTTTCGGGGTGGCCAGCTCTGGTAAACTGAACTTGTTGAAAGGAATTCACGGTTAAGTTATGGATCCTGGGATTTGCTTGGAAGTTTATAAAGTGAAGGTAGTGTAGTGTGTCACTTAAAGGTTTCCTTGATTTTTGGTTCTGTCATTATCCTTAATTGAAGGGAATGTTAATTGTCATTCTGTTTTTCAATGAAGCGAACTTATAAATTGTGTGTTCATTCTTGTAGTGTATCGATGAATGTTGATTACGTCAAAAAAGCAGATAAACCAAAGTATAACTATTGTTGCCGTCTACTGCCTCATTACGGTGTCCATTTGCGCCAAATATGTCATATCTCGATGAGCTAAAACAGGCGAGTACAAGATTCAGCTTACCGATGATAATCAGGCCAGACAGCACTATATCGCCTGCCCCACCACAGGAAGAAACAACTCAAGTTCGTCATTGATGAAATACTTCAGGACAATACTATTAAACCTCCACGCTCTCCATATTCTTCACCCACATTTTGGTCCAAAAAGGACTGGGGGAATTGGGCCAGTCGCAGATTATCGTGCACTGAACAAAACGATAACGTAACAGTCCTTTCCGTTCTCCAATTTACATTCTTGCTTCTGTTGGTTTTGTGCACCTAAATTCTTCACCACTCTGGACTCAACCAGTCCTATTATTACACTATTATTGTGTGAAGAATTGAAACCAATTATATTATTTGCTACCGAATGATACATGTGTGAACTCATCCGTGTTCAACTGATCTGACAGTCTTGTCCCATCTGTCAGACTGTATTTTTTCAGATATCAAATTTACGTTCGTCTGTCATTATCTAGATGACTTGGTTATCTTCAGCGAAAATAAATCTGCGGCTATTTGGCGCAATGGGGTGGCCTTCTGCCAGATGAGGGAAGCTGGGCCCTCATGTAAGCCTTCTATTGTAAAATTTGGTCAGTCCAAAATTTCTTTTTTGGGAGATATAACTTCTCCCCAAGCTATCAGAGTTAATCACAGCCACTGCGAGGCATTTACAGCTACGAAATAGCTAAGAATCCCAAGGCTATGGTAAAGTTCATTGGAGTGTTTTAATTCATATTTAAATTTATTGAAATTAAAAGTCAGTTGAATGAATTAAGAAGGAAAGGGGAGACATTTCAATGTGATCCATCCCAGAAAACCACTTTTGAAGGGTTTAACACTGCTTTAGCAGCAGCAGCCATATTAGCTTCTCTTAACTTTACAAACAAATTTGTCATTAAACACATGTGTCTATGTCAGGTGTAGCAGAAACATCCGTCAGAGAGATGCCCGACAGGGTATGCCTCTGGTGCTCTGTCAACATTAGAACTAACTACTCATTTTATGAATTGGAAGTTTTGGCAGTAGTTTCCGCCCTTATGTTTCATAGATATATGGAGCATCATCCATTTCCTCTTGAAATGGATAACCATATCCTTCATTGGTTATCAGGAAGACCGATGGAGATTGGATGCGTTGCCAAATGAGAAATCAGGATTCCAGTGTTCTAATTTAGGGTACGTCACATGTGAGGGGCAGATAATGTTACCGCTGATTCTCTTGTCTGTATATTGTAGTGAATAATCCAGTGGGTATATATCTAAAGGAAGTGGTCAGAAGCAACCCAGATACATTAGTGCAGTACTCATTAATCTTCCCGTGTTGTCTAAAGACATTGCTAAACCCCAAGCTATTAATGTCAAATTAAGTGAAATTAAGAGGGTAATGGCTGGAAAAAGAGTTAACTTTTGTCGTAGAGGTGTCTCAAACCTTTAGGGTCAAAACGAATCAGGTGGCAGAGGACCACAACCGATTATATTGAGATAGGCAACTAGTGGTCGGAAATGCATATTTATTGTGTTATTGACATACACAGTGTACACCACGTAATAACAGTGTAACCCACACTAATTTTTAAAAGTTATTGCCGCCAATCTCAAAGTAAGCATGGCATGGTGAGGAGACAGGCAGCTTGCACCCTAGAAAGCCGTTCTTCATCTGTTTCTACGGGGATTTCATACACCAGTGTAACCACAGAAGAAAAAGTGCAGAGGTGTGAGATCCGGCAGTCACACTGGGCTTGGCACAGGACCCAGGGCCACCCCTTTCAATCTAACGATGTCGGTGTGTATTATTCTGGTACTCATGGACATTATAGCCGAGGTCGCCTGGTGCACTATCATCTTGAAACCACAAGCTTCCGCCGAGAAAAAGGGGTGCAGTCTCCAAGAACTGTGGCAGTACATCTCGCAGGAGCACCAGGTAACTTGGACCAGTCAAACGGAGAGGCAGCAAATAAGGTCCAATTTTCAAATGTAGGATTATAAAATTTTAAAAACTTTTTATTGAACTTTTTAAAATTTTCTCTCTACGGTCTCAATGACATTTAACAAAAAAATTTAGTGATCTTGGATAATGACCGCTAATACTCTGACAGAGAATTGCTGCTGGTGTCCACTGGTGTGGGGGCATGGGCGTTATCCTCACTCCAGACATGGCTGTTGAAAACGCCATCACGGATGAATGAGGCCTTGCCGTGAACAATACAAACCTTACAAAGTTCGGCACTACAGCACTGCGGTGGATAATGTATTGACAGAAGTGAACACGGGGCTCAGAATCCGTTGGTCCCAATGCTTGCACAAATTCTTAATGATAAAGGTGAAATACCTGCTCCACCAATACTCTCCACACTGTATCCTTGGAAGTGTGCGTTTCACGGCCAAGTTGAAGGGTGCTTATTGTAGGGTGGTCGGCTACACGATCCGTCACTATTTCCTCGAAGTCTGCTGTTCGGACATGTCTTTGGCGGGAACATCGGCCGGTCCATGTGGCGTGAACGACCCTATTCCATCTCCGGAATGGCGTGGCGTACGGACGTGTTCGGCGGACGCTCCGCTTACTTTCACGTTTGTGGTGGGAAGAAGTGGTCGGAATGCGGCGCAAGTTTCTGCGCGGATAGTCAAAGATGTAATCTGACACGTTAAGCAATAAAGACTACTTCGCGACTGTAGTTTTTCCGAGAGAGGTTTTCCCGTAATAGTGAATGTATTCTTGGGGGCCCTGCGGCAAGTTTCGTAGGGGTGTGCAGCGGGCTACGGTGACGTCGGAGGCGAACCGTGCCGACAGCGCGGCCTGCTGCTGGCTGACTGCACGAGCCACAGCTGATCGTAGCGTCCGGCGTCAGCGTCCCCCTGGCTCACTGTCACCAGACTACGGAAAGCTGGCTGCACGTATTTTCAACCCCGTTTGACTCTTATTTCCTCGCGCTTCTCTGACACTGGCGCTATCTAGTAACAGAGCGACAGACAGTGGAACGAGTCACAGAGCGTACTGCACTTCATCGGAACTGGCTGCACTCGGTTTAGAGAAGAACTACACGCGCCAAGGATCCAGAATTTGGGAACTGGCCATCACACAGCGAATTTCGTCCGGTGAGTGCTCGCTTCCATGATCACTTAGACCAACGCCAGTCATCTTCTTTCCATGTGCAGAGTATATTCTCTAGTCTGGACGGAAGCACGATGACTTATGGTTGAATGCCTCGTGAAGTCTTCCTTGGCCTTCCTGGATACTGTGGCTGCAGTATCATCCAAGATGCCCCAGGTCGACTCGCTCCTTAGTGCTGCTTTGGGATCCAACATCGTCAATACCTGACGTCCATTACCCGTTGCATCTCCATAGAGCGCGCAGTCCCAAAATATGTGTTCTGATGTGCCCACACTGTGGCAGGCATCTGTCTTTTCATTTTGTATAGATATGTGACATAAGAGTCGTGGCCGGTTAGGTAATGTATCAGTCCACTCGATGGGTTATTCGAAGAAAGTTAAGCTTGATTCGATTCTGCTTTTTTTAAATTTTTTAAATTGGTGATGGCCCCTAATTTAATTGTTTTTAATTATGCCATTCAACCTGATAATTATTATGGACAATTGATTTCCTTTTCTAATAAATATTACGAAGGATGATCTGCTTATTCAACCCAATCGTTTAAATCACCTGTCACCCACTACTGTATTATATCAGATTGTTTGACGAGTATGAAGACAAATGTTAATTCTAAACACGGAAATTGTACAATTAAATAATAAGTGAATGATGCTAGTCTGGTTTTACTCTGTGACAGTGAACTGGTAGTTACAGTAGGACACTACAACTAAGACGTGTGGTACAACTTTATGTTGTAATTAGAGTACAAAATTTTTTAAGCTTTGTGAACATAGGATTAGAACCCAATTGCAACGTACTTAATTCATTAATAGATATGAAGCTCAGCTACAAGGTATGAAACCGATCGATTTTAAAAAAATAAAAAAACAGCGATCGACAGACATAAAATAGGCCGAGAATGAATTCTTTCCTCTGCAGTGAAGTGTGAGATGATTTGAAACATCCTGGCAGATTAAAACTATGTGCCGGACCGGGATTCGATCTCGACTCTTATGAAGTTTGGAGGTCTGTGAAGTTGGAACGTGGGAGATGTCATACTGGCTGTGGGGAAGGGTCATGAGAAAAAAACTGATGCCGACTTTGAGTCTCGGTCGGGTACACAGTTTTAATCTTACTCCGCTGTAGAGTAAAAAATTAGCTCTGGGGACATTCTGCAGATTGTGGCTACGCCATGTCTCCGCGAAGCGATATCCTTCCTTCTAGGTGTGCTAGTCCCCCAACTTTCGCAGGAGAGCTGCGAAATTTGGAAGGTAGGAAACGAGGTACTGGCAGAAGGAAAACTATGGGGAGTGGCTGTGAGTTGTGCTTGGGTAGCTCTCCAGTCCGCTTTCCGCAGTCGGCGGCTAGGACGTCTGTTTATGTCCCTGCCGCGGAGCTTCGCGCACGCGATTGTTTACTTCTTTTTAGCCTTCGATTGTGCTTGCACTGAAATAGAATGGCTCATTCGTACCGACAATCTACTATCAAGATCAGCTTTAATAATGAATTTGCGCGACCGAAGGCATTTTAAGTAGAACGATTTATACGTGAAGACATTAAAATTGAACCACAAGATATGATTGGCATCCACTGCTCTATCACATGCAGTGTGGTCTACGTCAAACTGATCAACGACACGGTGTCCGGCCGCGGTGGCCTAGCGGTTCTAGGCGCTGCAGTCAGGAACCGCGCGACTGCTACAGTCGCAGGTTCGAACCCTGCCTAGGGCATGGATGTGTGTGATGTCCTTAGGTATAGTTAGGTTGAAGTAGTTCTAAGTTCTATGGGACTGATGATCTCAGATGTTAAGTCCCATAGTGCTCGGAGCCATTTGAACGACACGGTGTGTGACAAGATCATACCGGACCATAAAGATGGACTTATATTTAAACATTCTGATGGCCGTGTCGGAGCTCTAGCTATTGATCATGCACGGCTTGGATTGAGAACTGTCAGAGTATTTGAGGTACGAATTGAGGTTCCGGCTGAGATCATGGTATACGCGCTACAACCCTTTGGTCGGGTACTTAGTCATATAGCAGAAAAATGGCAACCTTTACCACGTACCCGGTATTTAATTATGTGTGACAACTACGAATGGAGCTATCAAGACATGTGTCGTCTTATCTCACAACTGGTGGCTGGAGACTACGACAGAAACTCTCGCCCACATTCGGATACGGAAATGCACAACGGTCTCCGCAGCGGCGCAAGAAACGACTTCTAATCCCTTCGGACGACTCCTTAATACGTATACAGGGCGACGATCAAGAAGCGACCGAGGAAGACGGCCACCTTACAGAGGGCTCCGAGACTCCTCATCCAGAACACCACCGTCTCGACAGCAGCATACCTCAAGAGCGACCTGAAAAACTTGACAACGCACGGCAACCAGCAGCCCACTGCCACTCCTAGGTAGTAGAAGAGGACCCATAGAGAGACGGGGTTGGCGAGCCCCGGCCGACGGAAAACTTGTCCGAAGGAGACTGGGCTGATGATTGTGAAGCAGACCCCCGACAGTCGCAACAGGCGACCCGGCGGGAGCGGCCCCACTCTGAATTTATAACCAACGACGGCGGGCAGGACGGGGTCACGTAACATGCCAGTGCAACAGCAGATGACATAAGCTCCCATGGCCTCTATGCATGCGACTGAGCGAAGACAAGCATATCGACTTGCCTGTATCAATATCGATAACATACGTTCGCAGATTGAGATGTCCTTACTCAACGACATGCTGCGAACAGCGGACATCGACATCGCCCTGCTAAAGAAGCATACATCGATGAATTTCCTGTCACATACGGGTACGTATACCACATACACATGCTTACGGAATTGGCAGCGGCATAGCAATACTTCCTGAAGAAGGCATCACGACAGATATGTACTGTACCTACTGTCTTCACGGGGATTACCAATGACAGTATTTGACGTACGACTCATCGATATCTATGAACCGCCGGTACAGACAACAGGCGAGAGCGTTCCCGCTTCTTCGCAGACGAAATTGCCCGCTCTTTCAAGGTCGACACGTCCGATTAAGCCTAGGCGGCGATTTTTAATTGTGTACTTACACCGAAAGACCAATTTCCTTGATATACCCCGCGCCCACATTTACGAATGTTAGTGCAGAATATCCATCTGGTTGACATTTGGGATCATGTGCTCGGACTATACAACATGTCATTCCACTAGCCGCCTCGACCGAATACATATTACAGGCAATCTTAACGCTGACGTCCTGGGAACGGAACTGTGGCCTAAGGCCTATACCGACCATACAGCATTAATAAGTAGACTCTCCCTCCGGCAGCAGCAAGTGTGGCGTATCCACGGTCCTTGGAAAATGAACGTCGCCCCCCTGCGGGACCCAGCTTGTCGAGACGTCATTGAAGATGTTTGGAGATCTTGCGAGCGACGCCTTAGGTCGTATCCCACGACCCTAACATGGTGAATGGGTTGCGCCAAACCGGCGCTGCGCCGTCCAAATATGACATATGGTCGTGATCAGGCGGTATGGCGACGACAGACGATGGACTTCTGTTTCACGGTGCTACGGGAATGCACCTAACAAATGCCTTCTCCGGAGCGGCAGGCGGCGGTAAAATTAGCAAAGGCCAAAATTATATCCATCATGCGACGCCACCTCGAAGGTACAGTGGTCAGGGAGCGGGCACTAGATCGGGTTGCAGGAGAACGCCCATCAATCTATCACATCATCAACGAAAACAAAAGACGACGAAGAGCCCTAGAGCCGATACGGATTATGGGAGACACCTAAGATCGCAACAAGAAATAGGCAATGCCTTTGTAGAGCATTACACTCAACTTTACACCGCAACGGATACCGATATGGCGGCCGTTAACGAAGTTACACATACGATTTTCAGCACTAGAACCAGAGGCGGAAGCACAACTGATGGAGGAGATTACGGAGGAGGAAGTGGTGGAGGCCATTCGTGAACAAATCGTCGGGACCAGATGGCGTGCCTCTGGAATTCTACAGGTTGTTTAGATATGTAATAGCACCACGAAGGACTACTATCTGCTTCCTGACGTGCCCTTACCGCCGGCTTTTGTGGAGGGACTGATTATCCCGATACAGAAACCCTAGGATGGTAACTACGGGACTACCGACCGCTGATGCTCCTTAACTGCGACTTTAAAATATTCACCAGATTATCAGCAGTACTCGTCCGAAGAGTATTGCGACAAGTAGTCTCACTTGATAGAACTTCGCTCGGCGGAGGTAACAACATCCAGACGGCGCTTCTTGAATCTTGCGATTTGATCGCCCTAGCAAAGACGTGCCACCTCCGTGCAGCTCTAGCGTCAATAGATTATGATCAAGCCTTTTATAGAGTAAGCCATAACTATCTTGCAGAAGTACTGACACACATGCGTTTTCCACGACCATTTATCGCTGTCGTGATGCGGCTGCTCACCAATGCCTCTTCCAAAGTGCTCGCCAATGGACATACGACAAAATCTCTCGTCGTAGCGAGATCGGTCAGACAAGGATGTCCCTTATCAACGACGTTACATGCACTGGCTCTCGGCCCGTTACTTTGCGGCCTACGTCACCGCTTGACATGTCTGACTTTGCGAGGATACACGTTTACGTGTAAGTCATATGTGGATGACCTAGTGCTGATAGTACGGAATGGAAACGATATGAGTGTGGCTTTAGATTAGATACGCAAAAATGGAACGGCCACTGGCAGCCGCATAAATATGGGCAAGTCTAGAGCGATGAATATTGGTGGTGGGTAACGGAAGAATGTGTAGCACTCTTACGGCTAGGTATTGTTTTTACCATCGACATATGTCACACAGGAGCATACAACTATAAGATACTACTACAGCCAGGCCGGACGAGCCTTAGAGGGAACATAATACGGACATTAGACATGACCCAACGGATCACGTGTGTTAACACCTATCTGGCGTCACGAATTCCGCATTTTGCTCAAGTTCTCCCAATGGCGGTGACGATAGCACGACGAATACTGGCGGCGTTCGGTTCCTTTATTAGTGCAGGTCTACTGCTCGAAGAAGATACGACGCCCTTACTCTCCCTCTTAGTAGGGGTGGACTTGGTCTTGCGCATGTTCGTGACCGAGTGCTGGCGCTGTATCTCGGCACAATGTTAAAACTGTGGAGACGACATCAGACTTGTCTGACAGGAATCTAATAGAAGACTAGCACCAGTTTCTGGAATGGCGCCAGTGGCGGTTCAGCACATTTCCCAGTCATTCCAGTAGATACGCAGTTTTTTATATAGAGTACACCTGCGTTCAGACTGCTCTGCCGGAAACCAGACCCGCAACGGCGTGTAAGACCTGTCGGATACTAACGACCGAACAGCACAGCGATCCTATTGAGAGGAAGCATCCACGTATCAATTGGCAAGTAGTGTAGCGATCGAAGGTCATGTTTCCTTATACACAGGTACACATGCAATGTGAATCTAACAGTTAATGGTAAAAATGTCATCCGATCCGATCCAGGATCATATGACAGATTCACCATTGTGCCCTCAGTGCCAAACTGTGGACAATGACGAACACCGCCTCATATGCGGCCCCTCGGCAGAAATGTGGCATCTGGCGACACAAATGTTCGTTTCTTTCTTGGAATGGGACAACACAACAATGAACCAGGGATTATATTCTTCATGGACGTGACGTACTGCCCACGTACCAGAACGAATGCCCTAACGTGGCTTCAGTGCTCTCTTTATTCAGAGATGACCCAAAGAATGTAATAGACTTCTGGACCTTTTAAAAGCGACGTCATCTAAAGATCGTGAACAATCCGGACCACCGACAGTACTTCTATAACTTCCTGTGGAGTGCGTTTCAAGAGCCCCGCTTAGATTGGAATGTCCAGGTTGGGAGAAATTAAATTATCGATGCGAAGAAAGAATGAATGGACGATAAGAATCAGTGGATACCATATACTTACTAGAAAACATTCCAGGTTGACAAATCACCGGGGAGTTGGAAATACGATTCTTCATTGTGATGTGGGTTTCTTTCTATATGTAATGCGAGAGTAATGTTCTGTTTACAAAAATATTATTTGTGGTATGAAAATTCAGTGGTTGTTACCGAAATTTAAATTCCTTAAATGTTATGTGTTAACCAGGATTTTTGCTTTAATTTGTGAAAGATATTCATTAAAATTTGAAGCATAGTTGGAGGTAAAAAAAAGAAAAATCGGTAGAGCATTTGCCTGCAAGAGGCGAAGGTGCCGAGTTCGAGTCTCGGTCCGATCGCAGCTTTAATCTGCCAGGAAGTTTCAGAAACCGGAAGCACATGATATTCTAATACGATACAGCTTAGTGTTCATGTACGAGACTGCTTACTATTCTTCGTTAAATATACGGTCTATGGCAATATCATTAGAGCACAGGTATGGATTTGGAAGGAAATAGAACGGATCCTTTTCAGAGGAACCGTCCCGGAATCCGCCTTTAACAATTTAGAGAAAGCGCGGAACTCCTATAACTGGTTGGTCAGAGGAGGATTTGAAGAGCGTCTTGCGAATGAAAGCCCACAAATCGGCCACCTCGCTCGCTTAGTGTGCCTGCGAGCGTGCTATGGGCAAGGTTGCCATACGTAACTACCTAGTGATCGCTTGTTTTGTGCATTTGACACACAGTATTCTTGTCGCAGATATGCAGGGGTGGCACAGCAATAAATTTGCATATAGTAGCACGGCCGCCGCAGTCAGTAGGACGTGAACGGTGAGGATAACGTCAGTCAGTCATCGCCCATTGCCTAGTCTGAAGGTCTGTACTGAAGGTTAAAAGAGGAGGCAAACATTCCAGCGGTACGGGCAAGCTCGGGAACATCCTACATACCAGCGCCGGGCTCTTTATCTTGCCTTAAGTGCCCCAACATGTACAGCCGGCGCCGCATCTGTCCTGTCTAGAGACCTGGCAGCAGCCGCTAGATCACGCGTCTTCTGTGGGCAGTGTACTGTCGGCTTTAGAGGTTTCTGTGTTCAGTGGCACCTAATGTGTTCACACAGAATAGTTATGAAGAATACTTTGTGCCCTTGCATGTTTCTGACCACGAAGTAGACCTTTTTGCTGTCGAACGCATGAAGAGAGCAGATAACCCACTTAAGAGGACTGACTTTAATACACTATTTTTGTCCAGCTGACTTGAGATCTGAAGCTCTGCAAACACCTGCCTGGTTGTTGGTCGTTGAAAGAACAAGCACGTGACGCATTTCCTCTGTCACACATTTTCGAATAAGAGAAATAAAGTTCGTTGGTAGAAAATGATGTTTGTCGGTTAGCAAGTCAGAATGGAACTACCATTTAGAAAGAATTACCATTTACTTAAAAGCATAGTTGATTGCTAAAACTGTTCACGAAAAAGGCATTTATCCAACTACGAGATTTTCTGTGGCAACACCACCCCAAGGAAGTTTCACAACACGGTGGAATAAAGAGCCGAAAGTTAATGTAAACATAAACGAAAGTGCATCCAAACGTGAGCAGCTGTCGCACGATGAATCTGTCGGTTCGAAACAAGTAAAGGCGCCATTTGTGTAAATAAATAGCGTTATTAACAGTGGACGCTTGCTGTTTTCTTATCTGCAAGAGTTAACTCTTATTCTGTTCACAGGCACGGTCTCAAAACATACGTTCTCGACCAAATAGCACTGTAGGAATTATAAAAAAGATTTTATTAGTTGAATATTTCTTTTTTGTATCGAACACAAATCTGTGTTTTACTTTTCAATTGGGTAAATTTTGACATTTATAACGTTTTATCTATTTTCATGTCAAATTTTCTAAAATTTATCCTTATTTTCACGTTTAACTTAAAAGCGTCGGCCGCTGTGGTCGAGCGGTTCTAGGCGCTTCAGTCTGGAACCGCGCTGCTGCTACGGTCGCAGGTTCGAATGCTGCCTCGGGCATGGATGTGTGTGATGTCCTTAGGTTAGTTAGGTTTAAGTAGTTCTAAGTCTAGGGGACTGATGACCTGAGATGTTGAGTCCCATAGTGCTTAGAGCCATTTGAACCATTTGAACATAAAAGCAATCAAACAGTGCCTTATGCTTAAAACGACAACATAAAATTAGACGTTGTTTTGTATTTCTGTCGCACTGTTTCCAGTGGAAAGTTAAATCACTGTAAATTATAGCTTTAAAAACTCTCATCATTAAATTAAAAGAATAACAGAAATGTTCTATTTCCAATCTTTCCACTAAGTTTAATAGACAGCGCGTTTCTACTGAACTTAGGACAGTACGCCTAGTTCGGGTTGCTTTATCTAGAAGCATGTAAAGATCTCAGGAAGTGAACAGAGTGAACTGTTTCTTCATTTGAATGTAGCACTCGAATAAGATTTAGAAATTTATTTCTGTCGCAGAGGATTGTCAATATAGTAACTTTTTTTTAAAGTAAAAGGTCTTACCAAGATCCGAAGGAAAGGCAGCTAATATAAAGACTGGAGGCGGAGGAAGGGGCGCCAAATGAAGTGTCGCCTGTGTGGAAAAGTTTTCTCCAACCGGCTCCGGCAGTAATGCTGCACCCTGTCGTCAGATTTTCCACAGATATCCATTCGTCCCACTTTACAAAGCGGGTGAACCTCCATCGCCGAAGTCTCTGATGAGACGTGGACGCTCAGTCTTCCTTACTCGTCGTTTCCCCGACCTGCAACCGCTCTCCGTAGGCGGTGACGACAGCAGCTCAATAACAGGCGGCCAGCTTCGCCGTCGCCGAGGTTCTCGTTCCACAACAATCTGCCTTCTGTCAGAGGCCAAATTTGAGGTCTGAATCATCGATGGAATGAGTCCTCATGTCACTGATGCCTTGAGTTTGGTCAGGCAAGACGATCTAGTACTATTCCTGTAATTCCTGAGTTTGGCTGTTCTGATTTTGTCCATAGCTTGATCATTTGCTCCATAGGTTGCGTGCAATAATCGTTCTTCATCCGTTTGCTGCGAAGATGTTTTACGCTTGCAGTCTGGCCAACGTGTCGCGGCCGGAGACGAACGTGCTGTCCCAAGTGCTGGATAAACACGTTTGCCAACTTGCTGCACCTTGCCGTCTCTTCTCCGCTTATACAGGATGTTACAAAAAGGTACGGCCAAACTTTCAGGAAACATTCCTCAAACACAAAGAAAGAAAATATGTTATGTGGACATGTATCCGGAAACGCTTACTTTACATGTTAGATCTCATTTTATTACTGCTCTTCAAATCACATTAATCATGGAATGGAAACACACAGCAACAGAACGTACCAGCGTGTCTTCAAACACTTTGTTGCAGGAAATGTTCAAAATGTCCTCCGTTAGCGAGGAGGATACATGCATCCACCCTCCGCCGCATGGAATCCATGATGCACTTATGCAGCCCTGGAGAATGGCGTATTGTATCACAGCCGTCCACAATACGAGCACGAAGAGTCTCTACATTTGGTACCGGGGTTGGATAGACAAGAGCTTTCAAATGCCCCCATAAATGAAAGTCAAGAGGGTTGAGGTCAGGAGAGCGTGGAGGCCATGGAATTGTTCCGCCTCTACCAATCCATCTGTCACCGAATCTGTTGTTGAGAAGCGTACGAACACTTCGACTGAAATGTGCAGGAGCTCCATCGTGCATGAACCACATGTTGTGTCGTACTTGTAAAGGCACATGTTCTAGCAGCACAGGTAGAGTATCCCGTATGAAATCATGATAACGTGCTCCATTGAGCGTAGGTGGAAGAACATGGGGCCCAATCAAGACATCACCAACAATGTCTGCCCAAACGTACACAGAAAATCTGTGTTGATAACGTGATTGCACAATTGCGTGCGGATTGTCGTCAGCCCACACATTTTGATTGTGAAATTTACAATTTTATCACGTTTATCACGTTTGCACTGAAATGAGGATTGACGCACTGTTGGATGAACCATTCGCAGAAGTGTACCCGTGGAGGCCAATCAGCTGCTGATAGTGCCTGCACACGCTGTACATGGAACGGAAACAACTGGTTCTCCCGTAGCACTCTCCATACAGTGACGTGGTCAACGTTATCTTGTACAGCTTCGCTGACGCTGACATTAGAGTTCTCGTCAACTGCACGAAGAATTGCCTCGTCCATTGCAGGTGTCCTCGTCGTTCTAGGTCTTCCCCAGTCGCGAGTCATACGCTGGAATGTTTCGTGCTCCCTAAGACGCCGATCAATTGCTTCGAACGTCTTCCTGTCGGGACACCTTCGTTCTGGAAATCTATCTCGATACAAACGTACTGCGCCACGGCTATTGCCCTGTGCTAATCCATACATCAAATGGGCATCTGCCAACTCCGCATTTATAAACATTGCACTGACTGCAAAACTAATTTCGTTATGAACACTAACCTGTTGATGCTACGTACTGATGTGCTTGATGCTAGTACTGTAGAGCAATGAGTCGCATGTCAACACAAGCACCGAAGTCAACATTACCTTCCTTCAATTGGGCCAACTGGCGGTGAATCGAGGTAGTACAGTACATAGTGACGAAACTAAAATGAGCTCTAACATGGAAATTCAGCGTTTCCGGACACATGTCCACGTAACATCTTTTCTTTATTTGTGTGTGAGGAATGTTTCCTGAAAGTTTGGCCGTACCTTTTTGTAACACCCTGTATACTTTCCTTACCGCGTCACATGTCCGCAAACCCGCCAGGCGGCATACAGTCTTGCGGTGGGCAGTAACCATAATGTTTTGGCTCATCACTGTAAGCACGAAGTGCATGCTGTTCTTCGTCTATCTTCGGTTTGTCAGTGAAGTGATGCAACATTAAGTAAACAAAATCTAGAAGTCAACTGCAAACTGCTAGTGAATCACCTGGTCACAAAGGAAGCGTACCTCGTTTCTGTCGTTGTAGTGGGCGTGTCCTCCTTCTTATTGGTGTCAAACTTTCGTTAATTCTGTCGAATATATAGTGATTATTCAGTTTTCATTTAATGGGTGTTAGTGTATATAGCGCACCCGTGGGCTAGGGACGCCGGCACGGTAGCTCAGCGTGTTCAATCAGAGGTTTAGCTGCCCTCTGTAATTTAAAAAAAAATAATAAAGAAAAATGAGTTAATGGATCAACGATCACTTGAACAAGCGTGATGGGCCGTCCAAACCGAACGAATAGAACGAACAATAACGAACAAAATGAGTTCGAGATAAAAAGGAATGGGTTGCGTCTGTGTTTAGTAATGAAAACGTCCTCGGTCCTGCTTTCTAAACCCGCCAAGCTTTATATTTTGATTAATAATCAGCGGACGGAGGTACAGGACACTCTCTTGTCCTAGGGGTGGGAAACTGCCCCTGAAGGCAGAAGAATCAACAAAGATCAACGGAATGAGCCTGCAGAAGACAATGGAAACCACTGCAATTAAGACACATAACTTGTACCCACAGGACATGTGGCCTATAATTGAAAAAGTACCTTGGTGATCTCTCTACTGGCAAAGATTCCGGAATAGTCCTGCATTCGGATCTCCGGATGTGTCAGCCAAGAGGGACCTGTCCATGAGAAAAAGATTGAATAATTGACGAAAGGATGACGTTCTACGAGACGGGGTGTGGAATGTCAGAAGCTTGAACGTGGTAGGGAAACTAGAAAATCTGGAAAGGGAAATGCAAAGGCTCAATCTAGATATACTAGGCGGTCACTAAAGTGAAATGGAGAGAAGACCAAGATTTCTGGTCAGATGAGTGTAGCGAAATATCAACAGCAGCAGAAAATGGTATGACTGGATTATGATTCTGTGGTGTCACAGCCAGACACCACACTTGCTAGGTGGTAGCCTTTAAATCGGCCGCGGTCCGGTAGTATACGTCGGACCCGCGCGTCGCCACTATCGGGGATTGCAGACCGAGCGCCGGCACACGGCAGGTCTAGAGAGACTTCCTAGCACTCTCCCCAGTTGTACAGCCGACTTTGCTAGCGATGGTTCACTGACTAAATACTCTCTCATTTGCCGAAACGATAGTTAGCATAGCCTTCAGCTACGTAATTTGCTACGACCTACCAAGGCGCCATTATCAGTTTCTATTGATATTGTGAATCATGTACCGTCAAGACCGACGTTCATCATTAATGGATTAAAGTTAAGTATTCCACCAGCTACGTCCGTTTCTCTAAATTCTAATTTCCTTGTCCTGTTCCAGACCTCACGCCAGCCTGCGTGAGCTAAATAGCGTGCTTTTCGGCCTCCTCTAGTAACACGGTGTTGGCTCTCGTGTCAACCACAACAGATTCGTTATGAATGGGAAGGTAGGGCAGAGAGTGTTTTACTGTGAACAGTTCAGTGGTAGGGCTGTTCTTATCACAATCGACAGCAAACCAACACCGACAACGATACTTGAGATATACACGGCGACATCACAAGCTGAAAATGAAGAGATAGAAAAAGTGTATGAGGATATTGAAAGGGTAATAGAGTATGTAAAGAGGGATGAAAATCTAATAGTTATGGGGGACTGAAATGCAGACTTAGGGGAAGGTGTAGAAGAAAAGGTTACAGGAGAATATGGGTTTTGCACAAGGAATGACAGAGGAGAGAGATAAATGAGTTCTGTAATAAATTTCAGTTAGTAATAGCGAATAATCTGTTCAAGAATTACAACAGGAGGAGGCATACTTTGAAAAGACAGGGTGATATGGAAATATTTCAGTTATATTACATCATGCTCAGACACAGATTCGGAAATCACGTGCTGGGTTGTATGGCGTATCCGGGGGCAGATATACACTCAGATCACAACATAGTAGTGATGAAGGGGAGGCTGAAGTTTAAGATATTAGTAAGGAAGAATCTATTCGCAAAGAAGTGGGCTACGGAAGTACTAAGGAATGACGAGACATGCTTGAAGTTATCTAAGGCTGTAGATACAACAATAAGGAATAGATCAGTAGGCATAACAATCGAAGAGGCACGGACATGTGCAAAAAGGGCCATTACAGGAGTTGGAAAGAAAAACGTAGCTACAAATAAGGTAACTCCGAGGAAATCATGGGTAGCAGATGAAATACTTCAGTTGATCGATAAAGGACGAAGTACAGAAATGTCTTGGGAAACTTAGGACTCATACAAATCGCTGAGGAATGAAATAAAGGCCACGAGGGATTAGCCGAGCGGTCTGGGGCGCTGCAGTCATGGACTGTGCGGATGATCCCGGCGGAGGTACGAGTCCTCTCTCAGGCATGGGTGTGTGTGCTTGTCCTTACGATAATTTACGTTAAGTAGCGTGGAAGCTTAGGAGACTGATGACCTTAGCAGTTAAGTCCCATAAGATTTCAAACACATTTGAACATTTTTGAATGAAATAAATAGGAAGTGCAGGGAAGCTAAGACAAAATGACGACATGAAAAATGTGAAGAAATCAAAAAAGAAATGATTGTCGGAAGGACAGACTGAGCGTACAGGAAAGTAAAACCAACCTTTTGTGAAATTAAAAGCAAGGGTGGTAACATCAAGAGAGCAAGGGGAATTCGACTGTTGAATGCAGAGGAGAGCGCGGATATATGGAAGGAATACCTTGAAAGCCCCTACGAGGGGGACGATTTGTCTGATCTGATAGAAGAAGAAACAGTAGTCGATTTAGAAGAGATAGGGGATCCAGTGTTAGGAAATGGTTCAAATGGCTCAATGGTTCAATGGCTCTGAGCACTATGGGACTTAACATCTGTGGTCATCAGTCCCCTAGAACTTAGAACTACTTAAACCTAACTAACCTAAGGACATCACACACATCCATGCCCGAGGCAGGATTCGAACCTGCGACAGTAGCAGTCACGCGGTTCCGGACTGAGCGCCTTATCCGCGAGACCACAGCGGCCGGCTTGTTCAAATGGTTCTAAGCACTCTGGGACTTGACATCTGAGGTCATCAGTCCCCTAGACTTAAAACTACTTAAACTTAACTAACCTAAGAACATGACACTCATCCATGCCAGAGGCAGGATTCGAACCTGCGATCGTAGCAGCAGCGTGGTTCCGGATTGAAGCGCCTAGAACCGCTCTGTCTCGGCAGCCGGCCACAATATTAGAATCAGAACTTAAAAGAGCTTTGGATGACTTAAGTTCAAATAAGGCAATAGCGATAGATAACATTCCATCACAATTGCTAAAATCATTGGGAGAAGTGGCAACAAAACGACTATTCTCGTTGGTGTGTAGAATGTATGAGTCTGGCGACATACCATCTGACTTGAGGAAAAATATCTTCCACACAATTCCGAAGACTGCAAGAGCTGACAAGTGCGAGAATTATCGCACAATCAACTTAACAGCTCATGCATCCAAGTTTCTGACAAGTATAATATACAGAACTTCAAGAAAACTGCGGATGTGCTAGATAACGATCAGTTTGGTTTTGGGAAAAGGTGAAGGCACAAGGGAGGCAATTCTGACGTTGCTAATGGAAGCAAGACTAAAGAAAAATCAAGACACGTTCATAGGATTTGTCGACCTGGAAAAAGCATTCGACAATGTACAATGATGCAAGATGTTCGAAATTCTAAGAAAAATAGGGGTAAACTATACGGTGAGACGGGTAACATACAATATGTACAAGAGCCAAGAGGAAATAATAAGAGTGGACGACCATGAACGAAGTGATCGGATCAAAAAGCGTGCAAAAAAAGAATGTAGTCTTTCGACCCTACAGTTCAACCTGTACATCGAAGAAGCAACGATGGAAGTAAACGAAAAATTCAGGAAAGGAATTAAAATTCAACGTGAAGGGATATCAATGATACGATTCGCTGATGAAATTCCTGTCTTGAGCGAAAGTGAAGAAGAATTATAGGATTTGCTGAATGGAATGAACAACCTAATAAGTACAGAATATGGTCTGAGAATAAATCGAAGAAACACGAAAGTAATGAGAAGTAGGAGAAATGTGAACAGCGAGAAACTTAACATTAGGATTGATGGTTACGAAGTAAATGAAGTGAAAGAATCCGGCTATATAGTGAGTAAAATAACCAATGACGAACGGAGCAAGGAGGATATCGAAAGTAGACTTGCAATGACGGAAAGGAGATTTCTGGCCAATAGAATTCTACCGGTGTGAAATACACGCTTTAACCCGAGGAAGAAATAACGCATAATGTACGTTCGGAGTACAGCATCTTATGGTAGTGAAACATGGACCGTGGGAAAACCGCAACAGAAGAGAATCGAAGCATTTGATATCTGGTGCTACAGATGAATGTTGAAAATTAGGTGGACTGATATGGTAAGGAATGAGGAGGTTCTGCACAGAATCGGAGAGGAAAGGAATATGTGGAAAACACTGATAGGAGAAGGGACAGGATGATAGGACATCTCTTAAGACATGGTACTAGAGGGAGCTGTAGAAGGGAAAAACTGTAGAGGAAGACAGAGATTGGAATACATCAACAAATAATTGAGGACGTAGGTTGCAAGTGCTACTCTGAGATGAAGAGGTTAGCACAGGAGAAGAATTCGTGGGGGGCCGCATCAAACCAGTCAGAACACCGATGACCCCGCCCCCCAAAAAAGAAAAGTGTACCGATTTCCGTTAAAATCTGCGTATTGTCAAGCACGATAGAGAGGGGAAACAGCTACCGATTAGAACCGATACCGGTATCTTAATTCTCAATAACCGGTGTTTTCGATATTTGTTTGGTCTCGGTTTTAACATTGCGTGGCTAATAGAGATAGATGAAGAGGAAGGCATCTCAGGAGCAAGATAGGAGACGCTAGCTTTGCTATTTGACAGATGAGAGGATTGACCTTGTACATTAATTTTGTGGAGAACTTTATGAGGATGATAGTAGGAAATGCTTCAACTTCTTCTTAAAAGCAGCAGGAGATTGAATTTTGCGCAAGGTAAGGGGCAGTTTGTTCCAGAGGCGGACAGCGGCAACTGAGAAGGAGTTTGCAAAAATTTTTGTTTTGTGAGTGGGCACAGTTAGGATACCAAATAAGAGTGACCTCGTGTTTCGACTGTGATGGCATGACAGGTTTTTAATCTCTGAAGCGAGGTACTGGGGTGCCTGCGCGACGAGGAGTCGGTGAAGTAGACATAGAGTTGTGGTAGTCACGCAGTTTGTCCGGCCGCAGCCACCCTAGCTCGGAGTATGAAGCACTAACATGATCATATCGGCGAATGTTGCAGGTGTAACGCACACAGGCATTCATGGTTAGCTCTAGCCGTCTTTTGTTTTCACTACTCATGCCTTGTTGAATCACATCACAATAATAGAGGTTCGGTAGAACGAGTGCTTGCACGAGCTGGCGTTTCAAGTCCTGTGGAAATATGTTCCGAAACTTTTTGAGAGCATAGAGACAAGCAGACGTCTTTAGGCACACTGCGACTGTATTCTCCGCCCAGTTGAGATGCTCATCCAAAGTTACACCCAAGTTCTTCACTGTTTTCTGATATGGTATTGGAATACCGTCGACCAGAATAGGAGGTAGCTGTTCTCGGAAATCTGAACTTATTAATTTCTGATGGGCTATTAAGATTACTTGCGTCTTTTTTGCATTTAGTTTAAGCCCCAGGTTTTTCGCCCATGTCACTACTGAAGACAGATCATCATTCATCTGAGCGATTACAGTGTTTACATATTCATGTCTGACGCTTAGGTAGAGCTGGAGGTCGTCGGCATAGAAATGATATTTACAGGAGGACAGAACCGACGAAATATCGTTGACAGATAAAGAAAACAAAAGTGGTCCTAAGACTGATCCTTGTGGCACTCCCGAGGTAACATGTTTCCAGGAAGATGTTTCATTTACGCAGACAACACATTGCTGTCTGTCTTTTAAGTAGCTCTCAAACCATCTCACTGCACTATCAGAGAAATTAAGCTGTTGCATTTTTCTGAGCAATATGTCAAAGTTAACAGTGCCAGAAGCTTTGCTGAATCCAGTAGCGTCAATATTGTTGCCTTTCGATTGTCAATGGCATACTTCAGGTCATCAGTTACTTTAATTAGAGCAGTGTTTGTGCTGTGATGTTTACGGAAACCAGATTGAAATTTGCCATATAGGCTGAATTCATGCAAGTGTTCAGTGATTTGGTCATGAACAATGTATTCAAGTGCTTTGGAAACAGCAGGCAGTATGCTAATTGGTTGGTAATCATTAGGCAGTTGCGAGTTTTCGATCTTAGGGATGGGTCGAATTATGCTTCTTTTCCGTGCAGTGGGGTATATTCCGTTCAGGAGGAAAAAATTAAATATGTCAGTTAAGACAGGTACTAAGATATAGGCAACATTCTTAATCATAGTTATACCGATACTGTCGTTGCCTATTGCATCAGAAGAGATTCTCATTATTGCTTTTCTTGCCGTATTTGTTGTTACATGTTTTAGATGGAAGGTATCGTTATTAGTTATCCTGTTTGGGGATTCTTGTGGACGGAAATTATCAGCCGTGCTGGTATTCAGAGGTGCAGAGAAGAATTCATTTAATTCGTTAGCTGACACATGAAAAGTAGTTTCCGATTTTGCCTTTCCGACCCCCAAGCTACGGAGATTCTTCCATAGAGTAGTGGGCGTCAGATCGCTGCATACAAGGGAGCGAGCGTGCCTGATTTTAGCATTGCGAATGCATTGTTTCACTCTGTTCCGTAGCTTTCTATATTCCTCGAAACGCTCGGGTTTCGAATCTGCCTTGAAACGCCTGTGGGAAGCATCCCTATTAGTCATCATTTGACGTAATTCAGCTGTCAGCCATGGAGCAGGAGATTTTCTTACACGGATTGTGAGCACAGGTGCATGTTTGTCACAGAGGGCAGTGAGTTTATCACCAAGTTCATTAATTTTGCCGTCGGTTGTAGGTTCTCTGATTATTTGATGCCATGAGATTTCTGAGCAATCGGCTGTTAGAGATGTAATGGCAATAATGCACCGAATATCATTTATTTCAGAAACCGGTTATTTTGAGCGGTTTTAGCTGTCAAGTTAAACTGGAGGCGAAAAGAATGGTGTAATTGAAAAACGATTGTTTCAATGGTAACCCCCATCCCTAAGGTTCAAATGTGTCTAAGCACTATGGGATTTAACATCTGAGGTCATCAGTCCCATAAACCAAACTAACCTAAGGACATGACACACATCCATGCCCGAGGCAGGATTCGAACTTGCTACCGCAGCAGCAGAGCAGTTTCGGACTGAAGCGCCTAGAACCGCTCGGTCGCAGAGGCCGGCCATCCCAAAGGCACAGTAGGTATGGATACTACTAGCACAAATGCAACTGTTATCACTAGGCCATTGGCGTAACAAAACAGTTGCACTACAATACACATACACAAAAGATCTAGTTACAGAAATACCTAAGCGCCATTTGACTGTGTGATATCCTGTATTATACCATTTGCATTTCAGCCAGCCGGCCGCGGTGGTCTCGTGGTTCTAGGCGCGCAGTTCGGAACCGTGCGACTGTTACGGTCGCAGGTTCGAATCCTGCCTCGGGCATGGATGTGTGTGATGTCCTTAGGTTAGTTAGGTTTAAGTAGTTCTAAGTTCTAGCGGACTGATGACCACAGCAGTTGAGTCCCATAGTGCTCAGAGCCATTTGAACGTTTCAGCCTTAGCCAGTTTTCAAGCATTAAATGTCAAAAACCATTTGACATTGAAATATATGTATATTCGGTTATATAACCCTTATATTTCGAAAGTAAAAATGGGAATATTTTTGTGGTATGTTAATTGGCTGGCGACTTGCATGACATTGACATGGCAAGGCTGTGAAATAAGTCATGCAAGCGCCAGCCAATTAACATATCACAACGATAGTCTCAGTTTTACTTACGAATCATCAGCTTCATATAACCTGTGGTATCGTAAGTATAGCACCCATCACCAGGCAGCACCACAGACGTAGATAAGTCGAAATCCACTTCAGATACGGCGTATAGCCCGCGATTGTCACGCGACAAAGTCGCAGCGGCGGCGACGCCAGAGCAGCGGCAGACGCCGGCGCCACAGCAGAGAGGGCAGTTCCACGTCAGCTCGACTACCTAGAAGACAAGTCTGAAATATAGATCGTGTAATAAAGCGTACTGCACAGTCGGACGCGGTTGTACAGTGCAGCACCAAAGAAACTGGTATAGGCATACGTATTCAGATACAGAGATATGTAAACCGACAGAATCCGGCGCCTATATAGGACAACAAGTGTCTGGCGCAGTTGTTAGATCGGTCATTGCTGTTAGAATGGCGGGTTATCAAAATTTAAGTGAGTTTAAGGTGGTGTTACAGTCGGTGCTTAGCGACGGGACACAGAATCGCTACGATTACTATTTCACGAGCGTACCTAGAATATCACGAATCTGGTAAAATATCAAATCTTCGACATCGCTGCGGTGGGAAAGAGATCCTGCAAGAACGGGACCAATGATGACTGAACAGAAACGCTCAGCGTGACAGAAGTGCAACCCTTGTGCAAAATTGCTGCAGATTTCATCGCTGGGCGATCAACGTCATCGTGCGAACCATTCAGCGAAAAATCATCTGTATGGGCTTTCGGAGCCGACGGCCTACTCGTGTACCCTTGATGACTGCACGACATAAAGCTTTACGCCTCGCCTGGGCCTGTCAACACAGACATTGGACTGTTGATGACTGGATACATGTTGTCTGGTCCGACGAGTTTCGTTTCAAATTGTATTGACCGGATGGACGAGTACGGGTATGAAGACAACCTCATGAAACCCTGAATCTTGCTGACTGTTCAAGCTGCTAGAGGCTCTGTAATGGTGTGGGGTGTGTGCAGTTGGATTGATATGGAAACCTGATATGCCTAGATACGACTCTGACAGATGACATGTACGTAAGCATCCTGTCTGATCACCTGCATCTATTTATGTCCATTGTACATTCCGACGCACTTGGGGAATTCCAGGAGGACAATATGACACTCCACACGTCCACAATTGCTACAGAATGGCTTCAGGAACATTCTTTTGAGTTTAAACACTTTCTGTGGCCACCATACTCGCCAGACATGAACATTATTGAGCATATCTGGGATGCCCCGCAATGCCCTATTCAGAAGAGATCTCCATCCCCTCGTACTCTTACTGATTTATGGAGAGCCCTGCAGGATTCATGGTGTCAGTTCCCTCCAGCACTACTTCAGACATTAGTCAAGTCCATGCCACGTCGTGTTGCGGCACTTCTGCGTGCTCGCGGGGGCCCTACTCTCCATTAGGCAGCTGTACCGTTTCCTTGGCTCTTCAGTGTATCTTTCCGTAAGTTTTATATTTCTGTCTCTCTTCGCGAAGGAAAGCTCTTAAAAACCCCACTCCTTTTAAACTCAAGTAATGGTCAACAACTGCCAGGCGCTAATTTAAAGTTGCATATTGTGTTATTTTCTTTTAATTAGTTGAAACTGTTCATTTGTAATGCATGGCTGCTTATCGGTAGTTGCCGGTAGAAATACGAAGTCGTACACACGGGACCTACTGCAAACCTGTGCGATTTAACAGTTGGTGGCATTCGTTGAGTAACTGTTGCACAACAGCCTTCATTCCCCACTGGAACTACTGCAAACCTGTACCATCTAACAACTGTTGGGATTGATTAACTGTTGTGCAACAGCGTTCATGTAATTAATTTCATAATCAATACTGCAAATGAGCACCTCATTTGAGTATAAACGTCTCTATGATGCTCTATCGTGAACCGGACCGGTAAGGCGCGAGACTGTTGTCGGCAGTGAATGAAGTTTTTATCAATTTTTTCGTATTAAGCAATGAAATGTACGTGAGCGGTGGTGCGTGAATGTGATTACTTAGAATTTTGTGCACTATAAGGTCTAAAGAATTTAAAAATTTTTTTGGAACAATTTAATTTGTTGAGTTTTTTTTAATCGCACAGACGAATCAAAACAGAAAATCAAAGCGAGGAAATTGAAAAGTATGCTACCTGTGATGAAATATCACAAGAAAAGGATAAGTGAAACTGAAGTATCTCTGTTAAAAATCACAGTAATTGTGGTGGTAGATATAACACAGACTTAGCCAGTACATCTGAACGTTTCAAATGCTTTTATGGAAGAAGTAGTAGTCTCCTGGCAGTGTTTCTGATGTCGGAAATATGTAAAAATATGGAGAGTGACGATTCCCAAACGTATAAGATTTTATTGTATACATGGCAATCGGGCAAATGTCATAATGTGTTTATAATTTCAAGAATGACGTAGATGGCATAAACAGAACATCGATTGGACTGGCTGTCATTATATCCACAGGTGGTTTCTTCTAAAACAGTTACTATCTGTCAACTATCTGTCAAAGATAGCTTCCAGTGACCGTTACGGTAAACACGTACAGTGGTGGCTGAGGAATACGTATCGCACTGTGAGCGATTTCAAGGTAGTTGTGTGCTTTCAAGTGTTTCAGCGGTCCTCGTGAAATATTACGATAAAAGCTCACGGCAAGCAGCCGAAGCGCCTTCACTCCTGGGGGCAGTAATATTGTGGGCGACATATACAAGTGCACTTTGTAAGTTGTGTGTTCTCAATATACATTCTCTCGATACAAGGACCAAGCAAAATGTGTAAAGTAGATGTTTCATAATTAACACCGAACACTGGTGATGGTAAAAGTATACAATAGTAGAACTATTGTTATGGGAAATTTTCTGAAATTTAGCTATATACTTCTGGGTTTGCTTCACATGTAACATAAAACTTAGGCAGTGAAACAGCGACTCGATTAAGACCTCAGCTAATAATTAGGTGACATTTTTTGTATATCTGTCCCACTTTTTCGGAGGGAAGTGAAATGGTTTGTAAACTATTCTAATTCTGTTTATTCCTTTACTGTACTAAAAACTAACAAAAGTTAACACATTTCTATTGAAGCTAGAACAATACAATAGGTCCAGTTATTTTTTTATTCTACTATTAGGGTTTAGAGATGTCAGAAACTACCACTGATCGAAATTAATTGTTACTTCTATTAATATTTGCACTGGAATAACAGTCAAAAATATATTTAAGCCGTTCATTTACCATTTTCAAAGAACTTGACGAATCTGAAAAAATAGTTACGAATTCTGAAGGCGTAAAAATGCAGTTGAAAAGCTAGATTCTTGCAAAGAAAACTAAGAGTACGGAAGAGCTCGTCAATAAGAATGTTGCGAAATTACTATAAATTGATTATGCTAAACCGATGTTAACTGTTTTTTGGGTGTTATGTACGTTACATGACTTGCCCTTATGAGGAAAAATAAATTAAAATCCTGTTTTTGATGATTTATTGCAGTTGAGGGTTTAGTCAGATGAAGAAACATTGTGGAAGAAATTTAATGTGCCCCTAAAAATGTCGTCTATATCTCTCATAGGGTCCAAAATGATTTAGACTCTGTAACAAACTGTACAGTTCTGTGTTGTGCATTATGATACATGTTGTGCATGAACGGGAAGGCGATACAGCTTACACATCAATCGATTTGAAAATTGATGTGGTAGTGGTTCGATAGCGCAAACGTGAGACATGTTGTCAGAACTGGGAATGTGAAAAATAGGGTATACCCTAATTATACCGTTCGCTTGTCTATGTTTGTAACACTGAACAGTTACAAAAAGCAAGCCATAGAAACCTATAGAAGAAAATGATACGCAGATAACAACGTCTTCAAAATTTATTGATCACATGTATGAGACACGAATACCTGCGGGCGCCCGTCATTCCCACATAATGGTAGAGGTGTAAGGGACCACAGCTATGATAGCGAAAATCCCGCTCTAAACACATCCAGAGACATTGTGTAACGTCCCCTTAGAAAAATTTATGAATTACTGTGATGGTAAACACATTACGTTATTTGATTTCAAAACAGCTGAGCGAAACTGAACGTACTCAGACATTTCTCTCTCTACTTATTCTGATCATCACTAAACTGACACATAATATTTTTAGCGCAACGCAGTCTGACTTTTAATAATCCCTACAAAAGACCTGACTGACAATAACCTGTACCTTTCATGAATCACTTACCTCACAAAAATCTTCATTACTCGAACTACTGCACTACAGCGAGCGCCACTACTGCCAGCTAAATAAAAGATTCAAACTACTGAAGGCACTAACTACTGGTAAGCATAGTTAGCAAATGAAAGATTTTGATAGAGAACAAACAATGTATTTACCTAATAGTGTTCAAAAGTCATAATATATATAGCAGTTCATGACATCCAGTCTTACAAATTTACTGTCTCTGATGGACACACGTCCAGATCATCCGCTCTCAAAACTCTGCCATCTCTCTCCCCACATCCACCACTGCTGGCGGCTCACCTCCAACTGCGCAACGCTACACGCTGTTAACAGCGAAGTTCCCAACACAACAATAGCACATTCCAGTCACAGACTGCACACAGCACAGTCAGTGATTTTCATACAGAGCGCTACGTGGCGTTACCAGTATAAAAACCTAAACAGCCTGCTTACAATTGTATTATTTAGTAAAAACGAAAGGCAGCTGTATGTTGTGATAGGTCAAAAGAATACTTTAGGCATGAGGGGATTGTACTAGTTTAACTGACGCCCATTTACATCCCATTAGACTAGTGTCTTCTGAAGAAAGAAGAGGTGCATACACAGAACATCGATTGGACTGCCCTCACGGAAATGTAAAATATAGTGTAGTCTGGTGTTTTGCTCTCTAGAAAATGATTTAAAGGTAGGTATTACTCAGGTATTTTGCAGACGGCTACTTATAAGTCACAATTAGTTTTCAAAGTATTAAAAATACTGCATAACCACGGGTCTAGGCTCGCCCTGCTACAGACTACGGTACGGCCGGCGTTGTACAGGGGCCTAGAGTGGTACAGGGAGTGTCGGCAGATGGTGGAGCCGCTGGGGCTGCAGGCCAGCGACGGCGGACAGCGGCGGCGGCGATGCGGGCCGCCCAGTAGAGGAGCTCGGCGGCGCTCAGCAGGCTGACGCCCAGGAAGAGGCTCGCGATGCCGCCCAGCGACACTGCGCACGCGCACACCTCTCCACCTCACTGTCTCACCACCCACGCAACACGTGCTTACCAGACTAAGCTTACAACAGTGTCATGCTGTCAACAAACTGAGGAAAATCGTAAAAATAACAATAAACAAAAAAGATAACCTTATAAACACAACACTTTGCCGCTTCAATCACATTTACTGTACCACGATGAATCTCGGCAACGTGCTGTCATCAAGCGCGTATCCATTAATTATGCATTACTTTGTTCGAAGACATATGCCGAGGCCGAGCGGTCTAAGGCGCTGCCGTCATGGACTGTGCGGCTGGTCCCGGCGGAGGTTCGAGTCCTCCCTCGGGCATGGGTGTGTGTGTTTGTCCTTAGGATAATGTAGGTTAAGAAGTGTGTAAGCTTAGGGACTGATGACCTTAGCAGTTAAGTCCCATCACACACATTTGAACATTTTCAACATATGCCAAGGGTAGGACGGCATCTACAACTGTTCCAGGATCACAAGAGTTGTAGGGAGATGCGAGCCGATTCTAGGGCTGCGGCTATAGGAGGTCGGCGATTGGTCGGCACGTTAAGGTACAAGGCAACCGCTGGCACGTGCCTCTTGGCAATGTCGAGTCCATCACAACAAAACTGGCGTCGACATACACGACCCAGCAGGGAGCTCTAAGCCAAAGAGATGCTCGTCCTTTCAACAGAGAATATCCTTACATGATCTGAGCTGTCTCAGAAGAACATTTTTTTTAACAATACTTTGTAAATGAAGTCCAAATGAGAATACTTAATTTTGTGAAGAACAAACAAAATTAACTTATTTTAAAAGTAATTTTTCGCAACCATTTATTTTTCCATGTAAACTAGTGGCAGAGTCCACCATTTATTGGTACAGCTCGTTCCCATGTCAATTCTTCTCTCCGTCATATTTATTAGGCAACAATTATATCTGGCCCGTTGAGATGCCACTAGACTCTATTTTTTAAATATTTGTATATTTCATCTAACCCCCCCACCCCCTTAAATTCAAGGAGAAGAAATAAAAACTTTGAGCTTCGCCGATGACATTCTAATTCTGTCAGAGACAGCAAAGGACTTGGAAGAGCAGTTGAACGGAATGGACAGTGTCTTGAAAGGAGGATATAAGATGAACATCAACAAAAGCAAAACGAGAGTAATGGAATGTAGTCGAATTAAGTAGGGTGATGCTGAGGGAATAAGATTAGGAAATGAGACACTTAAAGTAATAAATGAGTTTTGCTATTTGGGGAGCAAAATAACTGATGATGGTCGAAGTAGAGGGATATAAAATGTAGACTGGCAATGGCAAGGAAAGCGTTTCTGAAGAAAAGAAATTTGTTAACATCGAGTATAGATCTAAGCGTCAGGAAACCGTTTCTGAAAGTATTTGTATGGAGTGTACCCATGTATGGAAGCGAAAAATGGACAAGTAGTTTGGAGAAGAAGAGAATAGAAGCTTTCCAAATGTGGTGCTACAGAAGAATGCTGAATATTAGATGGGTAGATTACATAACTAATGAGGAGTTATTGAATAGAATTGGGGAGAATTGGAGTTTGTGGCACAACTTGACAAGAAGAAGGGACCGGTTGGTAGGACATGTTTTGAGGCATCAAGGGATCACGAATATACCATTGGAGGGCAGCGTGGAGGGTAAAAATCGTGGAGGGAAACCAAGAGATGAATACACTAAGCAGATGCAGAGGGATGTAGGTTGCAGTAGGTACTGGGAGATGAAGAAGCTTGCACAGGATAGAGTAGCATGGAGAGCTGCATCAAACCAGTCTCAGGACTGAAGACCACAACAACAACAACATTTTTCACATATTTTGCGTCTCTTTGCACACAGTAAATTACATTACGTAACTTGTAAATAGTAGACACAAGTAAGTAGACTTTCTCTTCTATTGGGGATGCCATGTTAACTGCTCTTGATCGTTGCCTTGTTGTGAGCCATCATGTCCGCAACAAGTCCGTTTGACCCAAAATTCGCTAGATATTAGTCTTCCGAGTAACACACTAATACAACCACGGTATGATTCCCTGAACAAAATTTACGCTCTGCAGCAGAGAGTGCGCTGATATCAAACTTCCTCGGAGAGTAAAACTGTGTGAGGGACCCACTCACGAACTCTGTACCTTCGCCTTTTACTGGCAAGTGCACTACCGCTTCAGCTACCCAACCATTACGCCACTACTCACGACCCGTCCTCACAGCGTTACTTCCACCAGTGCTTCATCTCCTATCTTCCAGAATTCACAGAGGTCTCCTGCAAAACGTCCCTGGGTAGCTCAGTCACTACAGCATTTGCTGCGGAAGGCAAAGGTCCCAAGTTCGAGTCTCGGTCCAGCACACAGCTTTAACCTGCAAGGAAGTTTCAAGTTATTACTCTGATTCTAACATCCCAGCCTGGAATTATTTTTTTATGACCTCTAATCATTCTTTTGTTGTAATGCGTCACAAGTTGAAACTAGTTGGCGCAGCTTTTAGAAATATACTTCTTATATACAGCTTTTCCATTATCCAACGCAAGAAAATTTTGATTGATCAAGTCAATTAAACATTAAGCCTGCAATGTCTACCCCATCTAATAATTATATGCAACTAAGTTCCTGACAGTATATTTCAATTTTGCTAATGCACTGTATTTGTTTATAAACCTGAGGTATCATATTTATTCTCTGGTGATAATGCTAGTGTAAATGAAACAGGCAATGTCACACTTTGCTTTCTTCAATAATCCTGATGGACAACTATTGGCGTTCGTTTACTGGCGCAGGTGATTGTTTGAGTAAATTACTGGGATGCTTTCTACAGGTGACAAATGAGGATTACTGTCAAGAAAGTTTTTATTGTTCTTGAAAGACAAATGAAGCGGTAAAGTGACATTACTCGCACATATCTCTAGGCAACAATGATCTATTTTTGCCATCTTTTCGTGGTTAATTTAGAATGAACTGTGCAGTTTTGTTAGGTGGAAATCTGTTGGCAGGAGGCGGCCAGTGCATCTCGTTAGGAACGGCGAAGGCCCCCTGGGAGCTGCACAGTGTTAGCAGAAGTAAGGCTGCGGCCTGCTCTTTGCTTTTTTCGGCAGAGCTAGCATCTCATCTAGCTCTGAGCATAAGGCACCGTGACGCCACGGCCGTCTCCACAGAATAATTGAGCATGATATTTCTGCCTACTCTGTTCGGATATCAAAGGACGAGACACTGAGATACAGCCTGACGAGTGCGGGAAGGTCCGTTACTTTCGCTCCAAAATTTGGTGTACCCAGTCGAACTGAGCCGCCCTGCCACTGTGCTTGGCATGAAGAAGTCGACCAACCGATGGGACGCTGTTCCATCCCAGCTCCATCTTATTTGTTAAGCTGCTTTCTCTATACCGAAAGTGGAAATTTTCTCAACGTTTCCCCATTTTCTCATGAAATAAGTGATATTATTTTCCATCACATTGGCAACAGCATTGTCCTCCACAACATATAGAGTTGTTTTGGAAAGTATGGTTCAGAGGAAATGTGAGTGTCACGACTGCAACAGCACGAGCCATGTTGTAAGCAGCTTGTTAGTTGCTTACTTCGCCACGCAGCTTGTGTCGCTTAATTTAGTTAAAATTTCTGGCTTCTTGTTGTATTGTTAACTTTGATTTCGTGAACTGCACAGATGAGCAGATCTTGTTGCGATTTCACCATACAGTCTTACAGACTTTTTGATACCTCCCCAAAGTCATTTAGCAACTTGATTTGAGCTTTAGGGAATTTTTCCTGTTAATCTCAGTCTTGACTGAGATTCCATGATACTATGACTTGTTCTACAACTTTTCCATGGTTAGGCGACCCACTAATAATATATATAACCTGGTGCACACCTAAGGTTGTTCTCACTGTGAAGATGCTATCGTTGCGCACAGAGGACAAACTCAATGACGAGTTAAATTAAGAATTCAGAGAAAAGAAAGAGTACTGCACTCGTTCTTCTTGTGTTCTCAAATATTTGTTTTATTACCAGCATTTCACTTACGCTTCTCGACTCTGATCCAGAAACGGGACGCAACTTTCAAGGTCTACGATTGAAAACAGAAGTATGCGACTGTTCAAAGACGGAAATAATTACGAGGGCTGTCCAGAAAGTAAGTTACGATTGATTGCGAAATGAAAATCACAGTGAAAATCAGAAATGTTTCATTTGTAACAGTTAGCTACACCTTTCAGCTACGTGTCTACGTAGTCGCCGTTCTGACTTTCCAATACTCTCGTCATACAAGGCATCCGCCAGTGCTTTCCGCCAGTTCTCTACGCTAGCCTAAATCTCGTTGTCTGTGCCAAAATGTTGTCTTCATAGCCAGCGGTTCGTTTGAGCAGAGATGAAACTCAGTGGGAGACAATTAGGGGCTGTATTGTGGGTAACCAAACATTTCCAATTGAAAACGATGCAGGAACATCTTCATTGCCCCTGCAGAATGAGGCTGAGAATTCTCTTGAAGAAGAAAGCGCACGACAGTTATGTAATGTTGGTTGCATAGCTTCAGGGGAAAATTCTCACCAGGCCCTCGTACTTGGCGGGAGACACTTTTTCTATAACATCTTTACGCGCTCACTAAGAGCTCAGGAATGAAAAGAGCGACATAATTCTACCTAGAGCCATACTAGAGACACTGCCCAACACTGATCACCTGACTTGCAAATTATGCTGCAAGCCTACAAATCGAACGTATGTGCAAAAGGGTAGCTCGAGAACTGTTTAACGTATTCTTCCTGCAACAATTATTGAGGCCTTGAATGCTCAAAGCTAAAGAAAATACAGAGTTTGATAACATTAAGGGGAGGAGAGGAATTCGTGACGGTCGAATGAAACCATTCAGAAGACTGATGACTCAAAGCAGCTTTGCGGGTTGACATGTAGCTAATCTGTGAGACGAGTTCACTTTAATCACATGCATCATTCGTCGTGGTTTCTGCAATCGTCATAAGTGCTTATATCCTATCCCGAAAATACCATCAGTGTAATGTATGAGCTGAAATAGAAGAAAGTAGTATAGTCACATAAAAAGATATTTTTAATCTGGTAAATAAGAATAGACATTACGTGTCTGTTCTAACTACGTTTTTAGTATCGCCATACATGTTTCACAGCGTTGCATTGGTATTTTCAGTGGTCTACAAAAAGAAAGATGAATGGAAATATTTTGTTACGGGTATGTAGTATTTCTTGGCAGCACTTTTAGGTTATCAGGTTTCATTCCGTAGGGAAATAGTTGTGTCGAGCGACTGTACTCATTTTAAGTAGTAAGGGGTACAGAAACCATCGCAATGATTTTGTTGCATATCTAAAAATATGTGAAGAATCGATTGCAATAAAGCAACATTTATGCCTCATTAATGCATAAGCTTTAAATCTAAGTCAGTCATAAGATACATACCAGTAAATGTAAGTTACAAATAAAAACACTTGTATATGCACATAATCGAAAATGGACTACTGTGCTCCAACCCCAAAAGACCGACTTATCTGACAATAATGTCCCAGCTATGATTACACTTCACCTAGATCGCATATGAGTTCAAAGTTTCTGGAGACAAGTGTTTTGCACTTCCGACGTTATTAGATGATGTAGTCGATGATTTATTAGTTATAAGACCAAACTGTGTAAATTATAGTGGGTTCGAAACTCGTAAGAGAGAGCATTTTAAGGCAGAAAGATTGGTCGTCTTTCGACGTGCTGCTGATGGTACGATTCTTAGCACTATTCTTGTCTGTTCCAATTCCGTTAACTGTATTTGGTTTAAATAAAATTTTATTAACGTAAGTATTTGAACAATATGTTTTGTATTTTTAAATTATGTTCAGTTGTGAAATGTGCAGCAGTAACTGACGTCTCTGGCTAGTTCACACAGTTACCACCGTGTAAAACTGTAAAACATTAGTCGCTGCTTTGAGCTACAACCTTGTTATTTGCTTCAGGCACATAAGATTTTAAAAAGTATAAAATAATAAATAAAATGATAACATGTACTTGTGTGGAGGTAAGACGGCGCTGTAGGTTGGTATGAGGTACGTTGAAGTTTGACGGTATGTCACATATGGAAGTTTTTGTTATGAGACGTGTGAATTATAAATTATTTCAAGACTGTGTACGTGTGCGCGATGTATAACAAATAGTAAAGAACGTAAGTTATTATTATCAAAACACAAATAACGATGGAATTAACAAAACACAGTTTTTTGGTATAATCTCTGTGTAACATAGGTCATGAAGATCAGAGACCATTGTTTTATTGAAATCTCTCCTGTTTCTGTTTCATCTAGAGGTAGGCCGCCATTGTAGTGCTGTCTGATAAGTAACGTAAGTTGTATGTGTATTTTTGACAAATATAATAGAAATTGTTATTAGAAAGTGTGTATTATTGACTTAGTTGTCACCTCTTATGATCGCAACCATTTATGATAATTAAGCAATGTTTTACAGAACTTCGTAGTGCAGGGAGCTCATTTCCCCTAGCAGGATTTAGTTGGCCATTAGGCTGACAATTCATGGTATTAAATGTAAATGTGAGAGACTTCTCAATTTTGATCTTTCATTAATTTCAAAGTTAAAAAGCGTAGTAGTAAATTTCAGTTACTGAAATTCACAGTACTGAATGACTTCAGTATGTTTCATTTTGACCTCCTAACGGCAGACGAGATTCTCTCCAATTTCGCCTTGCAAATAATGAAAAAGAAATATTGAAAATCATTACATCCCACAATATCTCAGTTAATCTTTGTGTAATTTGGTACATAAATAACCAGTAGCCCCTGAGACCCATATTAATAATTACAGTTTGCGTAAGAATACGCATATTTTCTAAATAGCAGCGCTCAGGCAAACTATTTATTAGAAAGTGGTGAGTCGCGCGTTGTGTTTAAGAAATATTATATCGTACGTACTTCGGGGCAGCCGATTTCCGTACGTGTGTTATCACGGTATAAGTTATTTAAAAGTCTCATGCTAGCCCACAATATTTCAAGCCACCGCAACCGAAATCATAAAAAATATAATTATAAAAATAAAAATATGTAATTATCTCGTGATAAAGTGCCGCACACCCCACACACATACACAAATATACACTTATACCGTGATAGAAGGTAGCTATGCTGTAACTCCAAACAGTGACTTCATTGTGAACTCAACATGTGACACGAATAGTCCAGTTGGGATTTTGTGCTTATAAAAGTGTTTTCAATGTTTTAACTCATATTTACTGGTACTTATTTAATGACTGTCTTACATTTAAAGCTTACGCAACTGTACTTTTAATAAGACGTGAATATTACCTTATTGTAACTGGTTCTTCCAGTGATTTTTAGCACTGAAGATAGTCACACAATGACCGAACCCTAGATGTGCAATGAAATCATTACGACTGATTTCTGTTTCTGCGCTACTTTTACGTTGTCTTAATTTTTACAGGCACATTATTGTGGTTGAGGACGAACACAATGGAGCTTCTGGACTCAACAGATGAGTTCCCATCAGTTGTACGTGACGATCTTGTTCGCTTCGCACGACCATGCTGCTAGGTTAACCGCGCCATCATGGGAACCGTGTAGGTGTAACGCGCCCGGGAGTACGAATGGGTGGGGTCCTTTTAAACCGTTTGTCGTTTCGTGACTGTTGTTTTTCAAGACCGTGCGCCCTGTCCACACCACGTACCTGATAATCCCGCGGCGGCCGTACTGTTGTGCTTCACACTGCTGTTGGCTTGCCCGAAGTTATTTATCGAAATATGCAAGCGAATAAAGGGAGCCTCTCAACGTTAAAACACAACACAGTTCGACGTCTGGTATGAACAACTATATTTTGAGTCGCTTAAAGAAAATCGCAGGTTGCACTGTTTACATTATAATTCAGAAGTGTTACCCCTATTAATGGATGATTAACAGTCCACAAAATATCATTTAGACGAGCGTACGCGTAACCGACACGACGCGGGTGATTGTTGATGATGCGGAAACGCGATGATCGAACGCACGTCCTCACGCTTTGCTACAAGACACTGGCACTTAACTGCCCTCTTTTGTGGTAACTAATTTTTACTTATTCACATTGGTTGATTCTGGGAGACAGAACACGGTTCGGATGATCGATGCTGTGCGACACGCAACGAGAGGAAACATAAATACGTTATCGACGGCACTGCTGATTTTTTCATTGCTTCCAGACGCACTTTCCTCTGAATCACTTCCATATTTCATCACTTTACTGTAGCTGCACTTGTAGCAACACTTCAACCTGAATACTAAAAAAAGCCTCTTACATGCAGAGCTACACACCACACAACATCACAGTACCGTGGTGTCCGGCGCTCGACTCACACACACGCGGCTGCCCGCAATGATACTCCACAACTAAGCCAGCGATGTGACAAAACGCTTACATAGGGTATCAGTGGACTGAGTTGCTGGTGAAACATGTTTGGTTAAAAACAGTTTAAAAAATTTAGTGTAAAATATGGCTATTAGCTGTTCCGATCTACAAGTTAGCATCTAAATAGCAACAGAGATAGAATGGATGTAAAATTTAACAATTTAACATGTGAGGAGTATTGATGTACAGAGCAACAGGATGGAGAGATTTCTGTTGCGAAGCTAGATTACCGAGCAGCTGACGAGTGTCGAAGGTGAGCACGCGGCGATACTTGATGGTGTAGGGCTGCGAGAAATGGACGTCGACGTAGGCGGCGGCGGTGGCGCTGGCCGGGTTGCTGTCCCTTGCGACGGCCGGCCGCGCGCTGTACACCGCCTCCTGGCAGTCGGGCAGACAGCGGCCGCAGCGTGGGGGCGCCGCCTCCGGGAGCCGCGCCTCCCCTTAGATTAGAAATTATATTAGTTTCGTTCCATAGATCCGTCCTGAGGAGATCCTCCTGGATGTGGAACATGTCAATTTTTTTAAAGCTGAAATAACAATACTAATAGTATGAATATATACATCATTTGTTTCTATTAAAAAATTCTTCAATGGAGTAGAAGGAGTTGGCCACCAGTAAGTCCTTCAGGCTCCTTTTAAACTGATCTTTATTTGTAACTAATTTTTTTATGTTTGCTGGCAAATTATTGAAGTTGAGTGTTCCTGAGTAGTGGACCCCTTTTTGAACTAAAGTTAGTGCTTTTAAGTCCTTGTGCAGACGATATTTGTTCCTGGTATTGTATGTAGGAACTGAGCTGTTTGTTGGAAAAAGAGATATATTATTTAGGACAAATTTCATTAAGGAGTAAATATACTGAGAGGCAGTAGTTTGTATACCCAGTTCTTTGAAGAGGTTTCTACAGGAAGTCCGTGAATTTAGTCCACAAATAATACGTATTACACGCTTTTGGACTCTGAAAATCTTTGTTTGACTTGAAGAGTTACCCCAAAATATTATATCATATGACATTAAGGACTGAAAGTAGGCAAAGTATGCTAGCTTTTTCATTTTTATGTCGCCTATGACTGCTAACACTCGAATTGCAAATACAGATTTGTTAAGGCGTTTCTGCAGTTCTGTGGCGTGCTCCTCCCAAATGAATTTATTATCAAGTTGTAATCCCAGGAATTTAATACTGTCAACCTCTTCCATCTGCTCTTCTTCATACTTTATGCATATGCTGGGTGGAAACCTCTTACAGGTTCTGAATTGCATATAGTGAGTCTTTTCGACATTTAATGTCAGTGAGTTGGCTTTAAACCATTTATTAATATCCATGAAAATATCATTAGCAGATCTTTCTAGAACTACACTCGACATATTATTTATTGCAATACTTGTGTCATCTGCAAACAAAACGAAGTCTGCTTCCGGCAGTGTAACTAATGAGAGATCATTAATGTACACAAGAAAAAGCAATGGCCCTAAGATGGATCCTTGTGGGACACCAAGTCGCCAACCATCTCTCTAACGCTTTGTTTCTCGACGTCACCTATTTTACTTCAGAGAATGGTTGTGCATACAGCAACTGTGAGGTAACCAGCTTTTAATTAGCTTGAAACTGAAATGGTAAGATTCAGATTAAACAGGGAAGAAAATTAAGTAGGAATTAAATGCCTACTAAATGAAACAAATCTATTAATATTAAACTGACTGTAACTGGGAACACGAAAATAGATTACAACAGCGTGACCCGTCGTCCAGATAGTACCAACCGATGTCTCTAGCCAGCGTGTACCCTAAAAGATGCCGACTACAGTCCGTTTTTCGCACTTATTTTTACTGTTAAAATCCACAGTATATTAATAACACTAACACACACACGTAATGGAGACAGTACCAATAGCAGTAGCTAGACAACGTGGCAATCCAAGGCTCCAGCAAGCCGAGATTTCATGAGATGTAATGTAAACTGCTACACTCGTTTGAGTCGCGCTCAAGCACAGTTTAGATCAGATGTCTGAAATTAGACATCTGCAGGAGCGTGGCCGGTTTTCATGTTCTGTGGAGTTCAGAGCGAAGGTTTTTGTCAGTTCTGTTATTCGAAATGAGTGTGGTCGCTTATGTGATAAGTCTGTTACACTTCGTCGGCGAAGTGCTTTAGGGCTAACAGCCACCCAAAGAACGTTTTAATCAAATGCACAGACAGATGAATTTCGTAAACTTGCAATAAAATGTAGAAGATTAAGGAATTTTAAAGAATTTTTAAAAAAATTTTATTTATCTTTTGTTGCTCTTTGGCTCTCACACTATTGGTTAATATTCCTGAATTCTTCTTGCCTAAGATCTGACGGTGATGACAAGTAACAATATAAGGTTAAGTAGAGATTGGTAGCGGTGTATAGATATGTGAGAAGCTCCCACATTGTTTTTTGTTAATGCAGCCTCCGTGGACCCAATGGGAGTAGAATTTTCTACTGCTTTCAATAGTAAATAGTTGGTAAACATTCGACAACTATTTCAGCACTTACATAATCGTTGATCGGCATGTGGTGAATGCAACATGGTCGCATATATTCGGGTTCCTTCGGAATCCTCAATGTACTTTTCAATTATCGAAACAGAAAAATACTCCAACTGACAAGTTTTTCACGCTTGTGAAGCATAGAAGAAATACCACAGACAACAGACGTAAGCAGTATAGATATAGGAGTTGTATGATTTAAAATGTTTGTGTCTTTAACAAGAACTAGTCTAACATGAAATTTTCATCGAAGAAAGATTTTTATATTATGTTTATTGCACCCCCTACCCATCTCCTTCTTCCCTTGTCTCTGGACTGTACGATAACGACTTAACAACAAAATTTCTCGGGGAGGCTAGGGAGGGCAGAGGAGGGGCGTGGGGGGGAGGGGGGGAGGGGGGGAGGTTGGCTTCACATTGTACATCCCCAGGCATCTCTTAAAGCTACACAGCGAACTAACTGTAGTTAGGCATTCTTTGCAAACGCTGACATATTGTCTAAATTGAGAAAATCCGCAATTGACGGCTGTACAACCAATTTTATTCTCCATCTAGATTGCATATATTTGTAAAATTGTGATCGGCTTCGGTTTCTTCCCACCATCTTCAGATTTGAGTATGTCGGCTACAAGATACGAGTATAACCCACCATATATGTATCCTACATTGTAGAACGATATTTGGATAGTTATTTATTCAGTAATATGTCTACTCTGTTATACCAATGCCGCTGAGGGAACTGGAAACGGCCTGGCTAATAAATGAAAAACGAACTTGACAAAAACAACCTGGACAAAATAAGGGCAGCACACAAAACTGGATTTTGTGGAGGTTCCATTTCGCCTTGACCAACCCTGGGTTAATTCTGCTATAAAGCCGATAAGCATGGAGCTAAGGGGAGGGGGGGGGGGGGGGAGGGAGCTGCAGATAGAAGCCGATTCTCATATTTGTACTGTTGCAGTAGTGGCAGAGGAAGATGAAGATATACTTCCCATGACATATACTTGAATGGGAGGGGTAATGACAAGTTAGTGAACCTGAAGTGGCAGAAATCAACACACATCAATAACAAGTCGTTAGCTCATTTGTTCGGCGAAAGATGTCAAAAGAGCCCGAGTGCTGGCCACCAGGAGCGCTGTGACAAACCTTTTCTTTGTTGTACAGCGACGCTCTATGACTGTTTTGTTCCAACAAAAACTTAACTTGGGTGATACACCTATCTCTGCGAACGATTGTACTTACCTCGTTTCATTATATGTTTGGATTGATCAGCATGTGCAACGATACCTGGTTTATTCTAAATGAAATGTTGTTCATGATGTAGCAGATTAATATTTCTTATCTGTACCTGGCTGAGCTACGAGCATAAATAGCGATACATTGGAATTACTACAGAATTTTCAAGAGTCAAGAATTTTTCGAAGTGTTAGACATACCCGCAGTATCAAGGCTCAGTGTAACTACCCCCGCTTCAGTCCTGCAATCCAGCCTTATAGTTCACTCAAGTGGAGGCAAGTTTTCTCTGCGCCGGAGTAGTATATGACTCCACAAAATTCACATTGTTGATCAGTCAGTTTGACCACTGTTACTCTGCAGAAGTACAAAACGTAATAACCATTGCTCCGGAGACATAATCATACGAACGGCTCAAGACAGAGTAGATCCGCAAAGTGCAGCTTCACAGGAAGAGTAAGTACTTACGCAGGAAGACATCGAGAACAAAAAGCTGTCGCAGTACCTCCGGCCTCTGCTCAGCAAGGTCGACGGGAGCACGGTACCGGATACACTGTGCGCACATCACTGTGGAGCACCGGTAATGGCCGTTATAGCGTCTCAGACGGAGATGTGGCTAGACACCATGCCAGATCTGGCAAATAGAATCCAGGACGCGGAGATCGTGTCATGTAGTTCAGCTGCGGCGGCATGCAGCACTGCATCGACAGTGACGCCTTCAGATTACGACTGCCTCACGGACAAAGCTGAAGCGCTGAGCAGACAGGTCGGCGAGCTAATTTCTGGCCGAAACTAGAGATGATGCTTTTGAAGGACGTCAAGAAGTCGTTCCTCTCCGAAATGTCCAGCAGCGGGTGGCACAGCACAGCATCATAGAAATTACAAAGACAAGGCGCACAAATGCATTTTGCCATGAGCTTTCCTAAACAGCAACAGCAGTCGGAAGCAGGCGCATCCGATTGTCAGTCGCCGTGTCTGTGCCTCTTCATAACTGATCGGAAGACAGAATGGAATTTTCTGGGGGACAGGGGATCGGATTTCTTTATTTATCCACGGAACCTCTGGCATAAGTATCAGCCGCTGACGTTGTTCCATATCTCGCGGCTAATAACTCGTCCATACGGACCAAAGGCACGCAACACACAGAACTTTTAGGTCCACATATTGATGAAAAGCTAAACAGGAAAGACCAACTAAAATGTTTAGTTTCAGCTACTTTTGCCATAAAATAATTGCCAGTATTGGAGGTCTATAAGAAACAAGTTAACATATTTTGCATGCTTTTGTTCGCCGATGTCTTTGGCGTAATATTCTGGAGCACCTCTTCACTTAGGCCAAATATTTATTGCATAGAAGAAAATAATTAGAACTTGTGTAGGGTTCACAGATGTACATTTTTCAAGCATCTCTTTAAGCATCTGGGAATATTAATCACAGCTTCACAATAATGTAATTACTATTTTGCAGTTTCTGTGTTTTACACAAGGTCTTTCAGCAAATTTATGGAAGACCAGGAAAATTTATGCCAGACCAGGACTCTAACCAGGGTTTCCCACATTACACGAGTGGCAGCCTTAACCCTTCCTGGCTATCTGAGCACGTTTCCCGGATCAAACCGAACCTCCAAACCTCATATAGTGCACCATAAAACACAGCCACTGAAAAATAGTATCATGTGCCTAAACAGGCTTCAACGATAATAAATAAGTCTTCCCTGTGCGGGAACCACAGCAGTTGTGCGAGTGCAAGACGTCAACACATGGTGATATATGGAGGTTTAGGTCAGTGTGGGAGATGTGCCAGGCAGCCGAAGCGCCCAGTTTTCCTTTGGTAGTGCAGAGGTGTAGACGTGCTGTTTGCGTCCTCGTCACAGAGTGAATGCTCGTGTTGTTATTCAGTGATTGGCCATTTCGTACGCGCCAGCTTAAGCTCACAGATCAGCATGGCGAATCAATACAGGAAATTGACGCTCAAATTTAGGTTCCCAAACGAATTTTCACCATCAGAAGCACTCGAAGTAGAAAGACTTTTACGAGAAGAGCTGAACATTCTGGCGCCTGACATCATCAGCATACATTTATCCATCGTGAACAGTGCTGTCTACTTGCGTAGACTTCGCAGTCTACTTAGGTAGACTTCGCTTCGCCCCTACAGCATTTGTAAGTAGGCTGTTTACGTTTTCTTATTGGTAACGCCACGTAGCGCTCTGTATGAAAAATCACTGGCTGTGCTGTGCACAGTGTGTGTTTAGTTTGCATTGTTGTCTGCCATTGTAGTGTTGAGCAGAGGCAGCTGGATGCCTACAGCGCGTAGCGTTGCTCAGTTGGAGGTGAGCCGCCAGCAGTGGTGGACGTGGGGAGAGAGATGGCGGAGTTTTGAAATTTGTAAGAATTGGTGTCATGAACTGATATATATTATGACTATTAAGGTAAATACATTGTTTGTACTCTATTAAAATCTTTCAATCGCTAACTGTGCCTATCAGTAGTTAGTGCCTTCAGTAGTTTGAATCCTTTATTTAGCTGACAGTAGTGGTGCTCGCTGTATTGCAGTAGTTCGAGTAACGAAGATTTTTTGTGAGGTAAGTGATCTGTGAAAGGTATAGGTTAATGTTAGTCAGGGTCATTCTTTTGTAGGGATTATTGAAAGTCAGATTGCGTTGCGCTAAAAACTATTGTGTGTCAGTTTAAGCACAGTCGTGTATATATTTTTCTAAGGCGACGTTTCACATTCTTTGCCCCTACAGCGCGACGTATAGATGGACTCAATTCCGAACATACCATGTCCTAAATGGAGTCTGACAGGTCCGAATTGAACTTGAGATGTTACCTCATATCTACATATCGGAGACTGTCGTGCCATCCTCAACCAAAAACCTCTTCCAGATGTCGGAAGGACGCACAACTCCGATCAGAATGAATCCAACACCGGATCGCGCAGTAACCGCCGGCGGACACAGCGCCGCCATCGCCTCCGATGCTTCTTCTCGTGAGTTATGTTGCCACTCTCACGACTGCTGCCACTTCAGCACAGCATCCGATACTATCTCATGACCCAAACCTTCGATGTGGTGGGAAAATAAAACGGCCTTTTTCTGTGCCGTGCGCCGCCACTGTTTGCAGATGACGACGTTTATGACAATAGAGTGTCCTACAGAATCGCTGTACGTACCAACTGAAGTCTTTGTGCCCGAGTGTCGTGAGTTGCTGCCTTCGTCGGACTCACAATGGCACGCCCAAAAGCAGTGATACCCAAAGAGCTGTAAACGGAGGCGCAGGGAGTATGTGGACTCCAGCCTGCAAGACGACGCTCCCACAGAGTCAACCGTTGCCAGCTGCATCGTGGGATTGTGGAAGTTTTGTACATACCCCAGCTGAGTGATCGGACATTGATACGCGAGAAGGGTGCCGCCCGCCCATGGCGTAGATGGGGCACCCAGCCCACGCTCTCAGAAAGTGATGGTACACGGACTTACTCTGTGTTCAGCGGCTTCGGGGCAGGATGATGACGCCATGCAAGTTGCACCAGCTGGCACTTTAGGAATGGTTCCAGCCGTAGATTCGGGGACGCCTGAATGTACGACGCAAGGTGGTACTTAATCGACATTTCTGACCTAATGAATAACTCAACATCTGCAGTTTTATATCAGGCTTATCGTTGCACCACAGTTAATCTCAATACGATAAGAGCAGCCGCGTGGAGTGCCCCCACGGTTGGAGGCGCCATGTCACGGATTGCTTGGCCCGTCACCAGAAGGTTTGAGTCCTCCCTGGGGCGTGGGTGTGTGTTGTTCTTAGCATAAGTTAGTTTAAGTTAGCTTAAGTAGTGCATAAGTCTAGGGACCGATGATCTCAGCAGTTTGGTCCCTCAGGAATTTACACGCATTTGAATGGTTTTTTTAATCAGAGCAGTGGTAAAACTACATCTTCTGCCCGAGACGCTTTGTATGTCGGATACTGACTTTGTCTTATTGCAAGAGTTGTACTTAGTGTCTCTCCCCGATTTATATGGTTAGCAGTCAGACTGGCAGTAGTATGGCGATACTAGTGCATGGCAGTATTGAAACCGAAGAAGTGACTTACATCCATTCAGCCAGGAGGCTGTTGATCACTGCACTGGGCGCATGTATTGTTAACGTTTACTCTCCATCACGAACCGACAAAGGCCGCGAGAGATCGCAGATCTACTCGGAGGAAGCCGTCCCACTGCTTCTCTGTTGTTACGTTCAATATATCTTCGGCAACGATTACAGCATGTGCTCCACCCCAAAGACCAAATCCCACATTTTTCTACTTGTCAAGGGGTCGGATATTGGGGCGAGCCCCAATTCTCATTGATACTTGCGAGACTGCCTCGGACACATATATCTTACCAGCACGTCGGCTAGTCGTCTTGATCGCATGTGTGTCTCACATGATCTTGGACGCCGAACCATGGCCACTTGCCTTCTCAGGTGATAGCCCCTTCATATGTACAACAGAAACCGGTAGGCACAGCTTTTGGGTCTGGAAGATGCACGGAGCACACTTTCAGGACCAGGAACGCCGTCAGATTATCGACGCTGCATGGGTATCTGTGAACGGCGACTTACACAATATCCTTCGACTTCGGCATGGTGGATGGAATTTGCAAAACTGGTTTTCCAGCAGGTGCTAATAAAACATGGATAGAACATTGCTGCATGGCATCGTCACAGGACTTTTATTACGTGACGCTTTGCGAACTCGTATCCCAACCGCCATTACCAATGCACTAGATGGCAAGCCGCCTGATTAAAGCCAAAATATCGTCTCTTAAGCGGCGTAAATTGATGGGGTTGTTGCGCGGAGGCTGCGTCAAGATCGAGCGTGCTCGATGACAATTAATCAAGGACATCACTACAGGCGAACGGTCGATCTTTAACGAACCAGGCGCCCACTGTGAATGCTTCTGCAGAGCATTATCGACGACAATTAATCACGGACCTCACTTTTGTTGATGGTAGATTCTTGACGACCCATGTGATCAGTGTGGAAGCCTTTGTAGACCATTATCGCCGATTTTACCACACGAGAATATAGAGGACGGGGACGACAACGACATTTTGCAGCACGTGTCGCACACAGTCGAAGACATAGCAGCAAAGTCATTTTTAGCAGAGATTATGCAGGACGATAATTGAAGATGCATTAGAAAAGGGTGCACTTAACAACTTACCCATACCAGATGACCGTTGCTCGAATTCTGTCGGACTTACTGCTATACTCGATCGCCGTATAGGGAGAGCCGATATTCCAACGTTTTTGCATGGCACCAGCCTCCATCGATGGTTTACTCAACCTGATACTCAAGCCTTCAACTGGTCGAGCCATTGAGGACTATTGCCCGGTTACAATGTAAAATTCGGGTTATAAGAATTTCGCCCAGCTTCCTTCCCTAAGGAAGGTCCTGCCACTAGTACTTTCAGTGGACAAAAGACACAGGCAGGAGAGATCAATGTGCAAACAGCCACTGGCGAATGTAAGGGTTTGATAGCTCTTACCGCATCCTGTTGCCTATGACTGCTGTGATCTTATTGATTTCGAAAGTGATTTAGACAGAGTGAAGCAGAAGTTTTGAAACGTTCCCTTAGAAAAATTATACATAACTGTGCTTAAACTGACACACAATATTTTTTGCGCAACGCAATCTGACTTTCAAAAATCCCTACAAAAGAATGGCCCTGACTAACATTAACCTATACCTTTCACAATTCACTTACCTCATTAAAAATATTCGTTACTCGAACTACTGCTATACAGCGAGCGCCACTACTGCCAGCTAAATAAAAGATTCAAACTACGGAAGGCACTAACTACTGATACGCATAGTTAGCAAATGAAAGATTTTAATAAAGAACAAACAATGTATTTACCTTAATAGTCATAATATATATAGCAGTTCATGACATCCAGTCTTACAAATTTCAAAACTCCACCCATCTCTCTCCCCACATCCACCACTGCTGGCGGCTCACCTCCAACTGTGCAACGCTACGCGCTGTTACCATCCAGCTACCCAACACTACAATGGCGGACAACAATGCAAACTAGCCACTGACTGCACACAGCGCAGCCAGTGATTTTTCATACAGGGCGCTATGTGGCGTTACCAATAAGAAAACCTAAACAGCCTACTTACACAGCCCCATGCTCCCCACAAAAAATTTTACAAATTGTTTTGGGCACTGGCTAATACAGATTTGAAAATATTTTTCATAATTACAGTAAGAAAGATATCAAATGCACACACTTATTAATACAATGTTGGTCAAAAGCTAAAATTTTCTCACAGTCCATAAAGACAGTCCTGATCATTCATCACAGTAAAACTGCCGTTTGTTTTCTCAAAGTCTGAGCAGTAAAAGACAATGCACATGGAAGTAGTGGATTTCCATGCAGTCTTGAAGAAGTCGTGTTGCCCTTCCAATGGAAAGACAGTGCTGACTCTTGACATGCAGACAGGTAATAGGCCACAACAGAGCAAACGCACAGCAGAGTCAGTCTTGGTTTTGAAGAATATTGGTAGGTAGGTCACCACAGAGCAGACCCACTGTAGTCCTCGTAGAGATAATGGTACTGGTGAGTCATCAAAGGTGTAGACCCACTGTAGCCCTTGTAGAGATGGCCAGCATCCATCTGCTGCCACTGTGCAGGTGCACAATCACCATCGAAGAGTCTTGCGGACAATATAGCAAGTCCATAAACCACCAATTGTGCACTCACAAAGTTTTTGGAATTGTCCTTAGAACCAGCAATGCTATTATCCAGTCCCTTGCTGAATTATTAACACATGTGCAAACACTATCAGTACCTACTTCTCACATATTGTCCATATATTATGACCAACAGAAATGTGTGCAGTGAAATGTAATTTACAAGTTACTTAATTTGATGAACTGGTGTCAATTACAATTTTATAACATGAGAATACAATAACAAAGGTACAAAATATACCATTAAAGAACATAATAGTACAGATAACATTTGCAGTAATACAGGCTTTACAAAAGAATTGAAATAACAAATACATCAGTGTTACAAAAATTATGACATAACTACATACATAAAAGATCAGAATAACTTTTGAAACATCAACGTCACACATGAGCATTAGAAAAAACAGAATAAATAATGTGTAAACATCTTTATGAAGTAAATAACATGTCATTAATGCAAATTATATTTGAGGATAACAGTATTCCTCATCTTAGTGAATGTAGCTTAGTATTAGAAGAGAAAAAATTCTATGAATCAGTACACAGAGACAGGAGGAAAATAAATACACAAGGGTACACAAACACATAGTGGGATAACACAAAAGGAAAGGACAGAGTTTGTTTTCAGGGTAACATTTGGTACTGCAGTACAACCCAAAACTTCATTCCATAGGTCGTCCCTCTTATTTCAACATTTGCTCCAGCCAAAAAAAAAAATCCTATCCAAACATGCTTTCTGTATTCTGTTCACATCCTCTTTCAAAAAATGGTTTTTCTCCACTGTACACAACTTTTTTGGACAAACCATTTTCTTATAGCTTCTCAATGCTTTTCTTCCAATTCATCATAGTTAGTTTCTTATATAGTCTACCCCCTCTTAAGCTAACTTAAACCTACTGAGCTCAGATGCTAAACTAAGGGACGACGCAATGTAGCAGCACAAAACAATTAACATAAACAGCAATGAAAAAAATGCAAATTGGCAAAAAAAGGCAGCAATATAAGACTTAGCAAAGCAAATGCAACATTACAACTAATATGAAGCAATGAACAGCAACAAGAAAAATAAATTAGTAGTAAAACTGGCTTAACAGAGTAATACAAAGTGAAATTCAGTAACATTATGCCTGGCAAACAGCAGCTGCAAATGCAGTAACGTATATCTAAACATGACAAAGCTCAAGCAGAAAAAATATTACAGTAAAGACAACAATGCAGAAAATGAAAATGTCTATTCACATATTAATATCTATGTCATTAAAGGGGTGCACCAAAAAACTAATATTACCAAGTACTTGAAAAGAAAATTAAGTATGTAACTGTTATTAACCCCTTCTTATTGTTCTTTCTTTTCCAAGTGCTCCTTTTTCGAAGAACGTGGATCATAAAATGATTATTTAGTATATCTGTTGACAGAAAGTGTTCACATTAGCAAATGCATTTCATTTTATTTTATAAAACCAATGCTGCAACACAGGTGGAAACCAGACATCAAATGAAATAAGCAACTATGAAAGGCAAAGCATAAAAATATCATTCAATAGTCATGCGACATTTCATAAGTTAGTACAAATTGACTCAATTCTCGTAGAAAGACGCTTGTCATTATCAGGTGTGCAGATGTAAGAAAGTATCTTTCCAAGTAATGAGCGTGTCGTTTTTGCGATGCTTTCTACAAAGGAATGTCAATATCGAGGATAATGGCCTCTTTTTTTTCACCTAATGGCTTTCTTTTGTCAGGTGGCTGTCCCGCAGCTGGGTGCTCACGACACATTACGTGCAGATGGTCACTGAGCTGTCTTACCGAAATATTTACGACACCAGTTTCCGCTACAGTGGCAGTCTCATATAAAAAATTTCACAGGTCAAGAATTTTCGTTACACATCAGTAGAAACAAAATCCTATTGATATAACAGTGTCCAAAAAATTTTTGTCGGCACTGTAATACATTCACACATTTACATACATTTCATAACTCTTAAAGTACGATTCTTGGTTTCTAATATCCTTCCTCACAAATCAGAGTCCCTAACCACTACTCATTATTCCTTACCTTATTACACATACACATATTCGTCGACACTTCTTCAATATTTCATCATAACAAATAAGTAGCATAATCAAATTCCTCATATAGCATCAGCTTATTGATCATAAACATACCTCAGCAGCATAATACACATCGTCGTCGTAAAAAGAACATCATAACACCTCAGTCAAATCTAAAAAACGTAATAGCTTTCTGCAATAATTTAAAAACCTAAAAAAAAATTCTCTGCTCATTTCAATAGTGTCATCTACCTCAAACGTACTTTAACAATCATGATCCCATACCAAATACATCTTTCAAAGCTCTCATAGCATCACAATGGCTCCGAAACAATATGAACAGTTCACAAAGTACAGACAAAATGCCATTTCATAAGTATGAAATTATCAAACTGCGTAATTGCGTAAACATTTGTCACTGATGTAGTAAAAAAAATGTTTGTCTCTCAGTTAAATGATCAGATAGCTGTGTAATTTATGTGTTAAAGAAATATGGTACCGAAGTGTAAAGTTGTAAAAGCAAATACCATTTTAGCTAGGGCTCCTTGTGCTTGACAAACACATGGTACACAAAGGAAGCGTGTACCCCCCTGAGGATTAATGTAATTATATCCTCAGGTGTTACAGATTACAGCAATGGAATGAAATGTATCATGGAAAACCTTTGTATAATTGTACTTCAAATATCTTTAAAAATAAATGTTTTAAGTACAAAATTAATCACTCAAATACGTGTACTATAGCGCTAAACTGTGTGTCTTGTTGTAAGATAATCTCTGTGGAAGTGTCGTAGTTATCGTCCTCCGAAAGCTAAGTTCTGCAGAAGTCAATGTACTTACCTCATGATAAACAAAAGTGAAATGCTTTGCTTATAGATATCTTACTTATTACGCTTATTGCCGTGATGAAGAAAGTACTGTGCTGTAACGTATTGTTGTGCTACTGAAAAGGCTGCCTCATTATAGCTATGCCACAAAAGTTACTACTAAAACATGTTTTCGTTTCCAGAAGAATTCAGAAAAACTGTGCAGATATAAATACAGATATTGTGCAGATATGAAACAGATACAGTGCAAAAGCAATCATGTAAATTATATCACTCATTAATAGCGTCGTGATATAATCGTGTAGCTGTCAAATAAACTAACCACTGTGTCGTCTGGTATCTCTCAGAAAGTACTTTAAATCCAGAATGTATTTTCAAATAAACCAAAATGTTGCATTAAAATCTCATTAGCAGTACTGGTAAATGTTCTAAGTATGTGAGCCTTATAGTCGATACGTTATCGTTCAACTAACAAGCAAGAATGTACACAAACAATAACACTGTGTCGTCTGTTCACAATAACAATGCATTCGTAATTTCTGTTTAAATAAGTTCTCTTGGTTCTTGACTGGATATTTAACTTCAAACATTGTTGCATGGTAACAGTTTCTTAAGTCTGACGAAGCCTACTAGAAATGTGAAGTGAAACATTTTATGGGAAAGACAAAGTTAAAGGCAGATTATTTCTCAATAAACGGTTTTACATGTGAAATGTGGTGTAAACCTTTACTCTTCCTAGTACGCAGAGTTTCAACTTCAACGCAATTATCATGTGGTATACGTCGGATTCTGTAAGGTCCATTGTAAACTAGAAAGAATTTATGACTCAAGTGTTTCTTTTTATGTGACAATGAATGAGCTTTAATGAGAACTTTCTGACCAATATACACTCCTGGAAATTGAAATAAGAACACCGTGAATTCATTGTCCCAGGAAGGGGAAACTTTATTGACACATTCCTGGGGTCAGATACATCACATGATCACACTGACAGAACCACAGGCAAATAGACACAGGCAACAGAGCATGCACAATGTCGGCACTACTACAGTGTATATCCATCTTTCGCAGCAATGCAGGCTGCTATTCTCCCATGGAGACGATCGTAGAGATGCTGGATGTAGTCCTGTGGAACGGCTTGCCATGCCATTTCCACCTGGCGCCCCAGTTGGACCAGCGTTCGTGCTGGACGTGCAGACCGCGTGAGACGACGCTTCATCCAGTCCCAAACATGCTCAATGAGGGACAGATCTGGAGATCTTGCTGGCCAGGGTAGTTGACTTACACCTTCTAGAGCACGTTGGGTGGCACGGGATACATGCGGACGTGCATTGTCCTGTTGGAACAGCAAGTTCCCTTGCCGGTCTAGCAATGGTAGAACGATGGGTTCGATGACGGTTTGGATGTACCGTGCACTATTCAGTGTCCCCTCGACGATCACCAGAAGTGTACGGCCAGTGTAGGAGATCGCTCCCCACACCATGATGCCGGGTGTTGGCCCTGTGTGCCTCGGTCATATGCAGTCCTGATTGTGGCGCTCACCTGCACGGCGCCAAACACGCATACGACCATCATTGGCACCAAGGCAGAAGCGACTCTCATCGCTGAAGACGACACGTCTCCATTCGTCCCTCCATTCACGCCTGTCGCGACACCACTGGAGGTCCCAGGTCGACGGGCACGTGCACCTTCCGCCGACCACTGGCGACAACATCGATGTACTGTGGAGACCTCACGCCCCACGTGTTGAGCAATTCGGCGGTACGTCCACCCGGCCTCCCGCATGCCCACTATACGCCCTCGCTCAAAGTCCGTCAACTGCACATACAGTTCACGTCCACGCTATTGCGGCATGCTACCAGTGTTAAAGACTGCGATGGAGCTCCGTATGCCACGGCAAACTGGCTGACACTGACGGCGGCGGTGCACAAATGCTGCGCAGCTAGCGCCATTCGACGGCCAACACTGCGGTTCCTGGTGTGTCCGCTGTGCCGTGCGTGTGATCATTGCTTGTACAGCCCTCTCGCAGTGTCCGGAGCAAGTATGGCGGGTCTGACACACCGGTGTCAATGTGTTCTTTTTTCCATTTCCAGGAGTGTATAATTTCTTTGCATTTGCTTTACCGTGTAATTTTCTCCTTTTGTCTGCAGCAGAATTTAATAGCCAAATCAATTATGTCTTTGTGTCGAAGTTTACGTGTATTCGGAAAAGGTACAAGCTCTCTGATTCTGTTCGGTGGTTCTTTACTCTTCAGTACAAGAACAGGTGGTGAAGCAGTGGAGTCATGAGGCATTTCATTCAGCACGTTTTGAAATAAGTGTAAATATCTGACCCAATGCTGATGCTTCCTGTGACAATAAAGTCTGCAAAGCTTATCGATTTCTTTCATAATGCGTTCAGACGGGTTACAATGTGGTGAATACAATGAAATAAAAACAGATTTGATTTTATGGTTACGAAGCATGCGTGACCAAACAGCAGATCTGAATTGCGGTCCGTTATCTGAAATGACTTTACTAACGTGTCCAACTTCACGTAAGAAATTTTTATCAAGGGCGTTGTATGCAGACCGTCCAGTGGCTTTACGTAAAGGAGTGAAAGAAACAAATTTTGAACTAAGTTCAACAGCGACTAGAACGTACGAAAATCCATTAGATGTTCTGACAAGCGGTCCCAAGAGTTCAACAGCAGCAAATTCTTTTAATTTAGAAGGAATGATAGGAAACAACGGAGCACGATGTGAGACAGTAGATGGTTTCGCCTTTTGACAAAGTTTACAAATAGACAAGACTCTTCGAATGGTCTTTTCTATATTGTTAAAATAACAAGTCGTCCGAAGAATATGATAAAATTTTCGTGGACCAAAATGTGCATAGCTGAAATAAATGTACCAAATGAGCTTATTAACAGTCCCTGAAAAGCTTCAATGTCGTCTTTGCAACGTCCTGCCAAAATAATTTGTCGTAAATGTTCAGGTAATTTGATTAAGCAAATGCGGATGAGTTCTGAGGGGCTGTATGGGTTTCAAAGATACTGATTCTTATGTAACATGTCTTCGAAATATTTGACAAGACTGGAAAATTCAGATTGTTCGAAATGTTTCATCATTATGATGCTATGTTTTACTCGGTCTCGTGTGGCTTGAGACCAATACGCAAAGAGGAAGGCATGAAAAAATTCTCCTCCACTGTGACAATCGTGAATGACCGATGGCATTCTTACAGCTGGTTCATTCTCCACGTAGCCACACATAAATTCTAATCTGTGCTCTAATGACCAGTTGGGAGGAAAACAATGAGAGAAATATGGAGCTACGCTTGTGGATGAATGTCGTTGCCAGAATTCTTAAGTGTTTTGAATTTACGTGCAGTAATGAACAGCTTATAGTCAAAATCATCGTGTCGGCGAGTAGCATATCGGTCGTTGTTACGTCGTTTCGGCGGTTCCATCTCAAAATTCGGTGCACCTTGCCAATTTCTCTCATGATTTCCGAAATGCGCTGTGTTATTATTTTGTGGCTGTTCCGTATTTCTATGACCCTCTTCCCGTGTTGGAGCGCGAGTGTCCTCTGAAATACGTAATTCTTGTATTACTTGTGCCAACTTATCTTGTACTTCCCGGATTACTCTTTTGTGTTGCGTATTAATTTGATTCTGATTTTCTTTCTTAATTTGTTCCTACTCTTCTGTGTCAGTGAAGGCTACAGGTCTTGTGTCACTCAGATCCTCATCCACCTTTGTAGGTAAGTTAGTGAACTGATCCGAAAGTTCGGCTACTTTCTCCGATAGTGAACACATTTCCTCAGTGTGTTTTTCTGAACCAAGTTTCAGCGTGTCCATTTGTGTTGAAATCGAATCTACTGTGTCCTTTAAGTTTTCCTGAGTTCTTGCAAGTTGTGTAACCGAATCGGTGGATGCAACTGAGTCCATTTTGGCTTGCAAGGTGTCGTGATTTTCACGAACAATAGTTTGCAGTTCTTTTACGACTGCTTTGTGATTCTGTAATGCATTTTCATGCCGCGAAAAAATAGGTTGAAAATGCTCACAAATTTGTGTTTTTACGTCATTACAGATTTTTTGTTATTTCGATTCAATGTTATGTAACTCAGTAGTTAAATCTTCACGTGTTTGTTCAAGTGTGGTTCAAAACTCCGCCACCTCTCTCCCCACATCCACCTCTGCTGGCGGTTCACCTCCAACTGCGCAACGCTACGCGCTGTTAACATCCAGCTGCCCAACACTACAATGGCGGACAACAATTCTAACTAGCCACAGACTGCACACAGCACAGCCAGTGATTTTTCATACAGAGCGCTACGTGGCGTTACCAATAAGAAGACCTAAACAGCCTACTTACAGTTTCTTAAGTCGGTTCTGGCTCGCATGGGCTTCCCACTTCACTTCTTTGATGTAATTTTGCGCCTTTTACACGGAGTATCATCCTGTGTATTTGTAAATGGATGTACAGCAGGTTCCGTGCTCATCTGGCGTTCGCTTCGAAAGGTAAGCTCATTCTTCACGATTTTTTATGCGACCTTACTGGAACGGCTCATATGAAGGCTGCAACACAGACTCTCATGGATTACGTTGAGGAGGCACACCTTCCACTGCAGAGCATATGCTGATCACCTTTTACTGCTGGCCCAATCAGGAGGCGAGGTGTGCTGCATGCTTGAAAGGATCTAACGACATGCTGTGGCAACGAGAAGCCAGATGAATGCAGCAAGCCGGCGGCAACGCATGTTGGAAGGGGCCTCCAGGAGGGCTGCGTGGTATTCCTCCCACAGGTGGATGTGATTAGATATTTCGGCATTCTATTTACATGAGACATACGTGCCACAGCTACTGCAAACTACAGACGACTACGGCAGGGGAAACACACGGAAGTTTGCCAGATAGTACTTCAATGCATGGACCTACTAAAGTGTCACCAAGTTGACACTCATGGCTCAGTTTCTCCCACTGCTGATAGTGATGACACACAGTCTGCATCCAGCATTTGGATATCACCTTACTGCTGGGTTCCTATTTAAAGTCTGCCACAACACCCTCACCTTCCCTCCACATGAAGATGGACTAGGACCTACAAACGTATGAGTGAGGACTTCAGGCTTATATTTGTGCTCAAGGGCGACATTGTGGACCCAACAACATATTTTGCTTATGGGCTGTCAACAGTAGGGAGATAGTGTTGCTAGTGTTTGACCACTAGTTGATATGCAAATTAATTAAACTGATCAATTAATTACCCAATACAACACCCCGAATACCCACCCCACCCCTGCCTCCACCTACCCCATTCCCACTTCCACCCCAAGATGACATCACACGTTTTTCTTGCTAGCACATGGGTTCTGAGAGCATCTCTCGTGTTCAAATCAGTGTCTGTAAATAAACTGTCATGCATGTGTGTGTTACAAACATTTCAGACATGTGAAATAAAATTACAGAATACAGCCTTTCGTGCCATTTGCTCACATGTTGGAAAAAAAACACAATGTTTTACATTCGACAACAAGTAACTTATAATTGAAGAAGATGTTGCTGTTTTGTAAACTAAGGCAGGTCCTGTTTTACAAATACAACGCTATATCACACAGGTATTTACGAAATGAATCGTGAGAACCTGTCTTGTAACAGAACGACCTATAAGGTTTTACCGCATCTCTCTCTTTCGATACACTGAAAGCAAATACCGCCTGCTTACATTTGACATTTTTGCTCCGTAATTCAAAAATGGTTCAAATGGCTCTGAGCACTATGAGACTTAACATCTGAGGTCATCAGTGCCCTAGAACTTAGAACTACTTAAACCTAACTGACCTAAGGACATCACACACATCCATGCCCGAGGCAGGATTCGAACCTGCGACCGTTGCAGTCGCCGGGTTCTGGACTGAAGCGCCTAGAACCGCTTGGCCACCGCGGCCGGCGCTCCGTAATTCCCCTCTACTCACCTATCTGTAACCTTTCTATCATACAGCAGACAATCATTCGCAATGCCAGCAGACTCTTGCATAATAGTTTTGAAGCAATTTGACCATCACAGCCTGTTTCATGCAATCTACTCACATCTCACGAAAAACATTATCATTTCGAGGTCCCACAGTGAGCTGTAATTTAAGTGGTATCTACCTAATAATCAGAGGTTATGAAATATGAAATAACATAAGACTTACTGTAACACCAATTTTTAAACACACAGTCATGACAACTACAATAAAAACAGTCATAATTCCATGAGGATAGATGCATCCGATTTGTAATAGTTTTATGAGCAAAATCGGTGTAGTTTTGAGAGAAATATATGCATCCAACGTCCAACCCAACCCCACCCCCACCCACCCCCATCCCCACTCCCATCCACTTGTAACATAATCTCTTATAAGATTTTATTGCGTCTCTCTTTTGTGGTATATCAAAAAGCAAATACTGTCTGTGTGTTGACATTGAGCATATTACAAATACGTGTAATGCTCCATTGGAGCTGGTGGCCAGTGGTCGAAGTCACTTGTCCTGACTCGTATAGTTTTGTTGGCTGTACTGGATGAAGACCATATCCAACAGACTATCAACCCCAAGAGATGGTTCCTGTATTGTTCTTTCAAAAGCCGTTTAGTACATTGTATTTTCGGCTGTAACACATCCAAGGTGCGTATGACTACTGGTTTGTACACAACTATAATCTTTGATTTTCTGCTGTGACATCATACTCATGGTCTGTGTCGGGTGCTAAACCAACATTAACATGATTCGATCCATTGGCACTTACAGAAAGCCGAATATCACATGGTGTTAACTATGCAGCTCTCACAACACACAGGTTGATAGAAATAAAACAAACAGGCGATGTTTCTCATTGACAAAAATGTGGAAGAAATCGCAACATATGGAAACTGGAAGAGTTTGCGGTGTTGCAGAACACTTCCAGCAGTTATCTGAAGGTGAAGACCTATAAATCTCATCTTCCACAGCAATGACGTAGCAGAAATTTCAGTGTTCCATCCCAAAGATCATTGTTTCCTCATTTTGCAGTCACCTACATGGTTCCTGTTCGGGAGTCGACCATAACCGAAAGGTGCTATACGCAAAAGGCAGTAGACATAAAAATATGTACTGTTACCTTACTCGTGAAAGAAATATGTGTACGGCATCGCAGAATATGGAAATAGGCAGAGTCTGCAGCATTTAGGAACACTTCCAAACAACATGTTGAAGATGATGACCTCTGCAGTTAATCCCATGCTCCACAGTGTCAAATAGCAGATATACAGTGTTTCATTAAGGCTCTCTTCATCTCAATCAAGTGGTGTCAGTCAATCATTATGTGGTAATATACAGCGTACTAGTGGATGGATGGGATAGGAAAGACATCACTGATGTGGGACTGTTATATGTACTGCAGTTTACCAGTTGTTCCATAATTTTAACGCCAGCCAATAATACAGTAGAATGCTTCCCAATTGATGTACCATCGCTAATTCACGGCTCCACCACCTTGCATGTACCAAATAATAGATTGCGAATGCAGATAAGTTCAGTACATCATTTCGTCCGTATACACCAAACTATACCAGATCTCTCCAGATGCCTGCATGTCGACGAGGGTAGGATCTTTTATCGGTGTATACTAGACTTGAGAGTGTTCCGATGATATAAGAAGAAATGTGTGGTTTATATGTGATGCAGTCCCAGATGGATGGGGTTCGAAACATTTCAAGTAAATCACTGTGCTATAAGCTCTGAGGTATTATTCCACTCTCTGGGGTCAGCACCAGGAAGATACTGGCATGAGAGAAATGATCGAAGAGCATAAATACAAACTCATATGGCTACACGGTTCTGCACATAAAAATACTATGTTGTTAAAGCCATATGGTTTCCAGAGTATCAGCCATGCGGAATACAACGCTCTTAATACTTTAATGCAGGATATATTTATCCAACATCAGACAGACAACCACCCTGTCACTACGGTGACAAACTTTAAACTGATGAAACTATTTCCTTTTACATTACTCTCGTGTCCTAGGAAGGTATCGTCTGTGTATATTCGCTGCCAGAGCTGTTTATGAACCAACTACTGCAAAGACAGGAGCCTGCTGTTCTGTCTCTTAGGAAATTAATGGATTTTTAGCATCTTTTTAAGTCGGGAACGTACATACCTTCAATTAGACTTCACGCGTCGTCCTGCGTATTATTAACAGTAATATCTGTTTTAGAGGAGTGCGGTTATGTCTCACTAGGAAATAAAGCGAGGAAAACCGACACGCATATTTTCGGTAGTTGATACACTGAGATACCATCCACGCCCTGCTGCACGAAAATACACACGAAGTAGCAGCAACTTCTTACGCGGGAGTAAGCAACACAATCAGCAGCCAAAGGAGATGTAACCGTCTTGTCGCTGTTTACAGTACTATCACCACGGCTACGGTAGCATTTGTCTTGCACGAAGAAGTCCTGGTCTGATGTTAGATAGTTTTGCTCATGTGTAGGATAATAAAGTAATTTCGTCGTAATACCACATCTCTCAAGTATACCCTTTCACACTGTTAAAGGTGATATATGTGGCATCGGTACACCCTCCTGTAGAACACTCTAGGGAATGGCTTAAGTCTGAAAAACGCATTGATTCTTTTCCTTAATACTTAGGTATAACATTGTTTGTGAGAACCAACCGTAATTCGACTTTATGTGTGAGAACACAGTTATGGACTGGGATATATATGTTTTGCCTGCTTAAATATACCGCCTCTGTGTAATATTTATGTCACCTAGTTTTCAGGGCGAGGGTTAAAACTGAATGCAGACCAAGCATGATTTTTAAACTTTTCTCGTTCTTGATTGTCTGGGTACCCCCAACACGTCTCAACTTCCTGCATGACATGGTACTGTGATTTTGGTATTCTCAGTCAATTTACGTAATTTTGAAAGCCTTTTCGCATTTTTACATATGTCGTCGTGTTTCCCTTGATTTTACATATTCCCGATCAATTTGTGGTAATTATACCAGGTTTTCTTCGATTTTTACGGATTTCATGTAATTTTTTCCATATTTTTCCGTTTGTATATGGGCATATTCTGGCATACCCACGCGTTGTTTGATTTTACATGACGATGTGTCCGTGTCCTATACACCACCCTACTAAAAAATCCTAAGTATTCCCATCCTCCCGATGACGTACATGCATGCATTTTGGATAGGAAGATAATTGAAAGTATAGTAACACTCGCCTCGTACCTACTTGAAACTCAACAAGTAGTGCACATTGGAAACTTGTAGTGTGGAAACAATTTTGTTTTGATGCAGTGCAACAGAGACCTTGTCTGCAAACTCATGTGGCGATGCACTTGATGGACTGGCACAGACCTGCAGGTTCACTTGGCTTCCACTTTACCTCGTAGAGATCAGTAACAAGGAGTTGACATGTGTACAAAGCTGATTTCTGATGGTTCTCTGATACTTTTTCCCATAAGTATATGCTCTTATTGTTTACCAGATGAACTTCGTTACTTTTGTTTACATCCGTAGGTATAACGTAAAGTCGGTCGGTGTGGCCGATCGGTTCTAGGCGCTTCAGTCTGGAACCGCGCGACTGTTACGGTCGCAGGTTCGAATCCTGCCTCTGGCATAGATGTGTGTGATGTCCTTAGGTTAGTTAAGTTTAAGTAGTTCTAATTGCTAGGAGACTGATGACAGATTTTAAGTCCCATAGTGCTCAGAGCCATTTGAATCATTTTGTATAACCTAAACTACCCTACACGTGATCCCTTGGTGGTGCTAAACGAGCAACAATGTCATAGGCGATATACAATATGCCCGGAAACATAACTAATAACCATCCTTTTCAGGATCATCCAACTAGAGACGAGAAACACCTGGTTCGTATAATGCAGCTTATTATTGAAGGCATAAGCTCTGCCAAATGTGAGTATCTACAGAAGCAACTGCATGAAGTTAACTCTGATGTTAACATTCAAGAAACACATACCAAAGATGAGCAAGATCTTTAGCGGAAAGGACGAATACCTGGTTATACACTGGTCGAAGCTATCCAACGTCCACAAGTTGGAATAGACAGTTATGTGAAGTCAAGCTTAAACGGAGTACATGTAATTGATTCTACAGAACTCAACCACATCAACACAATAGTAATCCAGATAAACGACTTAAAATTGTTAACCTGTAAAAGCCTCCAAGTGTGAATTGCACCTCCACATTTCTGCCGGCTTTCGATCACCCTTGTATATACACTGAAGACTTTAACAGCTATCACATGGATTGGCGGTATGACACTGTGGATGTCAATGGGGAGTCACTAGCTCAATGAGCATAAACTATCAGCATGACTTGGTCTTTGATGTGAAAGACAAAGGAACCTTCCACTCTGCACACTGGAATAAGGATTGCAACCCAGACTCGGTATTTGTGTCCAACGTTCAGCTAGATCAACCACTTAATGCCACTCGTACTGTTCTGTCTAACTTCCCAAACTGCCAACACAGTCCTGTTATGACAAAAATTGGTTTAAAAATTCCTCTTGTAAACTCAGTTCCACCTACCCAGATGGAATTTTCAAGAAGCTAACTGGGATGGATTCTCAAAAGTTCTTGACTCCATCTTAGCTGCGAAGAACTTATAGACAACAGCAAACAACTACGATGAATTCGTTAGACTAGTTATCAGAGCTGCTAAGTCAAACATTCCTAGGGTTCCCAGAATGAGATTTTCACTCTGCAGCGGAGTGTTCGCTGATATGAAACTTCCTGGCAGATTAAAACTGTGTGCCCGACCGAGACTCGAACTCGGGACCTTTGCCTTTGGCGGGCAAGTGCTCTACCATCTGAGCTACCGAAGCACGACTCACGCCCGGTACTCACAGCTTTACTTTTGCCAGTATCCGTCTCCTACATTCCAAACTTTACAGAAGCTATTCTGCGAACCTCGCAGAACTAGCACTCCTGAAAGAAAGGATACTGCGGAGACATGGCTTAGCCACAGCCTGGGGGATGTTTCCAGAATGAGATTTTCACTCTGCAGCGGAGTGTTCGCTGATATGAAACTTCCTGGCAGATTAAAACTGTGTGCCCGACCGAGACTCGAACTCGGGACCTTTGCCTTTCGCGGGCAAGTGCTCTACCATCTGCGCTACCGAAGCACGACTCACGGCCGGTACTCACAGCTTTACTTCTGTCCCGAGTTCGAGTCTCGGTCAGGCACACAGTTTTAATCTGCCAGGAAGTTTCATATCAGCGAACACTCCGCTGCAGAGTGAAAATCTCATTCTGGATACATCCCCCAGGCTGTGGCTAAGCCATGTCTCCGCAATATCCTTTCTTTCAGGAGTGCAAGTTCTGCAAGGTTCGCAGGAGAGCTTCTGTAAAGTTTGGAAGGTAGGAGCCGGATACTGGCAGAAGTAAAGCTGTGAGTACCGGGCGTGAGTCGTGCTTCGGTAGCTCAGATGGTAGAGCACTTGCCTACGAAAGGCAAAGGTCCCAAGTTCGAGTCTCGGTCGGGCACACAGTTTTAATCTGCCAGGAAGTTTCATTCCTAGGGTTTTCAGAAAGGAATATGTGCTTGGCTGGAATCAAGAAAGTGAGGCTTTATTTTAAGAATACCAAAGTTCTAGAAATCAAGCAATGGGCTCACGGCTACTCTACTCTTTAAACAAGAACAGACGAGAGAAATGGGAAGCAACACTCAAAGAAATGAACTTTGCCAAGTCAAGTAGGAAAGCATGACGAGTCTTGAATGGGCTAACTGGCAAGCAACACCTCAAAAAGCCGTATCCTAAATTGAGTCCCGACTTCATTGCCAACCGGATTGCAGACCTCACAAGGGTAAAGAGAGACAAGAATCATACCAGAGCAGTAAAATGTAACCTCTCTAACTTCAAGCGCTGTGCCCCAAGAAAAGAGCCAGACCCTTTTCCATAGAGGAATTAGAAAGTGCTGTCAAGCAACTGAAAGTCGGTTAGGCTGGTGGCCACGACAACGTCTATAATGAATTTATTAAGAACATGGGCCCACACTGCATACGCTGGCTCACTTTGTTCTTCACTTACATACTCGAAGAGAACAAACTTCCCAGACAATTCAAACTGTCGAAAGTTATAGCCACTCTCAAACCTGGAAAGCCTGAAGACAGCCCTGAAAGCTACCGCCCCATAGCGCTGCTCAGTTATACATTCAAACTTTTGGAACGAGTCCTCCTAATCAGTAACGTACGTCGAGGCTGCTACCCCTCCTGAACAAGCTGGCTTCAGACAAGAATTCAGGTGCACCGATCAGGTACTTGCCCTAACAACCCATACTGAAGCAGGTTTTCAAGGCCATCTGAAATCAACAGCTCTCTTCATCGACCTGACAGCCGTATATGACACTGTCTGGCGACAGGGACTGATCTACAAGCTACGGCAAGTAGTACCAAGTCGACAAATTGTGGATCCAATATCCAGCATGCTTAGTGAAAGGCAATTTGATGTGTTTCTAGGCAGCTCTAAAAGCCACAAACGGAAACTAAATAATGTTCTACCACAGGGATCTGTTTTAGCACCATCACTATTCAATTTATACATTAATGATTTACCAACCACAACATCAACTAAATTCATTTATGCTGATGACATCCCACTGGTAGCACAGAGCAGTAATTTCGAAGATGGTGAACGAATTCTTATGGAGGATCTGGAGAAGATGTCAGCTTTCTTTAAGACCTGGAGATTGGTCCCAAGCACATCAAAAACTGAAGTCTCTTGTTTCTATCTAGTGAATCGTGCTGCAGTCTACAAACCAAGAGTTCTACTCAATGGATAAACGTTGAGGTACAATCCTTTCCCAAAATATTTCGGAACCCTGAGCTACAAAGAGCACATCACCAAGCTTTCTCATAAAGTTGCTTCAAGGAACAACATACTATATAAGCTCAGTGGTACCACCTGGGGAACCTCTGCTGACTGTCTGCGTTTAACTGGCATCAGTCCTGTGTACTCTACTGCCGAGTACTGTGCACCTGTCTGGTTGGAAAGTGTAGATGTGAAAAAGGTAGACAGAAAACTGAAAGACACAGTGTACAGCATTACCAGTTCCATCAAATCGACCCCATGCCACTGGTTACCTGTATTGAGTCATATCCCTCCACCTCACTGAAGGCGGAAACAAGCTCTACTGAGGGAGGCCAAGAAAATCTCTGCATCACCCTCTCTACCATTGAACCAGGAATTCTGTCATCAGCCACAGCAATGATTCCGATCAAGTAGACCAGCAAGTGTTACTGCAGGACAACTCATCGCGCATGGTTTTGATCTAAATGAAAGCTGGAAGCATGAACGGTCAACAAAAACATTGGGAACAAGAGCCCATTACCTTGATCCCACAAAGAAGCCAAAAAATATCGACCTACCGATGAAGCTCTGGTGCCGCCTTAACAGGTTAAGGGCTGGAAATGGTTGTTGTAGCTACTTCAGGTACAAATGGGGATGGATCAGTTCACCAATGTGTGAATGTAATCAAGAAGAGCAGACAACTGAACATCCAGCCCAACGCTGTCCACTTCATTCATACCCTGGAATTCCCGGCGACTTGTTCACTCTCACACCCAGCTTAATTAATTGGTTGAAAAACACGGACTTTAACATATGTATATTGAATAAAATCACCATACGATTAAATAAAAAACTCTGACACGTTCCACCACCATGCCAGGACATCTACAAACTGTATATTTCGGTTATTTTTTTAAAGCCTAGCACTAAATTATTCGTCAGTTGGCAGTGAGTCGACTGCACTTAGCATGCTGGAAAGTGAGAGATGCCCCTCCCCGTAGCTACAAAGTGTGCACCTTCGGCAACGTAATTCCTAGTCGAACAATTAAACTGTTGTGCATTCGAACCGGAAACGTCCGCCGCTGATAGCTCTACACACACATGCATGTAGAGACTACGCAAGCATATTACTTGTCGCGAAGTCGCGATTTCAGCCATTTGTACGTTATTTTTGATAGAGCTTTTTTCTTCACTCATTAGTCTTTTTTTCTGAGTGATCGGTCTTAGTCTTCTGTGCCAACATCTTCATCTCAGAGAAGCACTTGCAACCTACGTCCTCAATTCTCTGCTGGGTATTCCAGCCTATGTCTTCCTCTACAGCTTTTGCCCCCTACAGCTCCCTGTAGTACCATGGATGTCATTCTCTGATGTTTTATCAGATGTCCTGTCATCCTGTCCCTTCACCTTGTCAGTGTTTCTCACATACTTCTGTCCTCTCCGAATCTGTGCGGAACCTCCTCATTCCTTACCTTATCAGTCCACCTAATTTTCAACACTCGTCTGTAGCACCACATCTCAAATGCTTCTATTCTCTTCTGTTCCGGTTCTCCCACAGTCCACGTCTCACTACCATATGAAGCTGTGCTCCAAACTTAATTCTTCCTCAAATTAAGGCCTGTGTTCGATTCTAGAAGCCTTCTCTTGACCAGGAGTGCCCTTCTTGCGAGTGCTGGTATGCTCTTGACGTCCTCCTTGCTCCGACCGTCACTGCTGCTGGGTAGTAGAAGTCCTTAATCTCATCTACTTCGTGACAATCAGTCCTGATGTTAAGTTTCCCGCTGTTATCGTTTCTGCCATCTCTTATTACTTTCGTCTTTCTTCGACTTACAATCAGTCTACATTCTGTACTCATTAGACTGTTCTTTCGTTCAGAAGGTCATGTGATTCTTCTTCACTTCACTCAGGACAGAAATGTCTTCAGCGAATCGTATCACTGACATGCTTTCACCTTGAATATTAATTTCATTCGTGGGCCTTTCTTTATTTTCCGTCTTTTCTTCTTCGATATACAGATTGAACAGTAGGAGAGAGAGACTACATCCCTGTTTTACATCATTTTTAATCTGAGCACTTCGTTCTTGGTCGTCTACTCTTATTATTCCTTCTTGGATCGTGTGCGTACTTTATGTTACCCGTCTCTCCCTATAGCTTACCTCTATTTTTCTCAGAATTTTGAACTCCTTGCACTACTTAACATTGTCGAATGCTTTTTCCAGGTCGACAAATCCTATGAATGTGTCTTGATTTTTCTTTAGTCTTGCTTCCATTATCAACCTACAGTCAGAATTGCGTCTCTCGTTCCCTCACCTTTTCTAAAGCCAAACTGATCGTTATCTAGCAAATCCTCATTTTCTTATCCCTTCTTCTGTATATTATACTTGTCAGAAACTTGGATGCATCAGCTGTTAAGCTGATTGTGCGATAATTCTCGCACTTGTCAGCTCTTGCAGTCTTCGGAATTGTGTGAATGATATTTTTCCGAAAGTCAGGTGGTTCGTCGCCAGACTCATACATTCTGCACACCACCGAGAATAGTCGTTTTGTTGCCTCTTCCCCCAGTGATTTTAGAAATTCTGATGGTACGTTGTCTATAACTTCTGCCTTGTTTTATCTCAAGTCCTCCAAAGCTCTCTTAAGTTCTGATTATAATACTGACTCCTCTATCTCTTCTAAACCGACTTCTGTTTTTTCTTCTGTCACATCAGACAAATCTTCCTCCTCATAGAGGCCTTCAATGTACTCTTTCCACCCATCTGATCTCTCCTCAACATTTAACAGTGGAATTCCCGTTGCGCTCTTAATGTTACCACCTTTGCTTCTAACTTCACGGAAGGTTGTTTTGACTGCCCTTTATGCTCAGTCAGTCCTTCCGACAATCAATTCTTTTTCGATTTCTTCATATTTTTCATGCAGCCATTTCGCCTTAGCTTCCTGTTTATTTCATTCCTCAGCGACTTGTATTTCTGAATTTCCTTGAATATTTTTGTACTTTTTTCTTTCATCGATCAGCTAAAGCATTTCTTCTGTTACCCATGATTTATTCGCTGTTATCTTCTATGAACCTATGTTTTTCTTTCCAACTCCTGTGATTGCCCTTTTTTAGAGATGTCCATTCCTCTTCAACTGTACTGCCTACTGAACTATTCTTTATTGCTGCATCTGTAGCCTTAGAGAAGCTAGAGCATAACTCATCATTTCTTAGTACTTCCGTTCCCCACTTCTTTGCGCACTGATTCTTCCCGACTAATCTATTGAACTTCAGCCTACTCTTCATGACAACTACATTGTGATCTAAGTCTATATCTGCTCCTGGGTACACCTTACAATGCAGCACCTGATTTCCAAATCTGTGTCTGAGCATGATGTAATCTAACTGAAATCGTCCCCTATCACCCAGCCTTTACCAAATATACCTTCCCCTGTTGTGATTCTTGAACTGAGTATTCACTATTACTAGGTGAAATTTATTACAGAACTCGATTATTCTTTCTCCTCTCTCATTCCTGGTCCCATGTCCATATTCTCCTGCAATCATTCCTTCTACTCCTTCCCGTGCAACTGCATTCCAGTCCCCCATGATTCTTAGATATTCATCTCCCTTCATGTACAGTGTTACCCTTTCACCCTTCCTCATACAGCTTCTATATTTATTCGTCTTCAGGTAGGTATACTTAAACTATCGTAGTCGGTGTTGGTCTGGTTTTAATTCTGATAAGAACAACCCGATCACTGAACTGTTTACAGTAACACACTCTCTGCCCTACATTCCTATTCATAACAAATCCTACTCCTGTTATACCATTTTCTGCTGCTGTTAATATTACCCTACACTCATCTGACTAGAAATCCTTGTTTTCTTTCCATTTCCCTCCACTTACTCTTACTATATCTAGGTTGAACCTTTGTATTTCCCTTGTCGCGTTTTCTAGCTTCACTACCACGTTCAAGCTGCTGACATTCCACGTCCCAACTCGTAGAACGTTGTGCTTTCTTTGGTTGTTCAGTATTTTTTCTCATGGCCACCCCCCTGTTGGCAGTCCCCTCCCGGAGATCCGAGTGGGGGACTATTCTGATATCTTTTGCCAATGGAGAGATCATCGTGACACTTTTTCAATTACAGGCCACATGTCCCGTGGATACACGTTATCTATCTGTAATAAAATGGTTTGCATTGTCTTCTACATTCTCATGCCGTTGAACATTGCTGATTCTTCCGCTTTTAGGGCAGTTGCCCATCCCGAGGACAAGAGAGTGTCCTGAACCTCTTCTTGCTCCTGTGTCCTCTTTGACAAGACCGTTGGCAGAATAAGGGTGAATTCTTATGCAGGAAGCCTTCGGCAGCAGATGCTGATTATTTATCAACATTTAAGCAGTGGCGGGTTTCTAACCCAAGACCGAGGACCTTATGATTACTGATCAGAGATGTTACCCCTAGACCACGGGTACGCTCTCTCGACAGTGCTAGACTCGCAATTAGCGAAAAACTCATTGCAAAACAATTCTGTAGGGGATGTAACCACATTTAAATTCATCCTGCTAAAGAGCATAACGTCCACGATGCAAATTATATTACCAATATTTCGTAACAATTTCGTCTATTTTCTCTTGTAATAACAATAAACCAAGCATGCTGCTGCGCCTATCACAACTCCTTTTATATGCTTAAATACCCAAGGTGATGGCATATGATCATCCCAGTTCCGCTATTTTGTGTGTTAGATGTCCATTGCCTGGAGGGAGGCAGTACTTCGTGAGCCTTGTTCTGATGCACAAGATAGAACAGCACAGTAGTCGGGCGGTATCGGTAGCACTGTACTCGAATGCACCCAGTCATTCATAACCAAATATTCTACAGATGCAATGAATTTGCTGTATTTATTGTTTGTCTATGTGTTTTCTTGTGTTACAGATGGCTCTAATAAATCCAACCCAGTCCTTCCGCTGGTGGGTTCACTATGCATCGTATCTGGAATGGTGTCCTGGAAGATGATCCGTAATGCATGTCTCGCAACCCACTAGTGGGTCGCGAGATCTATTCAGGCGGGTCGCCGAACGATTTTTAAAGTAACTAAATAAAATACTGTGTCTTACCGACTGAAAATGTGAAATCTTATTTCAATACGAAAGTTTTATAATCTGAACAGTTATATACAAAATCATTGTAAGCAAGAAAGTATTGTGTCTTAATAAAGTGCTCTGGGCGAAACGAGAAAAGTGCAGGTGCAGGACTCATCGGTAATGGCGATGATGCAGCACCGCTTTCCCTTCTACTTGCGACAATGCGACTCATGACTGTGAGAGCGTGCTTTGTTTGTTTGTTGGTGTAATGCGTGCATGCGTGTTTATTGTTGCGGCTTGTTTAATTTTATTTCACTATGAACGCGTGGATTAAAATAGGATCGTGCCGTAAAAGACAGACTTCATGTAATACGACGAAACTTCCACATCTGGTACCAGTGCATCGTGTAATACACCTAGACTAAAGTTGACTGTTAGTGAAGTTAGTGAACTAAACTCCTTCCAGAAGAAAGCAAAATTTTTCATTCGTAAATACAATGATGATTATTTGAAACATGGGTTTGTGTTTTCTGGCATAGATCCAAGAGCCGTTTCGTCAGTGTGCTGTGTACTTCGAAGTACTTGCTAATGAGAGCATGAAACGCTCAAAACTGGAAAGACATTTATCAAAGAAACATCCAGAATACGTAAGTAAGTCAATGGAATTTTTCCAAAACAAAAAACGAGAATTATTAAAGTCAAAATCAGTGATGACAAAATCGACTTATGGGAAACAAACTAAGCAAGCTACAAGCTACATATCGACTGTCATTACTGATAGCCAAAAAAAGGGGAGCTCGTACCATAGGAGAGAATATTATTTTACCAGTGGCCATAATAATATATGATGCTTTATTCAGCGAAAAGCACTCAAGACTACTTGACCAAATACCACTATCAAAGACAATGGTAAAGAGAAGGATCGATGAAATGTCAGAGTTTGTAAAACAGTTTATGATCACAGTTTTCAAGCGAAGTGACTACTTTTCACTTCAGCTTGTGAAAGCACAGATATAGCAGGCGAGCCTATTCTTTTAGCTTTTGATTTTGATAGGAGTATAGAAGAAGAAATGCTCTTTTATATATGTTTACCAATGACAACAACAGGGGAAGAAATTTTAGCTTTATGATAGAAAATGAAATAGAGTGGACAAAATGTGTTGTACTGACGACTGATGGTGCCCGTGCTATATCTGGCGTTTACTCAGGTCTGATTTTCAAAGTTATTGCAGTTGCCCCTTCTGTTTAGTGGACTTACTGTAGCCTGCACCGAGAGGCCCTTGTATGTAAGGATCTGTCTGAAAGCCTAAAGAAAAGTATTAACGACGCAGTGAAAACTGTGAGTTTCATTAAATGTAGACCTAAAAATTCAAGATTGTTTGCCATACTATGCTATGAGATGGGCAGTGAGCACAAAACACTTCTCCTGCAGTGTGAAGTACCCTGTTTGTCAAGGGGGAAAGTGTTATCAAGATCATTTGAGCTTCGAGATGAGCTGAGAATCTTCCTGTTGGAGCATAAAAGTGATGCGAAATCTGTAAGCAGTTTCCTGGACGTCTTAAATGACGAAAACTGGCTAATACGTCTTTCATATTTCGGTGACATATTTAGTACTCATAATAGCCTCAATTCATCGCTGCAAGGAAGGATGACCACAGGCTCTATGTTAAGGTAAAACAGAAGCAACTATTAAAAAACTTGAAAGATAGTCCATAAAGTGAAAGAGAGCTGTTTTGATGCATTTCCACTCCTCAATGATTTCTTAGAAACATTTGGAATCAAAATTAACGAGGAACAGCAGATTCCACGAAAGAACATCGTGAATCACTGGTCTCTAGTTTCAGGTACTTATTCTGAAACAATTTTACAAGTAATCACTTAGATTTGAAGTATTTCTTGTTAAACATGTTTATAATATTCATATTGTTCTTCATCCAATACAGAAAAGTAACAATTAAGTTCAACCATCTCCATTTTCAAAACAATAGTTAGGCTGTCACCACATAACGAACTCAAAAGAATCTGATAGTTTAACATTAATCCCATTCATAGTTATTTGCTTATTCAAGAGTGTTAATATTGATTTCTTCTTTCGGACATTCCGAAAGAACAAATACCATCTTAGTATATATATAGTTCAGGCTCACCAGCCACTTGACCATCTTGTGCGAATGCACAAACAGAGTCCGAACTCTTACGAGAATCGGCAACGCGCCGCGAGTAATGAGTATAATGGGCGGAGGCACTACGAATGTAGTGCGGGACAATACGTTGAGAGTGTGGGTTTCGCGGGAGGCGTGCCAGAGATAAATCCTTGCAGTCACGCTATCCTCTGTGTCCTCGGTGGCTCAGATAGCCGGCACGGTAGCTAAGGGTGTTCATTTCTTTGTTATTGATTTCTTGTTGTAGGTATTACTTTCCAATAATTCCTGGTGAATTGCTATGGATAAGAAATCCGTTAGAAGAGGACAACCTTAAAAATTAAAAGTGTTAGCACCTGTGGAAGACTCCCTGACAGAGCTATCGTGTGATTCTTCTTTGAAAACTTTATTTCGAGAATTAAGCCTAATGCCATATTGGATCAAATTAAAGGGAGAGTATCGAATGCTTGTAAACATAGCTTTAAAGGAACTAATGGGATTCGCAACTACTTACTTATGTGGAAGTGCTCTTTCTGGCTTGGTTTCTTTTTAAATAAATGTATAAACATTTGCGTGGACAACGATTTACGACTAAAACTAACAAGCTTCAATCAAGATATAGAAAGAGTCATTAACACCAAGACAAAACAATTCCACAAATCTCATTAAGTTCACCATTTAATTTGCATGAAATAAAATTCTTATGAGAAAAATATTGTTTCTTTTCTTTAATTATGTTCCCTTCACCATTTCCACAATTATTACTCAGCAAAGCGTTTTTTCATACAATACTAAGTTCAGTTTCATATTATGTATAATTTTTGTATTACTATTAACTAATGAATAGTGACTGTAGGGGTAGATCATACATATGTGTACACTGGGTAGCGAAAATATTTCCAGAAAAATAGTGGATAGCGCTACAAAAATGTTTGGGAACCACTGCCCTAGAGTGTTCTGCAGGAGACTGGGGCGATGCCACATATATCATCTTGAAGAATGTGAGGAGAGTGTACTCAAGAGCTGTGGTGTTGGGACAAAACTGCTATATTATCCTACACATCAGCAAAATAACCTAACATCGGACGAGGACATCTTTGTGCAAGACAAATGCTACCAAAGCCGTGGTGATGCTGCTGTAAACAGCAGTTAGACTACTACATCTCCATTGGCTACTGATTGTGGTGCTTCTTCGTGTGTATTTTCATGCAGGAGAGCGTGTGTGGTACCTCCATGTATCACCTACCAAAAATATGCATGTCGGTTTTTCCTCACTGTATTTTCTAGTGAGACATAGCCGCACCCCTCTAAAAGCGATACTACTACTACTTATAAGCATGATTAACAGGGGAAGTGTAAGTGAGGGGATGTACGTTCCCAACTTAAAAAGACATATCAAATCCATTAATTTCCTAAGAGACAGAACAGCAGTCTACTAACTTTGTTCCAGTTAGATTACAAGCAGCTCAAGTAGCGGATATACATGGACGATGCCTTCCTAGGACACCAGAAAAGTGGAGGAGGAAGCAGTTTCATCAGTTTAAAGTTTGTCACTGTAGTGATTGGGTTAGGAAAGTTGCAGGCTGATTATGTGTCTGATGTTGGACAAATATATCCTGCATTGCAGTATTAACATCGTTGCAGTCTGCATAACTAATACTTAAGAAACCATATGGTTTTCACACTATGGCATTTCTGGATGCAGAGCCCTGTAACCATAGGAGTGTGATTTTATGCTCTACGATCATACCTCTCATTCCGGTACCTTTCAGATACTGACTCCAGAGAGTGGAATAATACTTCAGAATTGACAACACAGTTGATTTAAATGAAATGTTTCTTACTCTCTTCGTCTGCAGCTCCATCGTGTAGTCTACGAGTATGAACCACACGTTCCTACTTAACCGTCTGTTATATCACCACAAGACTCTCATGTCTACTATACACCGATAAGAGGTTCTACCCTCATCGATAGGCACGACTCTGGAGAGATCTTGTGCATTTGGTTAGGTGCAGTTACCAACATGGCTTGTCCAGTTCCTTCAAAAGAATGTAGTGAGCGTAGGACCCCTAATCATTTGCAATTTAAATTAGCGAGCGTGTTGCAGGGAGGATTGGCCAAGGCAATGTGGGAGGGATCTGTCAATCTCCAACTTTATTCTACAAATGCGAGGATACTCTGTGACGCCCATCCACACAGGCAATTGTGGGCAGATGTAATTGTAAATTGTGAACTGTGATCATCATGCTGGAAATATGTAGATAAACAAATTGCATTGGTATAAGACACTGTCTTCTATACTTTGGTGTATATGGCCAAATTGACATACTGCACAGTCATCTATCTCTATCTGCATTGAGAATCTAGTGGTGGAGCAGTGATTTAGCGATAATACAGACATTGGGAAGCTTTCTTCTGTGTCATGATCAGGTGTTGAAATTATTGAACAACTTGTAAAATTGCTGAAATTGATCATGCTATCAACTGTGGTGTGTATTTCAGTACATAGTCCAATACCAACAGTGTCTTTGTCAGCCCATCCATCCACAGGTACAATTTTGGTTAACACATACTGATTGACTGACACCACTTGGTTCAGATAGAGAGAGCCTTAGCGGAACACTGGATATCTGCTGCTTGTCACTGTGGACTATGGGATTTGATGTAGAGGTCATCGCTTTCGGACAGTTGTTTGGAAGTGTTCCTCAAACTTAAGAGTCATCGTATTTCCATATGGTACTACGTCTTCCACACCTTTTTTCACAAATAAGATAATAGTGCATATTTTTATTGCTACTGACTCACACTTGTTGTGAATGGCACCTCCCAGTGACAGTCAGCACCTGGACAATAATCATGCACATGACTGAAAAATGAGGAAACAATGCTCTTCGAAATGGAACACCGAGACTTCTGCTACCCCATCGCTGTGTAAGGTGAGATTAACTGTATAGGTCCATACCTTTGGAATGCTGCTGGAAATGCTCTACAATGCCACGATCTCTTCTAGTTTCCATATGTTGTGATGTCTTCCACAGTTTTGCCAATAAGAAACATCGCCTCTGTATTTTATTTATACCAATCTGTGTTTTGTGGGAGCTGCATAGTTTATACCATGTGATGTTCAGCTTTGTGCAAGAGCCAATGGATCAAAAAAGTGTTAATGTTGGTTTAGCACACGATACAGACCTTGAAGTCTTGGTAGAAAAACAAAGTGCATGGTGGTGTACAAAGCTGTAGTCGTACACTGCTTGGATGTGTTACAGCCGAAAGTACAGTATATTTAACTGCTTATGGAGGAATAACAGAGGAACCCTCTCTTGTGATTGATAGTTTGTTGGATGCGTTCTTCCTCCAGTACAGTCGACAAAATTTTACACAGGTCTGTGTAAGTGACTTCAACCATTGCCCACCAGCTGCAATAGAGTGATATATGTATATGCTTGATGTCAAGACACAGACATTATTTGTTTTTCGATATATCGGAAGAGAGAAAATCTTATAAGAGGTTCTATTAAATGAGTGGTATAACTGGTTAAAGTTGGGGTGCATATCTCAAAACTACACCAATTTTGCTCATAAAACTAATAGAAATTGGCTGTACCTATTTTCGTGGAATCACGATTGTTTTCATTATAATCATTACGACTGCATGTTTAAAAAATGGTGTTACCATGACCGTATGTTATTTATTACTTCATAACCTCTCATTATAAAGTAGTCAACACTTGAATTATAGCTCATTGTGGAACCTTGAAAAGATAGTGTTTTACCTGATATGTGAGGAGATTGTGTGAAACAGGCAGTGAAGATCAAATTGCTTACAAAACGAGAATGCAGTAATTTGCTGGTATTGCGAATGATTGTCTGCTGTATGACTGGAACTTTACAGAAGGTCGGTAGATAGGAATTATGGTACAAAAATGTCAAATGTAGACATGTACACCTTATTTGGTTTTGATTTATCGGAAGACAGGAATGCGATAAAATCTTACAGGATGTTGTATTAGAAGCCAGGCTCTTACAATTTGTTTTGTGGGTGGGTTGTGTAAGGTGGGTAAGGGTGTGTAGAAGTATCAGGTGATGATAATTAAGTGATTAATTTAATCAATTTGCATATCAGTTTGATATCGAAAGTGTCCTAGCATTGCCATCTCCCTATTACTACGGTCTTTTAGAGGAACTGATGCTGTCATCCATCCTGCCACCTGTTATGAGTATGCATATTGCTCCCTCTCTTACTGCCTCTCTTTCCCACATTTCGGCATTCTAATGCAAAAACATTTATGTGTGTGTTATCTCCTGACCACTCAAGCTTCGAAGGCGAGAGGCAATTATCGTTCGCTCCTGATATCCATCCCTCACAACATGACTGTGAGTAAAACAACAGCGACACCATAGCCTACAGTGTGGAGAGTAGTCTAACACCCCTTCCTCCCTACACCTGTATGAGCAATGTGGTACCATGTTGTCAACCACAAATACATGACGAGACACAGGTTACATGCTGTCAGACTGGCAAATCCTCCCCTCTGCCCACAGTACCACCTCTGAGACACTGACGAATACTGTTTGACATGTGGATCAGCGCTTGAAGTATGGGTGCTGGTACAGAAGATCCTCACTTGCTACCTCCACACTCTACTTCACAAGATTGTCCTCTGGCCCCTCCTAGGCCCAGAGGATACTTACTTCCTGACTTTGAGGAGCCACACCCTCACATGATTTAAAGACTTGTCCACTTACTACTTATTCTAGAACTAGAAGAAGATAGTTCTTGACTACAGCCAGTGTCTCCAAGACAATCTTAGTACACTTAAGCACACTCCTCACTACAAACAACTCTTTGAAAATTATTTCTGCAGTGTATTCATAAATCCACTCTCGCAGTTAGGAAGTACTGGTCATGGGATGACCCACACAGTGGACCTTGACACGAGGTGAAATGGTTATCGACTTAGTACCAATGAGCACTGTCTGCAAATGGCATAGCATGCAGGATTTTATCTACTTTATTATTTTGATTTACTTCCACTGTGTGATCTTTGTCTAAGCGATACAACTGTAGCAATTTCCATTTTCGTATTCGTTCTTGGATGTTTTGAGTTCATCTGTCAATTGGAGGACAGAGGCATGAAATAAGTGTATTTACATTTTACTTCATATTGATGTGATTTCATGTTATTTAAATTTTTTGGAATGTCTTCAATTTTAATACAGAAAGAATCTGTATTAAATTGTATCCCCAATTTTGGAGCTGAAGGAAGGAAAAAAATAGGAGAGGTTGGTTCAGGGAAGGGGAGTGGGAAGCATCATGACCAGGCCTTGGGTTTCGACCCTGCGCACTTTATCTCCAAATGCCTACAGGTGCCTACTACCTTAAGGCAACACTAAAAAGACTAAAGAAGAAAATGTAGTTAAATAGATCGCACGTGTAAAGCAAGAAATCTGGGTTTTGTGTCTTGATCTGACAAATTTTTTCATATGTTACTAATAAACTGTGCAGCTGAAGTCTAATTGACTTCGCAATTTGAAATACATTTCTTCAGTAATTTTATTCACTTGTGAAACATGCTATCACTAGTCTATCTGCGTTTGACAGCGACGTAGATATTTGCGAGTAAAAAACTTGAATTAGAAAAGATGTGAATTATCCTTTAATGAATCTAGCTTTGCTCAGAAATGGGTGAAATATGAAGGTATAAAACTCTTTGACAATCTACACGTGGAAACAAAATAAAATATCTGACGGACAGCAGAAGTACTTTCGAATATGGATTTAAGATATTTCTCTGTACCAGCTCTTTCTATACCATAGAGAAATCTTTGAATGTAAATAATTAACCATTTATGCAAGAAACTGCAAATGGCGAACATCAGGCCATATAAATATTTTCATTTCTTTAAAATATTTGTCTTATGTTTGTTCTGTTGACATGTTCCTCCTCGTAACGCTTAACATGAATGTGACTCGTGGAATGCGTAACAAAGTCAGTAACTTACAGAGAGTGCAGACTGAGATCTCATTTCTACCAAGCAAATGCTTTGATTTTATTGCACCTTTGCACCCTTCGTACCATTCCACGATAGATTTAACAATGAAGGCTATACCATTTCATCACGTATTACGCAGGGACTTCTTCTCATTCTATATTGGTCCATAACAAGAAAGACCACATGCTCAGCATCTGCCTTTAGCCAACTTGCTCCTTTCATTTAACAGTTCTGCTGAAAAAAGATGCACTACACAGTAGTACTCAATTTGTCTAGATTTTGTTCACTTGGGTGAACACTAACTTTCTGGTAGCTGTATAGATCCGAAACAAGTTATCTCGTTTTCGAGAGAGCTGATACATGCTACTTTGTGGCTTTGCTCAAAACTAAACGGTAGTAAACTGCTCATACGCTTCCACTAAGCCGTTAATTTTTGGTGAAACTTGTCACAGTGCAAAGGACACAGTTCAGAAAAACTTTTACGCGAGACATCATTATAGCAAGTAAAATATTAATAATATGAGCAGTCATTCTTATTTTGTGTACATCCACCATGAACCTGTAATATGCAAACTGACTTGTGGGTACAGTATTTAAAACTCTATTCGTAATTAGAAACAATGTACATTCATTAAAAGACGTTGAAGAAAATTTAGGAAATGTAAGTAGGCTGTTTACATTTTCTTATTGGTGACGCCACGTAGCACTCTGTATGAAAAATCACTGGCTGTGCCGTGTGCAGTCTGTGGCTGGTTTGCATTGTTGTCTGCCATTGTAGTGTTGGGCAGCGGCAGCTGGATGCTAACAGCGCGTAGCGTTGCGCAGTGGTGGACGTGGGGGGAGAGATGGCGGAGTTTTGAAATTTGTAAGAATTGGTGTCACGAACTGATATATATATATTATGACTATTAAGGTAAATACATTGTTTGTTCTGTATTAAAATCTTTCATTTGCTAACTATGCCTATCAGTAGTTAGTGCCTTCAGTAGTTTGAATCTTTTATTTAGCTGGCAGTAGTGGCGCTCGTTGTATTGCAGTAGCTTGAGTAACGAAGATTTTTGTGAGGTAAGTGATTTGTGAAAGGTAAAGGTTAATGTTAGTCAGGGCCATTCTTTCGTAGGGATTTTTGGAAGTCAGATTGCGTTGCGCTAAAAATATTGTGTGTCAGCTTAAGCACAGTCGTGTATAAATTGTTCTAAGGGGACGTTCCAGAAATTACTCTGAAATTGTTATTAAATTATGAAATAAGTGTTTAATTAAACGTAACACTATCATTTTCATCTTCTAATCGAATAATTTTAACATGTGGTAACGTTTCAAAACTGTACTACTCATACTGATTTGAGTTGTTAATGTCTTACATCGATCTCGTAGTCTTTCTTGTCACTAAAACATCTGCTTTCTTTGCCGGTTTAGAATGTCACGTGATTTTTAAATATGAATGCTTGTGTAACTGCCAGGGAGACATTAAGTTCTGTGTTTTATCTGATCACTGTAGGCTTTCATTATAAAGTTTATTTCCGTCAGTGCTCACAAAATTGTTTAGGGGCTATATCGGTTTCTACTGTCTAGTGATAATCAACAGCCTATAGATACTGCTGGTCTGTTGGTAACGCTTAGACTTATCCGCTGTTCCAACGCTGCCCAAGGGGTCCAGGCGCTGCCAAGTGCCCCTCAGCTCGCTCGCAGTGCAGAGTGTGTAAAATTGTTATATTATATGTTTATATGAAATGTAAATGTACGTAAATCAATGACAAAAACTCATATGAGGGTAAATAAAGGTAACTACTGGAATTTAGAGCAAGTTAGCACGCTAACGAAAATGCGTAATTAGTTTACAAGAAATATGAAGGTATAAAACTCTTTGACAATCTACTGTAAATGCACTGGTATCAACTATCAGACAGGTGAACAATAGATCTGCAGTAGAACAAGATTACTACATGACAGATTGCTTAAATATCTACCCTGTGTTCTACATCTTTGTACAGACGCTGAACTCAACAGTTCCCCTTGGAATCCAATCTGATATATGTACGGCAGCAAGAATTTTTTTTTTTTTTACAAATGTTGTTTTTTTTCGGTAACATATCACTGCGTTTCGTTAATATCATTGCTATTGATTAAGTCTACCAAGCCGAAATCTTTCCTAATGAGCGTGCATGATATGCTAACACATCACCATCACTGTCTACAACATTTTTTCTAAATATCTATAGGCATTGTCGATTATGTATTTCCTTTGTCGCCGAAACGCAGTTGCCCTTTTGAGACGTATTTTTCCAGCTGTCAAAGTGCATATTGTTGAAGTTGTTTGTAAACACGACCCACATGGCACTGGAGAAATATCTCTTTCTTTCTGCTTTTCCATTTTCAACTTAACAAACACTTCCTCCCAGTAAATAAATTGCACAAATAATACCACAAAATACACTTTTTTACTTCGAACCAAATTGCTGAAACTAATAACGCAGTAAACAATGGAAAACAAGAACTGCCCCAAAATCCGCAAACCGCCTCGCTAATGACGACTAGGCAGTTACGGACGCACAGCGTTGCCATTTTCGATTACTGCAGAGAGCGCCACGCGAGACCAGGGCACGAGTGCGGCATCAGCACACGCCAGTACTCCTGGCCAGAATTACAGTATGTGAGTTTTGGCGGCACAAGAGTCGCATAGATTCTAGTCCAGCGCTCTGACTGACCGCACTCAGTCTTTTATTCGCCCCCGCCCACCTGGTTGCCTGTCGGTGGGCACGCAAGATGGAACAGCCTGCATTGGAGAGTAGAGTAGAAAAAGGTATAGCCACTAATCAGTTATGTAAGACATTGATTCAATAAACTTTATAGTGAAAAGCAATGTGCTCACTGGAACTCTCAACCAAAAACATGACAAATGCGAACAAACTGTAAACTTCAATGGTGTGACGCACACGCTAGCATAGCACACCTATTAAGCCACATAAGTTGAGTATCATATTGGTGAATATGAAAAATATGGAATCGGAAGCAAAAAGTAGTTGTTCTATGGAAGTACTTACCAGATGGTTGCACTATGCACTTCATCTGCTCCACGTTGCACTCTGGCCAGGGCGCTGAAAACGCACAGCCACAGACATTGTTAGAGAGGCCTTCTGCTTTGTCGTAAAAAGGTACACAAGAAATGGGGATTTAAATGAGTAATACAATGTTAACTAGATGCTTGTACACTGAAAAGTGCTATTTTGAAGCTACAAAAGGAACATGAGACTTATAACAGACACGGTCTTGTAAGTATCGGAAAATAATGTGCGTTTGTGGATGTAAGTGAGAAGAGTGGTAAATACTGGAGGAAGGTTAACGGTGGCCATCCTGTCTGTGCCACGTTCGTTAGCATCGGAGTGTAGCTCCGACATACGTGGTTCGACTAGGTAACTGGTTATGTCACTGCAAATCTGTGACTAGATTGCCAAAAAGGAATCTGAACATCACTCTTCCCAAAAATGCATCTAGCGTCTGAACTAAAGAGTCGCCCCGATATGACTGTCAAGTCCGTGCCTAGAGTGGTACGCGTCAGGCTGCTTACGCTGGGCTGGCTTGTCTAACGCACTGCTCCTGGGGGGAGGGGGTAAAACAGGCTGGAACTCTGCAGCCTCAGCATACAACAGGTGTCACACATCAAGCTCTGGCGAGGAAACATTTCCAAATTGCAGTTACTAGGGAAGTTAAAAAATAAAATAAATGTACTGTTTGATTACAAATGTTAACTTTGTAATAATATGATACAAATTAGGCCGGCCTCTGTGGCCGAACGGTTCTAGGCGCTTCAGTCTGGAACCGCGCGACCGCTACGGTTGCAGGTTTGAACGGTATCAAAATTGAGTGATATTCGACACGTAAATTACTCTACTTTGCTTATTTTCATTCACTTATGTCGTATGCTATTATGTTTTGGGGTAACTCTTCCCATTCTAGAAGGATATTTTTGGCTCAGAAACGGGCGGTTCGGGCAATAAGTCGTGTGAGTTCACGAACCTCTTGTCGACCTCTGTTCACGAGTCTGGGTATTTTGACATTGGCCTCTCAATATGTATATTCCTTATTGTCGTTTCTTGTTACCAATATTAGTTTATTTCCAAGAATAAGGAGCTCTCACTCGGTTAATACTCCGCAGAAATCAAACCTCCATTTGGATCGGACTTCCTTAACTCCTGTGAAACATAGGTGTGCAGTATACTGCAGCATCCATTTTCAATAAGGTGCCACTCGAATTCAAAAATCTTAGGAGTAATCCACGGGCTTTCAAATCGAAACTGAAGAGTTTCCTCATGGGTGACTCCTATTCTGTCGAGGAGTTCCTTGAAAAATTAAGCTGATTCTTATTGTATGGCTGATAGCGTTTACTTAAACTTATGGACTGACTTTTTTCAGGTTCATGAACATTTATTTTTATCTGTTATTACTTTTATGTTGTAAGTTCATGTACTGACACGTTCCATGACCTTGGAGATTTCCTTCTCAATTTGGTCCTACGGAACTTGACGCGTAAATAAATAAATCCTCCCTCGGGCATGGATGTGTGTGATGTCCTGAGGTTAGTTAGGTTTAAGTAGTTCTAAGTTCTAGGGGACTGATGACCTCAGATGTTAAGTCCCATAGTGCTCAGAGCTATTTGAACCACTTGATACAAATTATATAAATCCTCTCACAGTTATTTTGAACGTTACAAGTCCAGGGATTTTCAACTTTGGTAGTAATGGATCGGCTACGTATATGTGATACAGCCAGCAGTGGACTTTACCAGAAATATATGAGTATGTGTTTGGAATGGCTCCTATAATAAACTGCCAAGTCAAAAGAATTTTAAATTATTTTTTTGAACCGTAATTATTAGGGTAGGCCGGAAAAATGGGATTTTTTTTCAAGTTACGGAGACAAAGAAGGAAAGAAAGAGAAATCAGTTAGATTAATATCTTCTTGTCGTGCAAGCGCTCTAAGCTAGAGCGAACTTATAAAAATAGCACATTCTTACTAAGGTGATTGTTTGTATGCCTGTACGTACACCGTTTGGCAAGGTGCGGCAGCTTGTCAGACACGAAGGTGGGCCAGTTCCGGTTCTAGTCGTGTGGCGGATCGTCAACGACCGTGGGTGGCGCACCCGTCAGTTCCGCTGTGGATTTTGGCTGTTCCCTACGCTCCTTTGGGCAAACGCTGAGCTGGTTCTCACTTTCAGCCTCAGGAAATACGATACACAAACGTGTAAAATACGATCACAAGCAGAACAAAGTTGGGACTATTCACAAACAAGTGGCGTGCACGAGGTCCATCGCTCAGCTAATAATACGAAAGTGACGACTGCGGCGACACAAATGGCAATCCGGCCACAAAGTACAACAAAATACTCCGAGGGGGAAAAATCATGGGTTACCTCCTAAAATAGTGGCGGCCGTCCTTTTGCCCGGCCAAGTGCATCAGTTGGATGTGGCACGGACTCAACAAGTCGTTGAAAGTCCTCTGCAAAAATATTGAGCCACGCTGTCTCTTGTAGCCGTCCATAATTGTGGAATTGTTGCACGCGCAAGATTTTGCGCACGAACTTACCTCTCGGTTATGTCCCATCAATGTTCTATGGGATTCATGTCGGGCGATGAGGATGGTCAAATCATTCACTTGAATCATTCAGTTGTGGCCCGGTGACATGACGCATTGTCGTCCATAAAAATCCCAATGAGGAATATGATCGACGGATATATATATATATATATATATATATATATATATATATATATATATATATATATATATATATATAGGGGCAGCCTTACAAAATCTTCCACTACTGTGATTTCTCTTTTCGCCTCCAGAGGGAGACGTGGACAGCAAGCAGAAGCGAGCTTGTCTATCCAAGTGCGCTGGAATCGGATCCACGTTCCTCTCTTCAGTGCTTTTTCTACTTTGCGTCCTTGAGGGCGGTTGCTGTAGCTCTTAGCGTGGGGCTGTGGTACCCTTCTTGAAGGCAAGTGATTAATTTAGTTGCTGTTTCTCGTTTATCTATCTTATGTAACGAATGATATCTAACAAAAGATTTCACGGTAATTTCCACAGCAGAACGTGCAAGCAATATGACCAGATGCTACTGCGTGTTTGTCGTGCAGTACAAGCCACTCCATAGCCTTTCAGTATCGGCTAGAAGTAATTTCAATTTTTAAGTTATATTTTCTTCGTCTTACTTCTTTTTAGGCTGAAATCGCGGAAAATGAGCAAAAAGTAAGAGAAAGAATGCATGAAAATGACTGAAAGAGAGGGTATGTCTAAGAAAATGACTGCGAGGGAGGTATATGAAGAGTTTTCGACAATTAGAAAAGAAAAAGATCGCTACCCGAGAGAAGAGATTAAAAGTAGAAAATATAAAGTCTGAAAAGTAGCTGAAGAAAGTAGAACTTCAGTTGGGTGTTTCAAAATAAAAAACACACAAAGGGTGAACATGGAAATGCAATTCCAAAGCGGTGAGGAAAACTAGAATTCACTAGAAATAATGAGCCAACGGAAGAGACTGAAAAGTGCGCCATGTGTTTGGGGTTGTTTGAACAAGGATGGGTGCCGTGTAACAAGTGCAGACGATGAGCACATATTTGATGCCTGGATCAGGAGAATAATTTTTATTTTATTTGCGGTTTCTGTAAAACAGTGAGCTAAAAATTGGTGAATCGAGCTAAATTCCCACACTTATGTGTTTTATTATTATTATTTCATACGTATCAGTGCAGTGTGTGATTAATAACCGATACTTTCAAAGAAAACACAATGGCCCATACTGCAAAACTCTATCTGCAAGCGTTTTTATTGTGGCTCTTTTACTTTTCATGAAAAATAAAAATCATTACACTGTGCGACTCATACAAGATGTATTGAGAAAGAACCGGGTGATCAAAAAGTCAGTATAAATTAGAAAACTTAATAAACCACGGAATAATGTAGATAGAGAGGAATGGCATGGGGTTTTATTAGAACCAAATTAAAAACAAAGTTCAGAAAATGCCCGACAGATGGCGCTGGACAGCAAAACGTCCGTGACTCCGCATGACAATCGCGTATGAAAGGAGATGTAATGAGTGAGAGAATCAGATGCGCCAGCAGTCGCAGCATGTTGACGTTACCTAAAAAGGCGCTTTTAGTGAAGCTGTATTATCAGAATGGGGAATGTGCTTGTTCAGCGTTACGATCCTATCGCCATAGGAAGGGGATTCGAACGGGTAAAGGTCCGTTGACAAATGCAGCTGTGGCGAGAATGATTTCGTAGTTCGAAGCCACGGCTTGTTTAGACGATAGACCCCGTAGTGGCCGACCCAGCACAAGGCGTAATGCTGCTGAGACAGTTCAGGAAGAATTGGAGACTGTAGCGGGTTCGTCTATGCTTGGGGAAGTCAGCACTTGTGCAGTCGGACGTCGCACCGGCATTCCGTACACTACTGTTTGGTTGGCACTGAGGCGTATCCTCCGATGCTATCCGTACAAAATCCACCGGCATCATGAACTGTTACCTGACGATTTAGTGAAGAGGAGGGCATTTGCGGTGTGGGCGTTTCAAAAGATGGCGGAAGATGACGATTGGTTGAGTAACGTGTTGCGGACCGACGAAGCTCATTTCACGCTCCAAGGGTCTGTCAACGCCCACAACTGCAGAATTTGGGCTACCGAAAATCCTAGAACTGTCGTGGAAACTCCATTGCATGACGAGAAAGTCACGGTATGAGTTGGATTTACCACATCTACCGATATCGGCCCTTTTTTCTTCGATGAAATGCGTGATTCTGGTTTTGTAACTGCTATCGTGACGGGTGAGAGGTACGCCGATATGTTACAGAATCGCATCATCCCCAGCCTGGCTGATAAACACCTGCTGGAACGTATGATGTTTATGCAGGATGGTGCTCCACCCCATATTGCTAGACGCGTGAAAGATCTCTTGCGCGCGTCGTTTGGTGATGATCGTGTGCTCAGCCGCCACTTTCGTCCCAGGTCGCCAGACCTCAGTCCGTGCGATTATTGGCTTTGGGGTTACCTGAAGTCGCAAGTGTATCGTGATCGACCGACATCCGTAGGGATGCTGAAAGACAACATCCGACGCCAATGCCTCACCATAACTCCGGACATGCTTTACAGTGCTGTTCACAACATTTTTCCTCGACTACAGCTATTGCTGAGAAATGATGGTGGACATATTGAGAATTTCCTGTAAATAACATCATCTTTGCTTTGTCTTACTTTGTTATGCTAATTATTGCTATTCTGATCAGATGAAGCGCCATCTGTCGGACATTTTTTGAAATTTTGTATTTTTTTGGTTGTAATAAAACCCCATGTCATTCCAAGCGTGTGTGTCAATTTGTCCCTTTCTATCTACATTATTCCGTGATTTATTCAGTTTTCAAATTTATACAGACTTTTTGATCACCCAGTATATTGAATGAATATATTAAGATTCCGATCAACCACCAAAGTTAAACAGTAAAGTCAAAAAACTTAAGCAGGCCAATACTGCACGACTCTCCCCTGTATACAAGGAAGTTACAGCACACTAAAATAATTCGGGGGCTGTTGATGTTTTACCTTTCTTCAGTTAATTGTTGACTGTTATTTTTTTTTGGCAGAGTACCTTTTTGTGTATGTATCTGCCTTGTTTAGTAAATAGATCAGCTTATGGATCATTTTATAGCCATACGTATTTCTTGTGTCGACAAAGGGTCTGATTGGGAACTTTAGGTTGAGACCTCAACCATGGTGACCATGCGTTCATAATTCGAGGACGTCCTGAAAATGAATGCCTCAGAATATTTTATGTGGAATGTCTTAAACCTTGGAGCAGATGTCGCAACAGCGTGACTGGTCTGGCATTGTCATTCTGAAGGAGAGGGTGCTCCATGTGTGAACGAACGATTCCTGCGTTAAAAACGCACTGACAGAGTTACGTTACAGACCGCCATGTTACACTTCGGAGCTCTCTGGCGGCAGGTGGTTGCAACTTGTGTCAGAGTAGAGGGGAAGTGGTAGAGTAATATGCGTCACATGACTAATACCTCAGTAAATATGAGACAGAATAAAAGGTTCAGAGGCGTTACTTTTCAGCACACCCTCGTAGTGATTTTCTGTCACTAAAAGTTAATGGGAAATTTGTGTTCGGACGCTGTGATTTATGTTTTGCCTGAAGAGGTCTTTATGCATGTCTATAATACTATTTTCAGACAAGAACTCTTAAGTTTTTGCTTATGATTTGTGTTTCATTCATTATAATTTAGTATTTCTTTTGTAAGCCGTAGTAATTGTGACATCATTTTATGTTAGCTTTTGAACAATGACTGTTTTTTCGTTGTTGAATTTGACAGTATCAGCTGCAGTGTTAGTTGCAACAATAATATATTCAAGGACGTTTGGGCTCAATGCAGGCCGAAAGTTAGATTTCAGTCCTTTTTTAAAGTATCAGTAGTAACTCATTTCTAAAACGTATGTCCGTGCCGAGAGCTGGTTTGTTTAGTGTGATTGTGTAGCTGTTCATTATGAAGTTGATGTAACTCGTAAGACAGGCTGATGTCGAGGAATTCGCTATAGACAGAATTATAAAGTACATGGCCAGCTGTTAGTCAAACACAGTTCTTAAAGTAACAGCTAATTATTAATGGATACAGAGCACTTTCTTATTAAAAAAAAGTCTTTCTTCTTGTGGGATCAGTTTGATTTTCCGTTCAGCCAGTACTTCTTTGTCATTTCTTTCAGGTTTACTCTAGGTGTTGAATATAACTTTATCTTGGAAATCTTCCATTTGGTCCGTGTTCGCATAGAAAAACCTTAATATGGAATTTGTGAGTCCGCCTTTACGCGAAATACTTTTTGTTATTTATGTACTTATTTACTCCCCAAACTAGTCGGCGACAAATGTCGCTATCATCAGTGGGTTCTTTAAATCTTAAACATTGAGAAAATAGCATAATTATACAAACTCTGCAACACGTTTGAAAGTCCCGCTAAACCCACTGGGCAGAACAGGTAATTAGGGTTGTGGAAAGGGCCAAGGGTTGAGGTCAGTTTCTGCTTCTAATTGTCATTTGTTGTAATTTAATAACATTTACAACCAATGCGGCACACAGCCGAATCTTTACCGAAAGAAACTCTCTCACGGCTGAAAGCTTCGAACAAGAAATCTTAACAAGATAAAAATCCAATTAGGATAGCAATAAAATAATTAAAAATTACCCAAAGTGCAATACAAATGGCCGAGGGCCACAAATTCCATATTGTTAGATTATATTATCATTGACCTTTAAAGGCACAAGACCAACAAGAAATTTTAAAAAATCAAAAATTCAATTAAGACAGCAATATAATACTTTAAAACCCAAAAAGCAACATTTGCAAGGTGCAACACAAATGGCTGAAGTCCACAATTAAATTTCAAAACTTCATAATATAGTACCATAGACCTTTAAAAGCGGAAGGCCAGCATGTTTAACAACAAGAAATCTTAAAAATCAACAAGACAAAAATCGAATTAAGATAGCAATAAAATAAATTAAAGAAGGAACATATGCAAGTTGCAATACCAATGGCTGAGGGCCAAAATTCAATTTATTTTTAAAAAAATATTACCATACTCTTTAAAAGCAGAAGGCTGCAATGTCTAAGCTTGAAAAATTAAAAATTAATTTTGCAAAATTTTAAGAAACAAAACAAATAACAATAAGCCCAAAATTTAAAATAGCTGACAACAGATATTTAAACACCGGTGGCACTCAGAAGGCCTCCAGGTAGGTCGGTCTGCCCTCGTTCACTTGGGTGAGACAGGTGGTGAGCCCAACTATACTTGATCCATCGGAACCCAACCAGGGAACAGCCACGGACTGACGTACACAACGACTTGCTTCCCGTCAACCAGTACATGAGAACTTAAACCGACAATGTTACAAACGTGGTAATTCACTATGGAGTACGTATTAGCCGACAAGACTACACACCATGTTGGACAGCGACAACAGGTGAGGAAAGGACGCTGCCTGAAATTACGTTAGTTCCCAGGACAGGTAACCAGAACACTAACGGCCACAAGACAGAAAATTCCACTGGTGCACTGAAATCGTAGTCGACCAAAATAGTTAATTGCACCACGTGGCGGCTAAATCTCAGCAGTAGAACCACTCGGTATTGCCCACTGGAAAACCTTCCCAACAGCAAACCACCGAGGCGAACCACATCAACATGAATAGATGTAGCTTGGGTAGTTGAAACTACTACTCAATTTTGAACCGCGCAGCTCGTAGCGATGGGACAGCTCCACACACGCTGCGACACTGTGCAGGGGCTGCCAGCGGCCCCAGCAGACTGCACCGCTCGGAGATAACTTCCCTCGTCCGCAACGACCGCCCGACTCCTTCAGAATGCCGACCACATCTAAAGTAGTCGTCAGTGGACATAACGCCACACACAACCGACTCATGAACGATTGGCGAACCAGAACGACCGACGATCCACCAAGACCTTGGCCAGCTCAAAGTGATGCATGGCGGAACTTATCGGGCGAGCCATATCGACGCAGACCTCACTGCTGGTCCAACCCGACTGCACTAGTGCCGCATTGCCACTCCCCGACTGGCAGGTCCGGACTGCGCCCCAGACGCGTTCCAACTGACTGGACGACCCGAACTCGCAGCCCGAACTAATTGCTGACACGTACCAACTGACTCCACGACAGACGACAGCCGGCAAGTACTAGCAGTATGGAATAGATACTACGAGAGGGGATACATCGATACGCTCTGCTAACGCCTCCCACGGTCACGCAAAGTAGCAACTCAGTGACAGTAGTAATTTAAATTAACGTTGTTGTTGTTGTGGTCTTCAGTCCTGAGACTGGTTTGATGCAGCTCTCCATGCTACTCTATCCTGTGCAAGCTTCTTCATCTCCCAGTACCTACTGCAACCTACATCCTTCTGAATCTGTTTAGTGTACTCATCTCTCGGTCTCCCTCTACGATTTTTACCCTCCACACTGCCCTCCAATGCTAAATTTGTGATCCCTTGATGCCTCAAAACATGTCCTACCAACCGATCCCTTCTTCTAGTCAAGTTGTGCCACAAACTTCTCTTCTCCCCAATCCTATTCAATACCTCCTCATTAGTTACGTGATCTATCCACCTTATCTTCAGTATTCTTCTGTAGCACCACATTTCGAAAGCTTCTATTCTCTTCTTGTCCAAACTAGTTATCGTCCATGTTTGACTTCCATACATGGCTACACTCCAAACAAATATTTTCAGAAATGACTTCCTGACACTTAAATCTATATTCGATGTTAACAAATTTCTCTTCTTCAGAAACGCTTTCCTTGCCATTGCCAGTCTACATTTTATATCCTCTCTACTTCGACCATCGTCAGTTATTTTACTTCCTAAATAGCAAAACTCCTTTACTACTTTAAGTGTCTCATTTCCTAATCTAATTCCCTCAGCATCACCCGACTTAATTCGACTACATTCCATTATCCTCGTTTTGCTTTTGTTGAAACGTAGTGAGGTGAAAGTACGTTAAAAACAGGGTGTAAAATACATGATAGCAGGAACACGAGCCACGCACGGTTCAACGTTATTACATTTGTACTGTTTGTTTTTTGAATATAGTTTTCTGTGGATACTTTCATACTACGTTATAGCATGTTTTTAAGAATTTTCGATTTTTGCCGCATATTTTCTGTGCTTTTTCTGTTGCCGGGCATACATCATGGCACCTGCAACTGAGTGAGCGGCTCTTAGTAAACAGACGCTAAAACGTGAGCTTACGTACGTCAGCGTGCCTTTGCGAACAGCACGGCATCGCCTGCAGCACTTCTCCTGACCGTATCTGTTGGACCCTAGACGACTGGAAAACTGTAGTCAGGTCGTTTGATTCCCAATTTCAGTTGGGAAAAACTGATGGTAAGATGAGAGTGCGGCGCAGCCCCCACGAATCCATGGACCTGAGTTGCTAAGAAAGTGCTGTACAAGCTAGTGGTGGCACCATTATGCTGTGACCAATGTTCACATAGAATGTATTTGTTCTGGTTATGTTCGGTTACTTGGAGACCATTTCCAACCATTCATGAATTTCGTGTTTCCAAAAACGATGTAATTTTTATGTATGACACTGTGCCTTGTCATTGGGTCAGAATTATTGGCGATTGGTTTGAAGAACATTCTGGGCGATTCGAGAAAATTGTTTGGCCATCCAGAACGCCAAACGTGAATTACCTCGAACATTTGTGGCACATGATCTAAAATCCTGCACCGACAATAATTCCAAAATTGTGGACGACTATAGCGTCAGCATGGCTCAATATATCTGCAGGGACTTCCAACGACATGTTGAGTCCATGCGACGTGGCGTTGCTGGACTACTCTGGGCAAAAGGACATCCTACCCGATGTTCGGAGGTATCCCATTGTTTTAGTCACCTCATTATGCCAATACACCTCCTATAACAAATGAAGCAGAAAAGTACACAACTGGCCATTAAAATTCCTACACCACAAAGATGACGTGCTGCAGACGCGAAATTTAACCGACAGAAAGAAGATGCTGTGATATGCAAATGATTAGTTTTTGAGAGCATTCACACAACGTTGGCGCTGGCGACACCTACAACGTGCTGACATGAGGAAAGTTTCCAACCGATTTCTCATACTCAAACAGCAGTTGACCGGCGTTGCCTAGTGAAACGCGTAAGTAGGCTGTTTAGGTTTTTTTATTTGTAAAACCACCTCTGTATGAAAATCACTGGCTGTGCTGTGTGCAGTCAGTGGCTGGTTGGCATTGTTGTAATACTCGCCATTGTAGTGTTGGGCAGCTGGATGTTAACAGCGCGAAGCGTTGCGCAGTTGGAGGTGAGCCGCCAGCAGTGGTGGATGTGGAGAGAGAGATGGCGGAGTTTTGAAATTTGTAAGACTGGATGGCATGAACTGCTACATATATTATGACTATTAAGGTAAATACATTGTTTTTTCTCTATTAAAATCTTTCAATTGCTAACTATACCTATCAGTAGTTAGTGCCTTCCGTAGTTTGAATCTTTTATTTAGCTGGCGGTAGTGGTGCTCGCTGTATTGCAGTAGTTCGAGTAACAAAGATTTTTGTGAGGTAAGTGATATGTGAAACGTATAGGTTAATATTAGTCAGGGCCATTCTTTTGTAGGGATTCTTGAAAGTCAGATTGCATTGCGCTAAAAATATTGTGTGTCAGTTTAAGCACAGTCTTGTATAAATTGTTCTAAGGGGTCGTTTCATATGTCGACCCTTAGCCGAGGATACCTCACTGGAATCTTCTGATTTTTTCTTGTAGTTTGTGTAATTAGTGTAGAGAGAATCTCCTTTGTAGTTGTAGTCTTTCATTGTTGTACAGTAAAACAGTTGTGGCATGCATGTAGATTTGCACCAAGTATTTCGCAGCTGCGCTTGCAATTAACTAGATATTATTTGCTATGTTAATATGTTCTCTTATTTTTGCTCTTCAAAATTGTGTTTTTCTGTGTTGTCGTGTGACATGTTGTGACAATAATGGCGTGTGAAAAACGTAATACTAGGCTCCAAAGTAAACTGAGAAATGACAGTGAAGATGAAAGCAGTGTGTTAGTGCCACTATGTAATGAATTAACTAATGATCAAAGTAGTAATTTGGTAATAGTGCATAGGGAAATGGAGCGGGCTGCAAATAATGGTGTAGGCAGTGAAACAATTAGTGAACAGGGAAGCATTACCGATCGATCGGTCGGCAACAGCTCGCGTCAGGAATCCGAAATGACAGGACACAATCTTGCAAATACTGTACATTCAAGTTTTGCGTCCTCACCGTTTTCTCAAATAAGTCAAGACAAATTTTCTGCTTGTGAAAATGCGAGTGTTGCCGGTGCAAATGCACTGCCTAAAAGCATAGAGGAACAGATTCCAGACACTAATACATTATTATTGCAATTAATGCAACAAATGAAACAAAATCAGAGACAAACACAGCAACAGTTAAACACAATGGAACAAGATCTTCGGAAGTTAGACACCACACTTGAACAAACAAGTGAAGATTTAACTACTGAGTTACATAACATTGAATCGAAATGTCAAAAAATCTGTAATGACATAAAAACACAAATTTGTGAGAGTTTTCAACCTATTTTTTCGCAGCATGAAAATGCATTAGAGAATCACGAAGCAGCCATAAAAGAACTGCAAAACTATTTTTCGTGAAAATCACGACACCTTGCAAGCTAAAATGGACTCAGTTGCATCCACCGATTCGGTTACGCAACTTGCAAGAGCTCAGTAAAACTTAAAGGACACAGTAGATTCGATTTCAACACACATGGACACTCTGAAACTTGGTTCAGAAAAACACACTGAGGAAATAAGTACACTATCGAAGAATGTTGCCGAACTTTCGGATCAGTTCACTAACTTATCTGCAAAGGTAAATGATGATCTGAATGACACAAGACCTGCTGCCATCACTGCCACAGAAGAGTATGAACAAATTAAGAAATTCAAACAAAATCAGAATCAAATAAATACGCAACACAAAAGAGAAATCCGGGAAGTACAAGATCAGTTGGCACAAGTAATACAAAAATTACATATTTCAGAGGACTCTCGCGCTCCAACACGGGAAGAGGGACATAGAAATACGGAACAGCCACAAAATAATAACACAGGGCACTTCGGGAATTATGAAAGAAATTGGCAAGGTACACCGAATTTTGAGATGGAACCGCCGAAACGACGTAACAATGACCGACATGCGACTCGCCGACAAGAAGATTTTGACTATAATCTGATCATAACTACGCGTAAATTCAAAACATTTAAGAATTCTGGCAACGACATTCATCCACAAGCGTGGCTCCATCAATTCTCTCAATGTTTTCCTCCCAACTGGTTATTAGAACACAGATTAGAATTTATATGTGGCTACTTAGAGAATGAACAAGCTGTAAGAATGCGATCGATCACTCACGATTGCCACAGTGAAGGAGAATTTTACCATGCCTTCCTCTCAGCATATTGGTCTCAAGCCACACAAGACCGAATAAAACATAGCATCATAATGATGAAACATTTCGAACAATCTGAGTTTTCAAGTCTTGTGAAATATTTTGAAGACATGTTGCACAAGAATCAGTACCTGTCAAACCCATACAGCCCCTCAGAACTCATCCGCATTTGCTTAATCAAATTACCTGAACACTTACGGCATATTATTTTGGCAGGACGTTGCAAAGACGACATTGAAGCTTTTCAGGAACTCTTAAAAGAATTAGAAATTGACACTGACAATCGCGGAACGCGAAAACAAGAACACAACAATTACAGGTCACATCCGTCGCAATTCCGCGATGAAAGAAATAACAACTGGACACGACAAGGCTATTCCCACAACACAAATCGTGACCGAAACAGACACCACCCGTACGACAACCGTTGGCAGAGTAGTAATAATTACAGGGAATGATCACCTCTCCGAAGTAATGACTATCACAGAGACAATCAGAGAAACAGACAATATGGGAACCAAAATAAATATTATCAGGGGAGACAGAATAACTTTAGACACAACGGTCCAGCACGTAGTTACGATTCAGGGAGAAATTCTCCACCACGCGACCGACAAGGAAGAAACTATGGAATCTACCGACATGACGACAGACGATATGATCGTAACGACAGACCTGAATTGCATCGGAAATGGCGGGATTCAAACAGAGCAGGGCCCTCTCGACAAGGTGAATTTGTAGAAGTTAGGTCTCCTAATCCCAATAACCACTCGCGCCAACAAAGAGACAATGACTCACACCGCACGCAGCTACGTGCGCCGGCTGGCTCAGAGAAAAATAACATAGACGCTAACATTGAGAAAAATTCCAGTATTCCTTACCGACGTATACAACATGATAATTGCTTTGAAGTTTAAACTCTGTCCACTAGGAATAGTAAAGGATTGCACCACATTTCACATGTAAAACCATTTATTGAGAGATAATCTGGCTTTTAACTTAGTCTTTTCTATAAAATTTTTCACTTCACGGTACTAGTACTCTTTGTCACACTTAGAAACTGTTAACATGCAGCAATGTTTTGAAGTTAACTATGCAGTCTAGAACCTAGGGAACATCTTTAAACAGAAATTACGAATGCATTGTTAAGGTGAACAGACGACACAGTGTTGTTATTTTTACATTCTTGCTTGTTAGTTGCACGATTACGTAACGACTATAAGGCTCACATACTTAGAACATATACTGTTAATGAGATTTTAATGCAACATTTTGATTTAGTTGAAAAGACATTCTTTATTTGAAGTACTTTCTGTGAGATTAAAGATGACTTAGCATTTGGTTTCTTTGATAGCTACACGATTATATCACGACGCTACTAATGTGTGACACAATTTACATTGTGCTTTTGCGGTGTATCTGTTTTATATCTGCACAGTTTTTCTGAATTCTTCTGGAAAGGAAAGCATGTTTTAGTAGTAACTTTGTGATATAGCTACAATGAGACAGCCTTTTCTGTAGCACAACAATACGTTACAGTACAGTACTTTCTTCATCAAGGCAATAAGCGTAGTAACTACGATATCTATACGCAAAGCATTTCACTTTTGTTTATGATGAGGTAAGTACATTGACTTCTGCAGAACATAGCTTTCGGAGGACGATAACTACGACACTTCCACAGAGATTATCTTACAACAAGACGCACAGTTTAGCGCTACAGTACACGTATTTGAGTGATTAATTTTGTACTTAAAACATTTATTTTTAAAGATATTTGAAGTACAATGATACAAAGGTTTTCCATGATACATTTCATTCCATTGCTGTAATCGGTAACACCTGAGGGTACATTTACATTAATCCTCAGGGGGGTACACGCTTCCTTTGTGTACCATGTGTATGGCAAGCACAAGGAGCCCTAGCTAATATGGTATTTGCTTATACAACTTTACACATTGGTACCATCTAACACAGAATTACACAGCTATCTGATCATTTAACTGAGAGAGACAAATATTTATTTTACTACATCAGTAACAGATGTTTACGTAATTATACGGTTGGATAACTTCACACTTATGAAATTGTATTTTGTCTGTACTTTGTGACATGTTCATATTTCTTCGTAACCATCGTGATACTATGAGAGCTTTGAATGATGTATTTGGTATGGGATCATGATTGTTAAAGTACGTTTGAGGTAGATGACACTTTTGACTTGAGAAGAGAATTTTTTTTAGGTTTTGAAATTATTGGAGGAAGCTACGACGATTTTGAGAGTTGACTGAGGTGTTATGATGTTATTATTACGATGACTATGTATTATGCTGTTGCAGTATGTTTATGATCAATAAGCTGATGCTATATGAGTTATTTGATTATTCTACGTATCTGTTATGATGAAATATGGAAGAAGTGTCGACGAATAAAGTAAGGAATAATGAGTAGTGGTTAGGGACTATGGTTTGTGAAAAAGGTTGTTGGAAACCAAGAATCGTACTTTAAGAGTTATGAAATGTATGTAAATGCGTGAATGTATTACAATGCCGATGAAAATTTTTTGGACACTGTCATATCAATTGGATTTTGTTTTTACAGATTTGTAACGCAAATTCTTGACCTGTGAAATATTTTTATATGAGACTGTCACTGTAGCGGAAACTGCTGTCGTAAATATTTCAGTAAGAAAGGTAAGTGACCTTGACTTAATGCGTTTTGGGCGCCCACCTGAGAGGTAGTCGTCTGACAAAAGAAAGCCACTAGGAACAAAAAGAGGCCATTATCCTCGCTATTGACATTCCTTTGTAGAAAGCATCGCAACTACGACACGCTCATTACTTGGAAAGATACTTACATCTTCACACCTGATTATGACAAGCGCCTTTCTACGAAAATTGAGAGAATTTCCACTAACTTATGAAATGCCACATGACTATTGAATTATATTCTTATGCTTTGTACATAGTTGCTTAGTTCATTTGATATCTGTTTTCCAGCTGTGTTGCAGCATTGGTTTTATAAAATAAAATTAAATGCATTTGCTAATGTGAACACTTTCTGTCAACAGGTCTATTAAATAATCGTTTTATGATCCACGTTCTTCGAAAAAGGAGCACTTGGAAAGGAAAGAACAATAAGAAGGGATTAATAACAGTTACTGCATACTTAATTTTCTTTTCAACTACTTGGTAATATCTTTTGTAGAATTAGTTTTGTGGTGCATAACTTTAATGACATAGATATTAATATGTGAATAGACATTTTCCTTTTCTGCATTGTTGTCTTTACTGTAATATTTTTTCTGCTTGAGCTTTGTCATGTTTAGTTATAAATTATTGCATTTGCTGCTGCTGTTTGCCAGGCATAGTGTTACTGAATTTAACTTTTTATTACTCTGTTAAGCCAGTTTTACTACTGAATTATTTTAGTTGTTGCTGTTCATTGCTTCATATTAGTTGTAATGTTGCATTTGCTTTGCTAAGTCTTATATTGCTGCCTTTTTTTGCCAATTTGCATTTTTTTGTCATTGCTGTTTGTGTTAATTGTTTAGTGCTGCTCCATTGCGTCGTCTCTTAGTTTTGCATCTGAGCTCAGTAGGTTTAAGTTAGCTTAAGAGGGGGGAGACTATATAAGAAACTAACTATGATGAATTGGAAGAAAAGCATTGAGAAGCTATAAGAAACTGGTTTGGCCAAAAAGTAGTGTACAGTGGAGAAAAACTATTTTTTGAAAGAGGATGTGAACAAAATACAGAAAGCATGCTTGGATAGGATTTTTTTTTGGCTTGAGCAAATGTTGAAATAAGAGGGACGACCTATGGAATGAAGTTTTGGGTTGTACTGCAGTACCAAATGTTACCCTGAAAACAAACCCTGTTCTTTCCTTTTGTGTTATCCCACTATGTGTTTGTGTACCCTTGTGTATTCATTTTCTTCCTGTCTCCGTGTACTGTTTCATAGAGTTTTTTCTCTTCTAATACTAAGCTACATTCACTATGATGAGGAATACTGTTATCCTCAAATATAATTTGCATTAATAACATGTTATTTACTTCATAAAGATGTTTACACATTATTTATTCTGTTTTGTTCCAATGCTCATGTGTGAAGTTGATGTTTCAAAAGTTATTCTGATCTTTTATGTATGTAGTTATGTCATAATTTTTGTAACACTGATGTATTTGTTATTTCAATTCTTTTGTAAAGCCTGTATTACTGCAAATGTTATCTGTACTATTACGTTCTTTAATGATATATTTTGTACCTTTGTTATTGTATTCTCATGTTATAAAATTGTAATTGACACCAGTTCATCAAACTAATTAACTTGTAAATTATATTTCACTGCACACATTTCTGTTGGTCATAGTATATGGACAATATGTGAGAAGTAGGGACTGATAGTGTTTGCAAGTGTGGTAATAATTCAGCAAGGGACTGGATAACAGCATTGCTGGTTCTAAGGACATGTCAAACAAATTCTTTGTGAGTGGACAAGTGGTGGTTTATGGACTTGCTATATTGTCCACAAGACTCTTCGATGGTAATTGTGCATCTGCACAGTTGCAACAGTTGGCTGCTAGCCAACTCTACAAGGACTACAGTGGGTCTACGCCTTTGATGACTCACCAATACCATTATTTCTACAAGAACTGCAGTGGGTCTGCACCTCTGGTGGCCCACCAATACCATAATCTCTACAAGGACTGCACTGTGTCTGCACCTCTGGTGGCCCACCAATACCGTAATCTCTAAGAAGACTACAGTGGTCTCTTCTGTGATGACCTACCTACCAATATTCTTCAAAACTTCAACAGACTCTGCTGTGGGTTTGCTCTGTTGTGGCCCACTACCTGTCAGCATGTCAAGAGTCAGCACTGTCTTTCCGTTGGAAGGACAACACTACTTCTTCAAGACTGCATGGAAATCCACTACTTCCGTGTGCATTTTCTTTTACTGCTCAGACATTGAGCAAAACAATGCTATTTTACTGTGATGAACGATCAGGACTGTCTTTATGGACTATGAGAAAATTTTAGCTTTTTACCAACATTATATCGATAAGTGTGTGCATTTCATTTCTTTGTTATTGTAATTATGAAAAAATTCAAATCTGTATTGTCCACTGTCCAAAACAATTTTTAAATTTTTTTGTGGGGAGCATGGGGGCGACGTAAGTAGGCTGTTTAGGTTTTTTTATTGGTAACGTCACATATGACTGGCTGTGCAGTGTGCAGTCAGTGGCTGGTTGGCATTGTTGTAATACTCGCCATTGTAGTGTTGGGCAGCTGGATGTTAACAGCGCGTAGCGTTGCGCAGTTGGAGGTGAGCCGCCAGCAGTGGTGGATGTATGGAGAGAGATGGCGGAGTTTTGATATTTGTAAGACTGGATGTCATGAACTGCTATATATATTATGACTATTAAGGTAAATACATTGTTTTTTCTCTATTAAAATCTTTCAATTGCTAACTATACCTATCAGTAGTTAGTGCCTTCCGTAGTTTGAATCTTTTATTTAGCTGGCGGTGGTGGTGCTCGCTGTATTGCAGTAGTTCGAGTAACGAAGATTTTTGTGATGTAAGTGATATGTGAAACGTGTAGGTTAATGTTAGTCAGGGCCATTCTTTTGTAGGGATTTTTGAAAGTCAGATTGTTTTGCGCTAAAAATATTGTGTGTCAGTATAAGCACAGTCCTGTATAAATTGTTCTAAGGGGACGTTTCAAACGTTGTTTTGATGCCTCGTGTAAGGAGGAGAAATGCGTAGCATCACGTTTCCGACCTTTGGATAGCAAATACGGAATCGGTGGGTTCAGGAGGGTAATACGGAACGCCGTGCTGGATCCCAACGCCCTCGTATCACTAGCAGCCGAGACGACAGGCATTTTTTACACATGGCTGTATCGGATCGTGCAGCCACGTCTCGATCCCTGAGTCATCAGATGGGACGTTTGCAAGACAGCAACCATCTGCACGAACAGTTCGACGACGTTTGGTGCACCACGGACTATCAGGTCTGACACCATGGCCGCGGTTACCTTTGACGCTACATCACACACAGGATCGCCTGCGATGGTGTTCTCAACGACGAACCTGGGTGCACGAATGCAAAACGTCATTTTTTCGGATGAATCCGGTTCTGTTTACACCATCATGATGGTCGCATCCTTGTTTGGCGACATCGCGCTGAACGCACATTGGAAGCATGTATTCGTCATCGCCTTACTGGCGTATCACCTGGCGTCATGATATGGGGTACCATTGGTTACACATCTTGGTCACTTCTTGTTTGCATTGACCGCACTTTGAACAGTGGACGTTATATTTCAGATGTGTTACGACCCGTGGCTCTACCCTTCATTCGATCCCTGCAAAACCCTACATTTCAGCAGGATAATGCAGGACCGCATGTTGCAGGTCCGGTACGGGCCTTTGTGGATACAAAAATGGCTCTGAGCACTATGGGACTTAACATTTGAGGTCAATAGTCCCCTAGAACGTAGAACTACTTAAACCTAACTAACCTAAGGACATCACACACATCCACGCCCGAGGCAGGATTCGAATCTGCGACCGTAGCAGTCACGCGGTTCCGGACTGAGCGCCTAGAACCGCGAGACCACCGCGCCGGCCCCGGTACTGATTTATCAGGATCTATGCACCAATATTGCGTGAAAATGTCAGTTACAGTACAATATATTTTTCCAATAAATACCCGTTTATCATCTGCTTTTCTTCTTGGTGTAGCAATTTAATGGCCAGTAGTGTAGAAGCGCAAGTACAATGGCTTCATCGTACTGTAAGCGGGCAGAAATGGACGAGCAAGTGATACGTAGGCGTTCTCAGAAGCAAATCTCTCTCGACACGATACGAATCTGCCGTTAGTAATCCGTGCTACCAACCCTTTGACATCTCAGCTGCGAGTGTATTTGCTGACCAAAACGGTGAATTGGGTACGGCAATGAAGCGGAGAGCGAGCTACCTGAGGGGACGCGGGAGATGTAGGGCAAGCAGCCGCACTTCTTGGCGTGGGCGACTTGCAGGCACTCGTGGATGCAGTTGGCGCGCGTGTAGAAGCGCGAGAAGAGCAGCGGCCGCTCGTCCGGGAAGAGGCAGAGGCGCTTGTGCAGCGGCAGGCGGCGCAGCTCGGCGTCGCTCGTGATGAGCGCCGCGTCCACCGAGAGCGCCGTGACGGTGCGCGCGCCACCCGCCAGCCACTGCGGCGCCATCAGGCCGGGCCCCGGCGTGTCCCGCGGGCTGTGCACCGTCACCTAGTAAACATGTGCCTGATTACAATCGACTGTGGTAAAGCTGACCGTGAGGGAATGTAATGAATTTCCTTGAGAGAGAGAGGTTGCTGTCCATGCATCAGCACGGCTTTAGAAAGCACCGCTCCTGCGAAACGCAACTCGCCCTTTTTTCACATGATATCTTGCGAGCCGTGGATGAAGGGTATCAGACGGATGCCATACTCCTTGACTTCCGGAAAGCGTTTGACTCGGTGCCCCACTGCAGACCCCTAACTAAGGTACGAGCATACAGGATTGGTTCCCAAGTATGTGAGTGGCTCGAAGACTTCTTAAGTAATACGTTGTCCTCGATGGTGAGTGTTCATCGGAGGTGAGGGGATACCCTGGAGTGCCCCAGGGAAGTGTGGTAGGTCCGCTGTTGTTTTCTATACACATAAATGATCTTTTGGATTGGGTGGTTCGCAATGTGCGGCTGTTTGCTGATGATGCTGCGGCGTACGGGAAGTGAGTGACTGTAGGAGGATGCAAGATGATTTGGACAGGATTTGTGTTTGGTATAACGAATGGTAGCTAACTCTAAATACAGATAAATGTAAATTAAAGCAGATGAATAGGAAAAAAAATCCCGTAATGTTTGATCACTCCATTAGTAGCGCAGCGCTTAACACAGTCGCGACGATTAAATATTTTGGCGTAACATTGCAGAGCGATATGAAGTGGGACAAGCATGTAATGGCAGTTGTGGGGAAAGCGGATAGTCGTCTTCGGTTCATTGGTAGAATTTTGGGGAGATGTGGTTCGTCTGTAAAGGAGACCGCTTATAAAACACTAATACGACCTATTCTTGAGTAATGCTCGAGTGTTTGGGTTCCCTATCAGGTCGGATTGAGGGAGGACATAGAAGCAATTCAGAGGCGGGCTGCTAGATTTGTTAGTGGTAGATTTGATCATCACGCGAGTGGGAGGCTCTAGAGGAAAGGAGGCGTTCTTTTCGTGAATCGCTACTGAGGAAATTTAGAGAACCAGCATTTGAGGCTGACTGCAGTACAATTTTACTGCCGCCAATTTATACTTCGCGGAAAGACCACAAAGATAAGATAAGGAGATTAGAGCTCGTACAGAGGCATATAGGCAGTCATTTTTTCGCTCGTTCAGTTTGGAACAGGGAGTGAAGATGCTAGTTGTGGTACGAGGTACCATCCGCCACGCACCGTATGGTGGATTGCGGAGTATGTATGTAGATATAGATGTAGAGCGATGTAGGTTGGCTGCTGGGTTCAGTGGCGGGTAGATATGTTGTTGCGGGACGAGGGGACGTGATAGGGAAAGTGTTTTCTTGTTTGTCTTCCAGCACTGACATCTCATGAAGGTGTCGACCTCCTACCGATCAGCTGCTACGGTGTAAGTTGCATCGATTCGTGAGTGAGCATTAGAGAGACAGTGATCCTCAAATCGGGTACATATTTGTAGCAAGGGATATGAAATGAAATTAAAGCTGTTGCAATACAACGCAATGAGTAGAAGAAAAATGAATTTCAAAACAGTTAGGACACACTAGTGACCCATCTCAGGTAGCATAATCCATTTAAATATAAGTACACAAACTGTTATTAATCAAAATAATCATATGCTAAGATAGCACAACACCACTTTGTCAGTAAATTACAGTGTCGCAACATTCAAGTCCCTGAGGGATGGTGCCGTTGATCAATACTTGGACGGCGGGGCCCAACTTATTGCGCCGTTACTTTAGCTACGCTGTCGGAGCTTCATAACAAACTACTTCACGTAGGTTGGCAATTGTTAATGGTACTGATACATTTGCGTCCCGAAGTGCCTCCGCACAATGTCAGTATTGTCTCTTGAGTAAGAAGTCCGCAGCTCGTCGTCTCGCGGTCGCGTTCTCGCTTCCCGGGTTCGATTCCCGGCGGCGGCGGTGATTCCTCGAGATAACTAGGTGTTTGTGTTGTCCTCATAATTTCATCCTCATTCATGAATGTGGCGAGATCTGCCTGAGCAAAGGCTGAGAATTTGTAGGGGTGCTGATGACCGCGCAGTTGAACGCCCCCCCCCCCTCCGTCCCATCCAAACATCATCATCATCATCATCATCATCTGGAGCAAGAAAGTTTGACGACCATTATTTTGAAGTACTTATGTGAGCAGCGGTGGGCAAAAATATAGAAACACCGCGTGAAATGCATCCTTGACCATAAACGCCTCCAGGCTGCGCTGTTGCATTTGACCACTAAACATGCCCTAATTCATCGTGGTCACAACAGTGTTCTGTGTAGTTATGAGAGCGTTAAATCTGAGCTAATTATTTCTGCTTGTACGGCGCCTCCTTCTGCAACGAAGCTAGTTGACGTGTTTGGCGTTTCAAGAGATACCGTATCGAAGATTTATATCGAATACAGTAGAAACGGAGAAACATCATCTGCTAAGTCACAACGCGGACAAAAGTGTGCGCTGAATGGTCGTGATGGACTGGACGATCAATGAAGAGAATTGTGACGAAAACAAAGAGGAAACCATTTGCAAAAGACGCTGCAGAAGTGAACTTCGCACTCGCGATCTCTGTCAGCACCAAAACAAAACGAGGGGAACTCCGTAAGCCAGGAATTGCAGGGCGAGCTGGAATCCCAAAACTGCATATTAGTGATGCAAATGCCGTTACCAGGAAAACGTGGTGCCGAACCCATAAAACATGTAAAATAGTTATTTGGTCGAATCAGTCTTGTTTCCCACCGTTTCCAACTTCTGGCCGAGTTAACGTCTGTTTCCTGCCGTCCTAAGCCTGCAATAGAGACTGCTTGCTATCAAGAGTGAAACGTGGTGGTGATTTGCTGATAAAATGAGCAGCCGTATCATGGTTCCTTGGACCCCCTACGTTTACTCTGCAAGACTACATTACTGTCAAGGATTGTGTGTCTATTTTGGCTCTGCAGGTTCTATCCCACGGTACAGTGTTTGTTCCCCAATGTTGATGCTGTGTTCCAAGATGACAGGGCCACTTCTGCACAGTTTGCGGCTTTGTGAGTGTGAGGATGAACCCTCGAATCCTCCACCAGCTCTCAATATTTTTGAGCCTTTGTGGTCTACGTTGAAGAGAAGAATGCGTGATATCTGTCCACGTCTCTCATCTTTTCCTGAACTACTCTCTAGTTACCAGGAAGAATATGTACGATTGTCTTGGAAAAAAGACCTGTATTCATCCATTCCCAGACGACTGGAAGCTGTTTTGAATGCCAACGGTTTTTCTATACTGTGTTAGGCATCTTAATTTGGTGTTTCAATATTTTTCTCCACCCCTTGTGTGCTGTAAAACAATTTCGACGAAAGAAATTTTCTTTTATTACATAGCATACAATTGGAGTTTTACAGAGCGTGTAACTCGTCTAGCAACCAGCGCTATAAAATGGCATAAAGTGCTCTTGTAGTAGGCTCGCGATAAAGACACAGAAGCAATATTTAAAACCATTGTTTAGGCAAAGCTCAGTCCACACAGTATTACAGGTTGTGATCGACTTAAGAAGCGCTGGCCTTGTTTCTCCAGTCATGCACACTGCACACTATCTGGTTAAAAGTATCTGGAGACCCAATAGTGGACACTGATATGCTGTGTCTCCACACTTTGCCTTTGTGACAGCGTGAACTCTGCTGCGGACACATTCAACGAAGTTGCTCTGCGAGGATGGCAGCCTATTCTTACTGAACGGCCAAAACCAGAGAAGCGCTAATGTCGGACGCTGAGGTCTGGAGCGAGCTTGACCATCTGACTCTGCTGCCGGCCAGTGTGGCCGAGGGGTTCTAGGCGCTTCAGTCTGGAACCGCGCGACTGCTACTGTCGCAGGTTCGAATCCTGCCTTGGGCATGGATGTTTGTGATGTCCTTAGGTTAGTTAGGTTTAAGCAGTTCTAAGTTCTAGGGGACTGATGACCTCAGATGTTAAGTCCCATAGTGCTCAGAACCATTCGAACCAATTTTTCTGACTCTGCTCAAAAGCATTCCATTGGGTTCACATCGGGACAGTCGACAGGGTAGTCTACTGAGGAATGTTATGTGCCAAACACCACAGATACTGTGCACTGTCATGTACAGTCATCGTCTGAAAATTGTTCCACTTGTGTATGCTGTACAAAGTGGTTTAAAGTGTTTTCATTTCCTTTACACTTATCATTTTCTCAAGGGCAATAAGGAACCATACCCTGACAACGGAAAATACCTTCATACTTCAATACCGTCTCCTCTGTACTTTCCTGTCTCCACTACACATGATGGCAGGTAATGTTCTCCAGGCTTTCGCCAAGTGGAACCCTTCCATTGGATTACCACAGGGTGTGCCGTGATTCGCTGCTTCAAATCACTCGTTTCCAATTGTCCACTGCCCAGTCACTTCACTGTTTACGCATAGCACTCTATCCAGAAACGTATTGCTCGACCATTGTACCACACTCTTTTTAATTCTCTGTACAAAGCAAGGAGGACATAGAAAATAGACCAGCACTAGCATTCCTAGCCAAGAGAAGTCTACCAGCATCAAAAGTAGGCCTTAATTTGAGGGAAAATTTCTGAGAATGTACATTTGGAGCACAGCATTGTACGGTAGTGAAACATGGATGGTGAGAAAACCGGAAAAGAAGAGAATCGAAGCATTTGAAGTGTGGTACTACAGAAAAATGTTGAAAATTAGGTGGACTGATAAGGTGAGGAATGAGGAGGTTCTGCGCAGAACCGGAGAGGAAAGGAATATATGGAAAACACTGAAAAGAGAAGGGACAGGATGATAAAACCTCTGTTAAGGCATCAGGGAATGACTTCTATGTTGCTAGAGGGAGCTGTAGAAGAAATTGGAGAGCAAATAATTGTGGACGTAGGTTGCAAGTGCTATTCTGAGGCAGAGGAGATGTTGGCACAGGGGAAGAATTCGTGGCGGGCCGCATCAAACAAGCCAGAAGACTGATGACAAAAAAGAAAGAAAATCTTTGTGTTATGTGTGCAGCTGGTAGTACTTTGGAACTCACGAATGATTCTATCTGCTGATTTCATGCGATTTTTTACTATTACTTTCCACAATCTCGACTGTTCCTGTCCGTCAGAACACGAGGTCTGCCATCCCATGGTTTAGCTATGGCTGTTCGTCCGCGTTTGCACTTTTTGCGCTTCACAGGCATATTACCAGGAGAAGACGTGGGCAGGTGTAAAGTGTTAACAAGACCCTGATGGATTTGTTACTCAGGTGACATCCAAAAACTATACCATCATTGAAGTCACTGAGCTCGCCTCACCAACCCGTGTTGCAGTTGTTGCCCCTCTACTCATGAAACAGCGCTGCCCGCTTCCTTTCAAACATGCGCGTCTGCTTCTGGTCATGTCTAGTCGGCAGTTCCGCATTACCTAGGGGTGTCCTGAAGTTTGATTTACTTATGAATCAACAAATATGGGCATATACCGACGGATTTGTCATTGGGTGTATTCCTATCTGTTGCTACATAGGCGGAAAGCAGTTTCCTATCGGTATCAGTTACACAGAACGTGTTACAGATGTAATCCAAATCCTTTTGTCTGAAAATGGAGTATGTGGCTTCAAAATGAAAGGCATCTAAAGCGAAAAGTGGTAAAGTCAGCTTAGTGGGCTGAACTGAAAATAAGAAACGTATTTATTTTCCTGCGTGGAAAATAATCTCGGACGGGACCGGTAGGAGCGATAACAGACGAAATGATATTTTGTGCCTGGGCCGATATTAGTTATATTTTTTTACTATCAGTGTTTAGGCTATTGCGCCATTCTGAACTAACAGCAGTATTAGCATGATAAGCAATAAATGCGGATGACACAATATTTCGCTGTCCGCCTGCTTAGCTGGGTGCTACGTGCTTGCCTCCCATGCACTGGGCCCGGGTCAAATGGTTCAAATGGCTCTGTGCACTATGGGACTTAACTTCTGAGGTCATCAGTCCCCTACTTAAACCTAACTAGCCTAAGGACATCACACACGTCCATGCCCGAGGCAGGATTCGAACCTGCGACCGTAGCGGTCGCGCGGTTCCGACTGTAGCGCCTAGAACCGCTCTGGCCGGCTGGGCCCGGGTTAGATTCTCGGCCGGGTTAGAGATTTTTCGCTCGTGAACTGGCTGTTGTGTTGTCCTCAACATCATTTCATCCTCATCATCGGCTGCAAGTCGCCCAGTGTGGCGCCGACTGAAATAACACTAGCACTTGGCGCCCGAACCCGAATGGGACATCCCGGCCAACAATGCCATACGATCATTTCAATGTTTCGCTCTCTTGAGAAGAATGAATATTCATTGGCGCACTTCACAATGAGGTGGCAGGATGTACGTATTTTTTTAAAAATATTTACTCCCAAAACGACATTTTCATTATGCTTCGCAGTATGCACTGATTTCAGTAATTTGCTTTTTACAAAATTTTTGAGAACAGAATGTAACCCTAGACTAAATTTTTCTTAGCGATTTAAGATGGTGCAGCTACACCTGATAAAAACAGCCGAAATCCCGACCGTGTAACAGTGCCGGTGGAAGTTATTTTTATTTCTAGAACTGCAGGACTGTGGACGCAACTAAAAAGAATATAACTTCAATCGAGACAAGTAGTAACAGTCTCGATGTTCAAAGCAAATATGTACGTTCTTCTCCACTTTTAGCAGGGTATCGTCCTTTTGAGACATGGCACCTGCAGTTATCTGAAGAATACGAGAGACAGCTACCGTTAAAGTAGTTCTAGGTACGTAGGCGAAGTAGTGGCACGTTGTGTCCAATGGCGCCCAAAACCAACGGAATTGGCGTCTGTCTGATGCATCTCACAACACACCTTGCCAGACGGCGAAGGTAGCGTTTAACATGTATTAGGCCACAATTGCAGAATGGCTTGTAGAGGAACTCGTCTGAAATCACTACATCTTTTCATTCATCACGAAATATTCGATTCACATGCATGCTCGTTTTGGCCTGACGTGAGATGTTCGTACTGTTTGTACAATGGAAGCCAACACAACGGGGGCGGGTCACCAATGAAAACCACGGCAGACGCAGATCAAAAGAAGTCAATTTTAGTCGGGAGACCCAACGTTGTGGACCATGCTGGACGGCCGATCGATGCCATTATGCCATATACACATCACTGTTGTAGCTCCACGTCCTATGGTACGAATCAGAATGTGACGGTGTTATAAAGTCATTTTCTAGAGACCGTTTATTCTGTCTCCTTTGAACTCACTGCATGCCGATATGGCGTCGTTTTACGTTGTGATATGATTCTGTTGAGATATTCACTCTTTTGACAAGCACGCGAGCTACGTCTAATCAGACGGAAGACTTTTTGTTTATCACACCGTAAATTTTCACTTAGTAAAAGTTGGTTCTGATGGAACGTAACAGACAGTTTCGGCAATAATATAAAATTGCTCCAAATTATCCGTCTCTTTGAAGGTCATTAATTAGATACCATCCATCAGTTCTCATCGTGTGTTTGAAGCTTCGCTATTGCTATTGATTTTAAAAAGTATGTATAACATTACCAACAGTTACTGAAATCCAGGACCACCTCTTATTCGCAGTAACATAGTAGGTTGCTTGTGGAGTTGTTTCATCTACATCTACATGGATATCTGCAAATAACACTTAGGTGCCTGACAAAGGGTTCCTCGAACCACCTTCACAGTAATTCTCTATTATTCCAGTCCCGAACAGCGCGCGGAAAAAATTAACACCTACAGCTTTCTGGGCGAGCCCTGATACCCTTATTTTATTAGTATGATCGTTTCTCCCTAAGTAAGTCGGCTCAACAAAATATTTTCACTTCCCGAGAAGAAATCTGGTGGTTGAACTTTTGAGAAGATTTTGCAGCACCGAAAAACGCCTTTGTTTTGACTATGTCCACCCCAAATCCTGTATCATATCAGTGACACTCTCTCCCCTATTTCTCGATAATACAAAACGTGCTGCTCTTCTTTGAACTTTCTCGATGTACTCCGTTAATCCTATCTGGCAAGGTCCGTTTCCTTAATAAGCATTTTGAAGCAATCGAAGCATCTCAGTCGGTCAGTAAGGTGTGTCGCCGCACAATCGGCGTTTGTTCCTGAACCTAGCCTCTTATACCAGCAGGTCTGACAGGCGTTTGTCCCTGAACCTAGCCTCTCATACCAGCAGGTCTGACAGGCGAGCAAACTGGTAGTTTGTTTAAAATACCTCGATAAAGGTAACTTGTTCGATCTGAAAGATTAATATTAATTAAAACATCGATAAAATTCGATGATAGCTTAGAAAATACTTTGCCTAGACAAAATTCGACTTCAGTTTTGTGCTTTACTAATCAAAATCAATTATTTGACATACGTATCAACAACATACTGCTCAATTTAAATCTTGCCATTTATAGTGAATTTTTTGTTTCCATTTGCTCTTATCAGTTCCCTCCTCGTGTCAGATCAGTTTAACCACTACGTTTTAAGCATAATTCACACGTGAACAGAATCGGAAATCTTTTGAGTGTCCACGACTTCAGTTTTGTGCTTTACTAATCAAAATCAATTATTTGACATACGTATCAACAACATACTGCTCAATTTATATCTTGCCATTTATAGTGAATTTTTTGTTTCCATTTGCTCTTATCAGTTCTCACCTCGTGTCAGATCAGTTTAACCACTACGTTTTAAGCATAATTCACACGTGAACAGAATCGGAAATCTTTTGAGTGTCCACGAATTCTATATTGATGTACTGGGTACAAAGTGCCTTCACCGTAATTCAAAGTTGTATAAAATATAATTTAATGTGAAAAATATTTATTAATATCGATGTACGGCTTGGTCGACACAATAAACACAATAAGAATGTCGTCACCAGACATCAGAAATGAAGCTACCTCAGTTGAGTTAGGCAGCTGTGCGCAGGGTTATGGGAGCGGCAAGCGGTGGTTGCTTTGATCACTACAGCTGCGTATCACATCAGACGGTACAGAATTTTCATTTGAGTAAGTGTACAGCGGAAACACTTGTGATGGCCATATGGGAGTGCACACGTTGTATGTGCTATAGGTTAGTAATAAACAAACATCAGTACTAGTAATCAAACAATTGAAGTTCCTGTTGTTAGACAGTAAACATAGGTAGATTTCAATGTCGAGGAGGCATACTGGCTCACACATCGACTTCTTTTGAAGTCTCTCGTCTAACAGCACTTAGTGCAACAGTGACCTTTACTGGTACACTGTTTCATTCGTCCTCGAGGTCTGTGCTATCTCTTTTTTCTAACTGTTTCAAATGACATGAGCGTTAGTGTATAATTTTCAAGAAAGAAGTGATGAACATTATCTTGTCTGGATAAAAAGGTACTTTGATTAATCAAGAAACACTATTTTTATAAAGACTGTCATCAGTTGACTGTATATTAAAAAACAGAATCATACTTTACTTAAAGTCTTCACTGTACCACCACCCGTTTTAATACAAGGATCAGTCAAATTAAAATGAGATATATGGAAAGAAAGAAAGTGAACTATTCATTATTTCAAAAGTAATTCTCGTTATTAAATACATTTGTCTCAGTGCGAGGGAAGACGGTCAGTGCCTTTATGGAAAACCGTACGCAACTGCCTATGGAACGATGATTGTACCCAGCCCTGCACCTCTTCGTCCGAGGCAAATCGACGCCTACGAATGTATTTTTTCGAGGCTCCAATAATACAGCAATCGTATGGAGAGAGATCGAGACTCACGGAGAAGGTGTAAGGGCTTCCCAGCGAAATTTGTGCAGCGAACTCAAAACAACAGGCTCGCCAACTCAGGGAAAGTGATGATTTTCTTTGACTGCAAGGGCCTGCCGTTTGTTGACCTCCAGCAACACGGCGCCAAAATTAACGCACAGAGGTACGACACTAAGAAAAAATTGAAACGTGGCGCCAAGTCCAGACGCTCAGGCATGTTGACGGACAGCATCATTCTATTGCAGAATAATGCTCACACGCATGTTGCCAAAGTTGTTTCGATTACATTGCAGAAGTTTCGCTGGGATGCCCTTACACATCTTCCGTACCTTCTCCATCGCTTACCATGCGATTTCCACATGTTTGGAACTCTGAAGGGCGACATTCCTGGACATAGATTTGCTTCGGAGGAAGAGGTGCACTGCTCTGTACCATCGTGGTTGCGTAGGCAACCGCAAAATTTTTTCCGTGAAGGCACTGACTGTCTTGTCTCACAGTGGGATAAATTTATTAATAGTTGTGACGATTGTACTTGAAATAATAAACAGTCAGTCAGCTGCAGCCGGCCGAGACAGAAGCAGCAGCAGGGAAGTAACCGATTTTGTCACTTTTACGAGTTCCTAACCAGGGGAAAGTTTTATAATATCATCTGTGTGCCTTAATAGTTTAGTTTCTTCAGTTTCTGGGTGTTTACTTAGTATTTAATAACCACAGTTCTCGCATTTTCGTTTGCGTCGGAAAGTAAACTGATTTTGCGACATATTACAAGTTCCTAATCAGGGGCCAGTTATTTAATTTCACCTGAGTGCTTCGGTACTTAGCTTTTTGAATCTCTGCGTATTAATCTAGTTTATTGGACGCAGTTATTGCAGTTTCGTCTGGGTCTACAGTAGAGTTCCACGGCACGTGCCGATAGCCTATTTATCTGCATAGTTTAGTTTTCCACGGTCTTTAGTATGGACAGGGATTGCGATTGTTGTGAGCAGATGCGAGCTGAGTTGGTGACACTTCGCTCTCAGCTTCAGGCTGTGATGGCTTCGGTTACACAGCCCGGGGCTGCAGTGGATGGGCACCACTGTTGTGGGCCGGTCGCAGGAATCCAACGGGCGTCGTTTTAGAGGAAACCTCTCAGCCTGCAAGATCCGGACAATCACAGAGGGTGTGGTTATTTTTCTGTTGTTGTTATTGGCTACCAGTTTTTAAGAAGAAATTCGTCAGTGGACTAGAAGTAACATTCCAGAAGAAACGATTTTAAATTAGGTTTAAAATTTTAGGTTTTTATGTTAATGCGCAAATGATCAAAATGCGTACTGAACATTGACAGCTTTAACAATGGGTAATAAAGGTCATTTTTAACTCTAGCGTTGTAGGTATAGACACGATATTCTCCTCAAATTGTGATGGGTTACGTATGGTGAATTTCATCAGCAAATATATACGTATATTATTGTGGTGCAGGTGAAATGCGTAGCTCCTTGAAGAGCTACCTACATAATGTCCGTGGGTGAAGACGACACATTATTCTTACTGCTCGCTTTTCTGGAATCAACACTTTCTTCCTAAGTTATGAATTATCCATAAAGTTATCCTGTAAGATATTGTTGAGTGTCAGCAGGTTGCCCTATTTGTTACCAAGATTAGCAATAACATGGACGGGAGAATCGGGTGAATTTAATTGTTTGAGAAGCTCCGTAATATGCATCTTCCAGTTCAAGTTTCCATGGGTATGTACACCCAAAATTTTGGACCATTGTATCCTATACAGTGACTTCTGTTCATGGGTTACATCACTTGATGATAAGACTTTATTTGTTAGCAGAACTGAATGGAGTGTGTTTTTTTTCAAAATGTAGGAAGTGTACCACTTAATGATTCTTTGGAAAATATCATTTACCACCTGTTGTTTCTTTCTCTGTAATTGAATTTATCATAAGAACAATATCGTCTGCATAAAGTGCCAATTATGCTTATTGAATGCAAAGTGGAAGGTCACTCACACATATCAGGAATGGGAATGGAACAGGAATCACATAATCGGTGACAGTTAGGCGACCGTGCAAAGCACCTTGAGACCCGTGAAATACCCATGATATGGCTCCCCAAATGATCACCGAACCACCAACATATTTCTCTCTTGGACTGTAAACTCTCCCATAAGTTGCAAAAAGACCCATCCAACAAGTTACATTTTTTTCCATTGCCCCGTAGTCAAATTTTACAACTTGGGTGGCACGTTTTCTTGTTACAGGCGTTAGGATAATTCATGAGTGGTTTTGGAATTCCAGCTCTCCCCCCATTTCCTTTCGTGTTG